>NW_027397116.1:5487037-5618284 GCF_003265705.2 Callorhinus ursinus
AAATATACCCTAAATCTCTAGTGTATGGCTTTGTTCTAGTCTCCTGCCTGATCACATTTGTTTTTTTTTTTTAATCTTCTTTCTTTTTTCAAACAACTTCTTATCTTATCAATTCCTTTTATAAAATTTTTTATAATTTTCATCTTTACACTCATATTCCATCCCTTCATCGTATTAACCCATATATACGTACATATATAAGTTTTACTTTCTTTAAAATTTTGGGAGGCACTTTCTTCTAACAGACCAAAATACATGCAAAATCTAATGTGTGGCACTGATCTATGCACCAGCCTGATCATATTTGATCATATTCTGGTTTTTTTTGTTTTGTTTGTTTTTATCTTTATTTTTTCTTTTTTTTCTTTTTCTTTTTTCTTTCTTTCCCTTTCTTTTCCCCTGATTTCAGGTCTTTTCTCATTTGTTTAGACTATATTTTCTGGGGACGTTGTTACCCTGTTAGCATTTTCTTCTCTCATTCATCTCTTCTTCTCTGGACAAAATGACAAGACGGAAAAAATCACCTCAACAAAAAGAATAAGAGGCAGTACTGACTGCCAGGGACCTACTCAATATGGACATTAGTACGATGTTGGAACTAGAGTTCAGAATGATGATTTTAAAGATACTGGCTGGGCTTGAAAAAAGCATGGAAGTTACTAGAGAAACCCTTTCTGGAGAAATAAAAGAACTAAAATCTAACCAAGTTGAAATCAAAAAGGCTATGAATGAGGTGCAATCAAAAATGGGGGCTCTAACTGCTACGATAAATGAGGCAGAAGAGAGAATTAGTGATATAGAAGACCAAATGATGGAAAAAAAGAAGCTGAGAAAAGGAGAGAGAAACAACTACTGGATCACGAGGGCAGAATTTGAGAGATAAGCGATACCATAAGATGAAACAACATTAGAATAATTGGGATCCCAGAAGAAGAAAGAGAGAGAGGAGCAGAAGGCATATTGGAGCAAATTATAGCAGAGAACTTCCCTAATGTGGGGAAGGAAACAGGTATCAAATCCAGGAGGCACAGAGAACTCCTCTCAAAAGCAATAAAAATAGGTCAACACCCCAACATCTAATAGTAAAACTTACGAGTCTCAGAGACAAAGAGAAAATCCTGAAACCAGCTCGGGAGAAGAGATATGTAACCTACAATGGTAGAAACATTAGATTGGCAACAGACCTATCCACAGAGACCTGGCAGGCTAGAAAGGACTGCCATGGGATCTTCAGAGCACTAAATGAGAAAAATATTCAGCCAAGAATACTATATCCAGCTAGGCTGTCATTGAAAATAGAAGGAGAGATCAAAAGCTTCCAGAACAAACAAAAACTAAAGGAATTTGCAAACACGAAACCAGCCCTACAAGAAATATTGAAAGGGGTCCTCTAAGCAAAGAGAGAGCCTCAAAGCAACATAGACCAGAAAGGAACACAGACAATATACAGTCACAGTCACCTTACAGGCAATACAATGGCACTAAATTCATATCTTTCAATAGTTACCCTGAATGTAAATGGGCTAAATGCCCCAATCAAAAGACACAGGCTATCAGATTGGATTAAAAAACAAGACGCATCAATATGCTGTCTGCAAGAAACTCATTTTAGACCCAAAGACACCCCCAGATTGAAAGTGAGGGGGTGGAAAACAATTTGCCATGCTAATGGACACCAAAAGAAAGCTGGGGTGGCAATCCTTATATCAGACAAATTAGATTTTAAACCAAAGACTGTAATAAGAGATGAGGAAGGACACTATATCCTACTGAAAGGGACTATCCAACAAGAAGATCTAACAATTGTAAATATCTATGCCCCTAACATGGGAGCAACCAATTATATAAGCCAATTAATAACAAAAGCAAAGAAACACATCAACAACAATACAATAATAGTGGGGGACTTTAACACCCCCCTCACTGAAATGGACAGATTATTTAAGCAAAAGATCAACAAGGAAATAAAGACTTTAAATGACACACTGGACCAAATGGACTTCACAGATATATTCAAAACATTCCATCCCAAAGCAACAGAATACACATTCTTCTCTGGTGCCCACGGAACATTGTCCAGAATAGATCACATCCAAGATCACAAATCAGGTCTCAACTGGTACCAAAAGATTGGGATCATTCCCTGCATATTTTCAGACCGCAATGCTTTGAAACTAGAACTCAATCACAAGAGGAAAGTTGGAAAGAACTCAAATACATGGAGGCTAAAGAGCATCCTACTAAAGAATGAATGGGTCAGCCAGGAAATTAAAGAAGAATTAAAAAATTCATGAAACAAATGAAAATGAAAGCACAACTGTTCAAAATCTTTGGGATGCAGCAAAGGCAGTCCTGAGAGGAAAGTATATAGCAATACAAGCCTTTCTCAAGAAACAAGAAAAGTCTCAAATACACAACCTAAACCTACATCTAAAGGAGCTGGAGAGAGAACAGCAACTAAAGCCTAAACACAGCAGGTGAAGAGAAATAATAAAGATCAGAGCAGAAATCAATGAAATAGAAACCAAAAGAACAGTAGAACAGATCAACGAAACGAGGAGCTGGTTCTTTGGAAGCATTAACAAGATTGATAACCCCCTGGCCAGACTGATCCAAAAGAAAAGAGAAATGACCCAAATCAACAAAATCATGAATGAAAGAGGAGAGATCACAACGAACCCCAAAGAAATAGAGACAATTATAAGAACATATTATGAGCAACTCTATGCCAGCAAATTAGATAATCTGGAAGGAATGGATGCATTCCTAGAGATGTAACAACTACCAAAACTGAGCCAGGAAGAAATAGAAAACATGAACAGACCTATAGCCACTAAGGAAATTGAAGCAGTCATCAAAAATCTCCCAACAAACAAAAGCCCAGGGCCAGATGGCTTCCCAGGGGAATTCTACCAAACGTTTAAAGAAGAATTAATACCTATTCTTCTGAAAGTGTTCCAAAAAATAGAAATGGAAGGAAAACTTCCAAACTCGTTTTATGAGGCCACCATTACCTTGATCCCAAAACCAGACAAAGACCCCATCAAAAAGGAGAATTACAGACCAATATCCTTGATGAACATGGACGCAAAAATTCTCACCAAAATACTAGCCAATAGGATCCAACAGTACATTAAAAGGATTATTCACCACAACAAAGTGGGATTTATCCCTGGACTGCAAGTTTGGTTCAACATCCACAAATCAATCAACGTGATACAATACATTAACAAAAGAATGAACAAGAATCATATGATCCTCTCAATAGATGCAGAAAAAAACATTTGACAAAATACAGCATCCTTTCTTGATCAAAACTCTTCAGAGTATACGGATAGAGAGTACATACCTCAGTATGATAAAAGCCATCTATGAAAAACCCATAGCGAATATCATTCTCAATGGGAAAAAACTGAAAGCTTTCCCCCTAAGGTCAGGAATACAGCAGTGATGTCCACTACCACCACTGCTATTCAACATAGTATTAGAAGTCCTAGCCACAGCAATCAGACAACAAAAAGAAATCAAAGGCATCCAAATCGGCAAGGAAGAAGTCAAGCTCTCACTCTTTGCAGATGATATGATACTTTATGTGGAAAACCCAAAAGACTCCACCCCAAAACTGCTAGAACTCATACAGGAATCCAGTCAAGTGGCAGGATATAAAAATCAATGCACAGAAATCAGTGGCATTCCTACACACCAACAAGACAGAAGAAAGAGAAATTAAGGAGTCGATCCCATTTACAATTGCACCCAAAACCGTAAGATACCTAGGAATAAATCTAACCAAAGAGGCAAAGAATCTGTACTCAGAAAACTATAAAATATTCATGAAAGAAATTGAGGAAGACACAAAGAAATGGAAAAATGTTCCATGCTCATGGATTGGGAGAACCAACATTGTGAAGATGTCAATGCTACCTAGAGCAATCTACACATTCAATGCAATCCCCATCAAAATACCATCCACTTTTTTCAAAGAAATGGAACAAATAATCCTCAAATTTGTATGGAACCAGAAGAGACCCCGAATAGCCAGAGAAATGTTGAAAAAGAAAAGCAAATTTCTTTCTGGCAGCATCACAATTACGGACTTCCAGCTCTATTACAAACTGTCATCATCAAGACAGTATGGTACTGGCACAAAAACAGACACAGATCAATGGAACAAAATACAGAGCCCAGAAATGGACCCTCAACTCTATGGTCCACTAATCTTTGACAAAGCAGGAAAGAATGTCCAATGGGAAAATGACAGTCTCTTCAACAAATGGTGTTGGGAAAATTGGACAGCCACATGCAGAAGAATGAAACTGAACCATTGCCTTATACCACACACAAAAATAGACTCCAAGTGGTTGAAAGACCTCAATGTGAGACAGGAGTCCATCAACATCCTAAAGGAGAATACAAGCAGCAAACTCTTCGACCTCAGCTGCAGCAACTTCTTCCTAGAAACATCACCAAAGGCAAGGGAAGCAAGGGCAAAAATGAACTATTGGGATTTCATCAAGATAAAAAGCTTTTGCACAGCAAAAGAAACAGTCCACAAAACCAAAAGACAGCCGACAGAATGGGAGAAGATTATTTGCAAGTGACATATCAGATAAAGGGCTAGTATCCAAAATCTATAAAGAACTTATGAAACTCAATACCCAAAGAACAAATGATCCAATCAAGAAATGGGCAGAAGACATGAACAGACATTTTTCCACAGAAGACATCCAAATGGCCAACAGACACATGAAAAAGTGCTCAACATCGCTCGCATCAGGGAAATCCAAATCAAAACCTCAATGAGACATCACCTCACACCAGTCAGAATGGCTAAAATTAACAAGTCAGGAAACGACAGATGTTGGCGGGGATGTGGAGAAAGGGGAACCCTCCTACACTGTTGGTGGGAATGCAAGCTGGTGCAGCCCCTCTGGGAAACAGTACAGAGGTTCTTCAAAAAGTTTAAAATAGAGCTACTATGTGATCCAGCAATTGCACTACTGGGTATTTACTCCAAAGATACAAATGTAGGGATCCGAAGGGGTACGTGCACCCCGATTTTTATACCAACAATGTCCACAATAGCCAGGCTGTGGAAGGAGCCAAGATGTCCATCGACAGATGAATGGATAAAGAAGATGTGGTGTATATATATACAATGGAATGTTATGCAGCCATCAAAAGGAATGAGATCTTGCCATTTGCAATGATGTGGATGGAACTGGAGGGTGTTATGCTGAGCGAAATAAGTCAGAGAAAGACATGTATCATATGACCTCACTGACATGAGGAAATCTTAATTTCAGGAAACAAACTGAGGGTTGCTGGAGTGGTAGGGGGTGGGAGGCATGGGGTGGCTGGGTGATAGACATTGGGGAGGGTATGTGCTATGGTGAGCGCTGTGAAGTGTGCAAGACTGTTGAATCACAGATCTGTACCTCTTAAACAAATAATACAATATATGTTAAAAAAAAAAAAAGAAGAAGAAGATAGCAGGAGGGGAAGAATGAAGGGGGGAAATCGGAGGGGGAGACAAACCATGAGAGACAATGGACTCTGAAAAACAAACTGAGGGTTCTAGAGGGGAGGTGGTTGGGAGGATGGGTTAGCCTGGTGATGGGTATTAAAGAGGGCACGTTCTGCATGGAGCACTGGGTGTTATACACAAACAATGAATCATGGAACACTACATCAAAAACTAATGATGTAAAAAAAAAAACTAATGATGTATGGTGATTAACATAACAATAAAAAACTTTTTTAAAAATTACAGTAAGTGAAAAAAGCTGGACATAAAGAAGGCTACATATTGTACATATATTACATGAAGTTTCTACAAAAGATAAAACCTGAGAGACAGAAAGCAAATCAGAGGTTGCCTGGGAGTGGGGCTGGAGTGGGGATTGACTGCAGGCATACAGGAAACTTCTGGGGTGATATGGTTGGTTCTGAACTGCAATTGTAGCGAAAGTTACAAAACTGTAAAATGTATTAGAAATTATCAAACTGAACATTTTCAGTGGGTCAGTTTTATACTATATAAATTATATCTCAGTAAAACTGTGAAAAGTGACCTAGGGAATATTTGATCCTTCTGTACTTTTTTTAACAACTGTGTAATACAGAATTTACTATTCCTTGATGTTTGGGTAAAACTTATTATTCATCGAAACCTGAGGGGGTTTTTTTGTTGTTGTTTTGTTGTTTTGTTTATTTATTGCTGTCTGTCTTAAATAATTATTTGAGATCATGTCAAGTTATTTATTTGGTCTATGCAGGTTTTCACTTGTGACAGTTTTAACATTTTATAGGTTTCTAGGAATCTATTCAACTCATCTAGGATCTTAAGTGTCTCTGTTACAAATCTCTGTTGTATCTATGGTTATATCACTTTTTCTGTTTGTGTTTTGTTTATTTGCTTCTTTTTTCTTCATTAATCTTATCAGAGGTCTACCTTGTTAATCTTTTCAAAGAAACAGCGTTTGGTTTTGTTAATTTTCACTATTATTCTGTTCTTGATTTTCTTGATTTCTTCTTTTATCCTTATCATTTCCATCCTTGTTTTCTGGGGCTTGCTCCCTGCTATTTCTCTAAATTCATGAGCTGAAAATTTAGCTCATTTACTTTTAATTTTTGTTGTTTCATGTTATTTTTAAAGCTGTAAATTTTTCTGCTTAGCTGCATTCACAAATTTTGACATACAATGTTTTCATTTTTAACACATGAATTGTTTTGAAATATTTAGCTTCCAAATACATAAGATGTGTTTTGCTATTGTTTTGGTAATTAATGTTTCATTTTATTACATCTAAAATTCAGAGAACTTATGGTCAGAGAACTCAGGCAATGAAATTGATTTATGGTTTATTTTTGTAAATGTCCCATGTGTGCTTATGAGTAATGCGTATTCTCTGTTGGATGTAAAAATTCATATATATATACTTCTATATTTTACCATGAGCTTATTTATTGTATTGTGTTGTTCAGGTCTTTGATCCAGCTGCTGCTGCTGTGTGTGTGTGTGTTCACATGCACACAGGTGCTTAATCTATGAGCTTTTGAGAGGTGTGTAAAAGTTTCTAGCTACACCTGATGATTTATCCATTTCTTCCTGAAATTCTGCTAGTTGGTGCTTGATACACCAACAGCTGTGTTATGAGGTTCATAATGGATCAAAATACCTATATCTTTCTTTCAAATCTTTCTATACCTAAAATCTTACTTCATTGTCTTCTTGCATCCAGTATTGCCATTAAAAAGTCTGATGTCAATCTGATTCTTACTTAATTTTAGATGACCTTTATTTCTCTCAGGAAACTTGTACAACCTCTGATATCCTTCTTGGTCCTTTTTGTTTTATCTTGCCAGTTATTAAGATGTCTGTTCCTGATTTCTTTCAATTTTTATTTTCCAGTTGTGTTTTTTTATTTTATTTTCTACCTTTTTGTGCCTTTTATCTTACTGCTGTATCTTTTAAAAACCCAATCAAAGAGTGTCAATAAATGTGTTTTACCCTTTTACATTTAATATAATTACTGGGTTTTGTTTTGTTTACTTACATTTGTGCTTTCATTTTATGTTTTCCATGTCCTGCATTTTTAGCCTTTCTTTCTTCTTCCTGCTGTCTACTGAATAGATCAAGTTTATTTTTCCTTCTGATTTAAAAGCTATACATTCTTTTTTTGTTCTTATGTGATAGATCATCACCTATGCACATAATTATTCACCCTTATTTATTTCTTAAACTTGCAATATCTAGAGGTGATATTGAAAATATATAGCACCTGGTAATTGCCCTGATACCAAACGATCAGAATAATCATTGGCTAGTTTGCTCATGGGTGTGTGCTGGAAGCATATCAGTAGTATAGCCTGAATTGTGTGCCCCCAAATTCCTATGTTGTTGTCCTAATGCCTAGTACCTCGGAATGTGACTGTATTTGGAGATACAGTCTGTTAAGAGGTAGTTAAGGTAAAATGATGTCATTGCCATGGGCTCTAATCCAATCTGACTGGTGTCCCTATAAAAGGACACTGCACACAGAGGGAAAACCATGTGAGGACACAGGGAGAGGCTGGCCATCTACAAGCCAAGGGGAGAGGTCTCAGAAGAAACCAAATCTGCTGAGACCTGGGTCTAAGACTTTCAGCCTCCAGGAAAAAAAAAAAAAATAGCCTATCAAGATCTGTATCTTCTCCCTAAATAGAAAAGTGGTCTGGCAAGCTCACAAGGCCCCTCGGTGTCCTGCTATACACACCCCACATCCCATTACTACTGCTTAGGATCCCACAATATTTTATCATTCTTGCTTTCAACATAGCTCTTTCACAATCTCCAGAATGTATTTCTCTTCTGAAATGAATGCTTTTCCAAGAAAATATTCTCAACGTGTACTTTCATAAGACAAACTCTCTGAGGCCTTACATGCCTGGGGACATTTTTATTGCCCCTCACATTTGAATGGCAAGTTTGCTAGCCGTTAAACTCTATCATCAAAGTTATTTTCCTTTCAATATTTTCAAAATATTTTAAAATTTAAATTTAATAAATGTTTAAAATTTTTTAATTAATTTTTAAAAAGTCAAAAATCTTACTTCATTGTCTTCTTGCATCCAGTATTGCCATTAAAAAGTCTGATGTCAATCTGATTCTTACTTAATTTTAGATGACCTTTATTTCTCTCAGGAAACTTGTACAATGTTTTCTTTGTACTTATTGTTCTTAGATATTATCATAATATGTGTTGGTGTGGGGGTTTTCTTCTTATGCCATGTTTGGCAATCTATTAGCCCTTTCAAACTGAGTTCTTCCTTCTTCTTTATGTATGAGTAATTTATCACATTATTTCTTCAGATTATTTCCTTCCATATATCTTCTCTGTTCTCCTGGGTGTTTTTCACTAGATCGTGACACTTGTATCTGATCTGTCATACCTATTAGCTTTTTTTCTTTGTTTATGTGTTTGCTTTCTATTTTTTTAAAGCATTCCTGCTGACTTCTAGAAGAATTTGTCAATTTACTCTTCCAGTTCATTAATTCATTTTGCAGTTGTATTATCTTCCTACTTATGCATTTAAATTCATACTTTACATTTATTTCCACTTTATTATTATTTTTCTTACATAGCTAATATGTTTATTCCCTCACAGGCTAAAGTATCTTCATCACATTTACTTTAAATTCTTAGTCTACCTCTTCCAATATTTCTATATCAGAGGATCTATGTAGTCTTCAGAAATCTAGTTATTTTGGTCTGGGAACTCATTCTTTCATGAGGATACCAGCTACTCTGCCTGGTTTAGATGAGTTAAAGAAGAGAGAATGAGCCTCAGTGTAGAAAGCTCAGGTACCACTGTGAATTACTTTGATTTGTAGCCAACTTATCAGACAACTCTACTGGTCTGTGTTCTACCTTAAACCTCAAGGGCACGATGCTTTAGGAAAGAGGTAGTCTCCCTGGATTGTAATCCATGAACCCTGTGGGCCTACACTGGGGGAGTAAGGCCAGCTGGTCAGTTAGCATCTGCCCTCATGAACTACTCCCCCAGCAATGCTCTCTGCTCTCAGGCTACTATCCAGAGTCATTTCTTCAATGAAGGGGAAAAACAGAGGGAAAAAGAGCAGATATGAAGATCTTCACTAACCACCTCAAGACAACCATCCTCCTCTATCTGCAACTGACCTGCACTAGTACAAATGGTCTTCTGTTCCCTAGGGGCATTCTCAAAACTTGTTTGTTGGTTGCTTTTATTCTTTTATTTTACTATTTTCTGGCATTCATGTTTCTCTTATGTTTAATTATATTTTTTCCTCCAGGATTAATTGGGAAGAGAGAACCATCTTGGCAAGAACCAGAAACCTTCCTACAGAGGTTAGACACAGACTCACCACCATTTATAAATGCAAGTGAAATTATTTGTTCACTTATAATAAGATTGATAAATTATTAAGTGGAATGATGATTATACTCCACCACCATCCGCCCGGACACACACACAAAGATCCCAAATGTCATCACTAGTATCATCTCTTTCCTTCTATTTAAAAATCAGTCCCTAAAAAGTCCATGTCAGCCCTTGTCATTCTATTCACTGCCTCCTTGTCAGGAGTCCACTGGCCACATTCCTGACAGGATTTTGACAGGTTCTAAAATGTCAGACATGTTTATGAGCATTAGTTCCAATCAGTCACTGACATAAAGTTGTCCACATTGCTTCTGATATGGCAATAATTTTCCTCTTGGATCCATTTCAAATGGTCATTTCCTCAGGGCTTAGTCTCAAGCTCTTGCAGTATTGGCCATAGTCACTTAACCCAAAATGGTTCCCTCAGTTCCTACCCCATTAACTGAATTCCTTCACAGGTACACTTTTTCTAACTGAGTTTAAGGATGTTGTGTAGAGGAAATGGCACTAAACCTCAGGGTCAGTCCAGAAACTAGACGTTGTGTAGAGGAAATGGCACTAAACCTCAGGGTCAGTCCAGAAACTAGACGTGTGACTATAGCCAAATCACTTCATTATCCTCAGCTTTTGCACCTACAAAATGGGGTTAAAATTGGAAAATGTTGACATAAATCATTACAAATTTCCCAAACTCTAAAATTCTATGATTTGGTTTCAGGTTATCCAGACTCAACATAAGCCTGCAGATATTTCTCTAGACTTAGATAATGTTGCTTTCCACAGACTTCTTCAAGCTGTCCTTGGTTTTATTTATTTGACACAGAGAGAGAGAGCACAAGCAGGTGGAGCGGTGGGCAGAGGTAGAGGCAGAAGCAGACTCCCTGCTTAGCAAAGAGCCCGACGTGGGGCTTGATCCCAGGACCCCAGGATCATGACCTGGCCAAAGGCAGACGCTTAACCGACTGAGCCACCCAGGTGTCCCTATTTTGAAGCTTATTAAAGAAGGTTTAGGTTCAGTGTAAATGTGGGCAAAAGATGACACTGGTTCCTATTTTAGTAAAGGTGGTTGCCTGGCTCAAGTATAACTGAGCCAAACTACTACACAGAGTTCAGTAGGCAAGGCTCTTAGCACAAAGCAACTATTATTGCAAGTAATATATTTTTTCAGGGGCATAATGCTTGTAGCTTCTGGAAGCTGTGTAGAGAATTTCCTAAGCTTCACGAGTCACTGGATCTGTGAGAGCACTGGTCCAGCACTTCCATCAAAGTCAAACAGAAAAATCTCAGCCAGGCAGTCCCAAAGCATACTCAGCTCCTCTTTGGAGTCCCATTCTCCAGTGGTTTTTCAGACCAACTCCTTGAATTCCAACACCAACGATGTTTTGTTTTGTTTTCTTTTAAGATTTTATTTATTTTTGCAAGACAGTGGCGGGGAGAGCCAGGGCACAAGCAGGGGGAGCAGCAGGCTCCCCACCAAGCAGGGAGCCCAATGTGGGATCAAGACCTGAGCCGTAAGCAGATGCTTAACCGACTGAGCCTACCAATGATGTTTTTAAATCCATGCTTCGGAGTCATGGTTTTTGTGTTATACTCTCTGACTACAAGTTTAACAAAAATTAATAACTCCCTTGTGACTTTAATAGATTAAATGTGCACACTGTCTATATTACTTGGACTCCCATTCTGATTACCATAACTTGTAAACTCCAGAATTTCCTTATCTTTGCTTCAACATATCCTCCCCAAATATGGCTATAGATGATTATATCATATTACATACACACTTTTTAGTCTAGGCCAGCAGTTGACAAACATTTTCTCCAAAGTGCCAGATAGTAACTATTTTTGGTTTTGTGAGTTGTAAGGTCTCTGTTACAACTATTCGACTCTGCCATTGCAGCCTATGATAGAGCCATAGACAATACATTGATGGATGACCGTGGTTGTGCTCTGATAAAACTTTATTTAGAAAACATTCAGCCCATCCTCTGTCTGATCCTCTGTCTAGAAAGCCTTTCCATAAAACAACCAGGTCAAGTAATTTTGTACCTAATCTAAATGGGTTGGGTTTTTATTTAGCAAAGTATTAAACTTTCTCTAAAGAGAGAGAATATTTTGTATTTTTATTCCAACACAAACAAGCAAGCAGAGATGTATTCTGGATTTATAATATTAAATTTAGAATTTAGAATAACAATCATTTTCTCATTATGATTGAACTTGAAATACTGGTTTTGCTAAAAATGCCTTAATTTCTGTCATATATATAAGGCTTTATATAACATTTTCTGACATACTTTATTGAATCTAATCATCAAAAGAACACTATGAGGGGTGCCTGGGTGGCTCAGTCAGTTGAGTTTCTGACTCTTGATTTTGGCTCAGGTCACAGTCTCAGGGTCGTGAGATCGAGCCCCATGTTGGGCTCCGGGCTCAGCAGAGAGTCTGCCTGAGATTCTCTCTCCCTCTCTCTCTCTGCCCTCCCCCCCGCCACACACACAAGCACTCTCTCTCTAAAATAAATAAATAAATAAAACTTAAAAAAAAAAAAGAACACTATGAAATAACATTTTTTTTCACCTTCCTTTGTGGCTAAGAAAACTCAGTTTTGTGATTTCATTAGAAAGTGCTGGAGCCAGTATTTGAACCCAGGCCTGACACCAAAACCATACAAACCTCACTGTTCTAAAACTACATGTTAGCAAAAATAGCCATCTTGCTTTGGATAATAAGCCTAAGGCCATGTTCCCTGAGCTCTGAATCCACCTAATGAAAATGCCATTCAGTTAACATGTCTCCATTTAATATACAAATCAACAGACAAAACTGCAGATCAACATAAAGATGCAAATCAACATACGCTTTTGTGCATAACAATATTCCCTACACAGAAACACACCCCTGATTTTCATCTGATAATGCAATCACAAATTCAAAATAAGGTTAATCACAACAACCTGTTTTAGCAAACCTTTCCTGGTTCCTAATGATGATCAATTCTTTTTTCTAAATATTAAAATAACTCTATCTTTATAATTTTAGAATTTTTAACCAGATGCATGCTGTCCATAGCTTCTGTATTATAGGTTTCTGTGTCAAAACTTCAGGCACTTCTCCATGTCTTCAGAATAAGTTGATAATTATTAAAATGATTCTGTTATCACATCTTCTAGTTTCTCAAAGGTGAGAGGTGTCTAGGCCTGAGACAGGAAGCATTGTGAGCTGCTTAAATGATCTCTTAAGTGGCTTCTCCCCAGACTTGTGTCAATTTAATCATAAGCAAGCCTGTGCCCAATTTTATCATTTGAAGACTGTTCTTGAAGAAAAAAAAATGAAAGAGAAAAATTCAAATGTTTTGTTGCTTTCTCTGCTTTGGTGAACTTTTGGGCTGTTGTTCCCAGACAGAAATGCCATTCTTTTATTGTTCTTCTTACTGTAAAGATAATTGTTTTAAATTTCTTTTCTATGGTTTCAGAATTTTTTAAAAATCTCAACTCCTTCTTCACCCTTGCCTCCCAGATGTCATTTTTATTGGCTGTGCAATTTCTATTGATTCACCCAAAGATTTGTATTTCTGTCCCTGTCTTTCCAAAATATGCTTTATAAATCTAAGGATAAATGAGCAAAGGTTGTGGTTTTCTTCTCACTAATCACTTTCCATTTTTAAAAAAATGAAAGTTGTTTTTTAGGTCGCTTCTTATGTAAGCCCATAACACAATGGTAGTGCATTTCAGCAGAAAAGGCTTATAAGACCCTCTGCCCTTCAAGTACTGTGACCATACATGAGCTTCTTAACTTCTGAGAGTCTCACTGTCTTCTTTGGGTCATCCCAAAATCAGATCTGAGACAAGGATTTTGGTGCAAGTAGCTTATTTGAGGGGTGGCCATGGGGTGATCTCAGGAACCACTATGGGCCAGTGGAGACATGAGACAGAAAAGGGAGTGTTAGTGAGTGGTTTACTGCTCTGGGCAGCTGGGGCTCAGTCCTCGCACCCCACCCCCAATTCTCTGGGAAGCTGTGTAGAACTCAGCTCAGAACTGTCTACAAAGTGGAAGGAAGCTAGGGTATTCACCCACCTACTCTGGTACCTCATTAACTGGGCGATGCTCCTGAAATGTTGGCTCTCCACACATCTGGCCCGCCCAAAGGTCAAAGCACACCCTCATGCACAGAGGGCCAGAAAGCTGACCAAGTGTAAGAGAACTAGCTGCACCTGTCTTTCCACGTAAGAAAAAGTCCTATAGTAGGACACAAACGGTGCTTGCAAGGCTCAGTTCTCTCCTTTTTAAAGAGGATAAAAATGTTTGCCTCAGTCACCTCATGAAATGGTTGAAAAGATTCATCACAAGTAATATTTATATGCTAATTTGTAGTTCACTAAGTGCTCACATGGGCATTTTGTAATACATTCCTCACAGATTCCTGCAAGGATGCTATGCGTATATATATATAAAATGTTGCTTCCATCTAACACAGGAAAGTCCAAGGTTCAGAAAGGACAAATGATTTGCCTCACGTTACAGAACTAGCAACTAGCAAAGACAGGGTTTGAACCAGGAATATAATGATCAATTCCAGGTTCTTTCCACCATGGTATATGTGAATGTTCTTTGTCGAGTGCAACGGACTTTAAGAATGTAAGGCATGGTTATTCCTCAAGAGGGGTCACACCAACAAAACAAACAAACCCGTAAGTAAAAATTTTTCCTATTTATCAACTAGATAGATGGCAGATAGATGATTGATAGATAGATAGATAGAGATAGAAGAAAGCATTTTTTTAAAAATCAATTAGTAAAGTAAGTAAAAAGAAATAGAGGATAGGGATTTAAAAGTACACTTATCATGATGAAAAAAATAAAATAAAATGAAGTTTGGTGAGAAAAAACAAATACATATAGGGCAAAGAATTCTTCACCATCATTTTCCCTTCTAATATTTACAAAGAGCAAAGACAGCTCTTTTCATCTTGAACTTCCTGAGAGACCTATGGTTATGAGTCCTCAATCATTTCTGGAAGGGGTCTGTGCAGAGATGATCTTGTACCCTGCTATGCAAAATATTGTCCTGAAAGACAGCAGTGCAGTTTGCCCTGGGTCCAGAAAACCAGGAGACATTTTTGGATGGGGTTGGCAGTAAAGACAGACAGGTCCATGATGGAGGAGCATGAATGGCTGGCGGAGTGCAGAGGAGGGGTAATGTGCCAACTTTGCTGTGGTGTATCAGGGAAGACTTCCTAGAAGAGAGGACGTCTGTGTGGGGTCCTGAAGAAGGAAAAGAAATGAGTGATGTGGGGACTTCATAGTGAAGAGGGAGAAGGGATTTTCAGGTCTAGAAACAGCACCAGGTAAAAGGCCCAGAACTAGGAGAGAGCATGGCTCCTTAGGGGAATTGCCAATAAAGAGTTGACTAGAATTTGGGTAGTGGGAAGGGAAGGCACGAGAGAGCTCTGGTTATCTCGTGTGGTGCCTTATACATGGTAAGTATTCAGTTGTCCTGATTTTAGAAGAGTATACTTTTTAACAGAAAAAAATAAAAATCAGTTGGCAAAACAAGTGAAGGACACAGATATGAGTGCTTTCTGACCCCGGTGTGGTCAACTGGGGGAAAGTGTATCCATGTGATCAGTTGTTCGAGGAACCACTTAATTGCATCAAGGAGGGAGCAGAACAGAAATTAAGCCCACCAAGACACATCCAGGGACAAAGTCAACAATGAAAGAAGGCTTTACAAGCAGATTGGGAGCTCCCCCATTTGTGTATACTCAATGTGTGTATTACTTACTCAGAGGAGCCAGTAAAGGAAAATTAAATTAGTCCGCCGCCTCCTTGGTCACCTGAGAGCTGAATGTAGGAAAAGGCTGACCTACCTTGGCTTCTGGTCAAGGTACTTTATTCACCAGAAGAGGGTCATAATGATGCCTCTTATAAAGCAAAGACCCAGGAGAAAGGTAGAAAGCACAAACCCAGTGTATTTACTAAGCAAAATGTTTTCATTACCTTTGTTTATATTACTGGCTTGTTCTAAAATTATTCCCGTTCTAGCAAGCAAGCAAGCAGTCACTTTGGGGTTTTTCTCCGAATAGTATTGGCCCATTTACTTTTCACTCTGTACATTTATTTCCTTTCATTTATTGGATTTCTTAAACATGCCCATTGCCCACAGGCCTCTGGGCACAGGTTCAAAACTAAATGCTACAATTACATGAAATGCTACGTCCAAAGAATATAATTTCATAGAAGAGAAGGGTGAGTGGGTAGGGAGCAGGAGGAGTTTATCAGGGAAGCCAAAGCGAAACCAGAAAGGTCCGTCTTGTATCACACCGTGGAAGCGTTAGGCACAAGGAGTTGTTGCTGGACTCAGTAAATTAGCAAAACTCTTAAAAGTCTGAGGTTGGGCTTAATTTTAGAGGCCAGCAGTTTAAAAGGAATATAAAACTGCCCCCCAAAAATCATCCTCTCCACTCGCCTGTGGTTATATATCTATGTTCAGGAAAGCTAAAAAGGAGTCCTGGAGAGAAAGCCATTGAACTCATCATATACAGATAGGGCTGATGGGGACAAAATGAACAAGGAATTGTTACAACAACAGTTAGCATTTATCAAGGGCTTACTACACACCAAGCACTATATTTTAACAGATATAGATGTATAGGTATGGCTATGTTTATCTAATCCATATGCAAGAACATTTTGAGGGGTATTTTATCAATGAGAGAATTGAGGCACAGAGAGTTCAAGTAACTTGCCCAAAGTCACACAGCAGGTAGGAGGGGGAGGAAGAAACTCAGTCTGACATCAGAGATGGCTGTACTGACTGAGTATAGGGACCAAGGATGATATCCATATCCAAGTGAAGGACTTGACCATTCCGATGGCACTTCTGCAGGACAAGGGCACCCAAAAACATCATGAAAATGGATTCAAGAGTGGAGGGAGCTGTTTCTCCAGCATACTTTTTCTTTCTTCTTCGTGGGTAGAAAACAAAAACAACACTTCTCACAGGCCTTTCCTTCTTTTATTCTTCCCTCTTTTTTTGCTCCTCCCTCTTGGTCCACATGGTCTCTTTATATCTTAAGGGCAAACAAAGTGGCCGAGCAAGTAGAAGAAATCCTAAAAGAGGAATGGAAGAAAGGAAAAAATATTAAGTTTACTCTATTCTCACCTGGGACCTTAGTCCTGGTCTTGACTCCTTTGGCCCAAATGTATGTATACAATGTAGATATTGATGTTTTAAAAGAGCTGTAGTTAACTTAGTTCAAGCAGACACATTATTGTTATAAGTGAAATGGCCCCAGACTAGGGATTTCTGTATCCAAAATAGCAGCCAACTGGCCACGAGATGCTTGAGCAACTCGCTTTATGTTTCTGAACCAAGTTTTATATGGAATATAGTTAAGATAAGGTAAGGAGGTATAACTTCATTCTATACCATAGAGATGTGGAGTATTATTTCACCAAGGGTTTAAAGTGATTCGAACTTCTAAAAAATAAAATAACATGGAAACTTCCAGTTTTAGCTCTAACATGTAAAGAGCTTAGAAATCATCACTCCTATCTTTACAACAAGAAAAAAGATGAAGAAACTGAAAACCAAGAACTTTTCTCAGACCCAGCAGAGAATTGAGGTTGCAAGGCAAACCACCATCCAAAATCAAACACTACCCAAACTCTGGAGCGACAGGTGACTACAAAGAATCACAACCAAGATCTGCTTACTTGGAACAAAAGCTGCTGGAGCCATAAACTGGTAGGAACACATAGGTGGTAATTTTGAAAAGTTGCTGGAGGCTAGTGTAGACTTTCATGGCAGTGAGAAAATCCTAGGAACTGAAGTCTTAGAGAGCAAACTTCCCGTTCATGAGCTTTCCCTACAGGACTCCTATCAGGGTCTCATGGGGAAGAGCTAAGGAATAAGTGTCCTGGCTCTGGCCCAGGGAAGGTAAAAGGGACCATTCTGAAAGACACCCAGAACATTCTACATAACAAAGTCCTCCTCCTCGGGGGAAAAATAATTTATCAAAGCATTATCCCACCTAAGCTGAGGAAGTAGAAGGCTTTTACCTAACTCTACCCCTTCTAACCTTTCTGCTTCACCTAAGGGTACATGGAGGAAGCTAAGAAACCCTAGTGGAGGAAGTAGCTCAAGGTCACAGGCTCAGAAAGAAATTTTAGATTTAATCATAAGATTAGAGAATGCTTCTCTTTCCCTATACCTCACAGACACATTTGTCTGTAGATATTAACAGATTCTAAAACTTATACAGAAAGGCAAAGAACCAAAAGAACCAGGAAAATACTGAAAAAGAAAAACCATATTATAAAGCCACAGTAATCAGGACAGCGTAGTATTAACAAAACAGTAGATACAGAAATCAATGGAACAGGACAGAGAGCCCAGAAATACATCCACACAAATACAGCCAATTGAAATTCAATGGAAAAAGGATGATCTTTACAATTTATGGACTAGCCATATGCAAAAAAAAATTAATCTAGATACAGATCCCACACTTTTTGTAGAAATTAACTCAAAATGGATCAAAAACCTATACATAAAATCTAAATCTGAATAAACTATGGGTTTTTAGTTAATAGTAATTTATCAATATTCATTCATTGTAACAAATAAACTATACTGATTTTCTTTGTTTTTAACAAATGTCCTTTTTTTGTTCTTGAATCTCATTCAGAATACCGCATTGTGTTTAGTTGTCATGTACTATTTTTACAATTTTTCTATAAATAAAAATAGTACAGAGACCAACCATATACTTTACACCCAATTTCCTTTATTATTGAATCTTACATCAGTATCGTTTAGTTGTCATGTCTCCTTAGGCTCCTCTTGGTGGTGACAGTTTTGCAGATTTCCTTGTTTCTGATGACCTCAACAGTTTTGAGGAATATGTGTCAGGTTTTTTGTAGAATGTCCCTTTATTTGAATTTGTCTAATATTTTTCCTCATGATTAGACTGGGGGTTTATCAGTGTTGATATTGACTTTGATTATCTGGCTGAGGTGATGTTTGTCAGGTCTCTCCATTGTAAAATTATTCTTTTATCCCCCCAGTTTCCATACTGAATTCTTTGGAAGGAAGTCACCATGCCCAGCCCATAGTTGAGGAGTAGGGACTTATGCTCTCCCTCCTTGAGGGTGGAGTATGTATGTAAATTGTTTGGAATTCTTCATGGGAGAGTTTCTCTTCTTCATTTATTTATCTACTCAATCATTTATTTATATCAATATGAACTCATGGATGTCTGTTTTCTACTTTAGGTTTAATTCATGATACTTTGCTTATTCTGTTGCTGAAATTATTCCAGCATTGGCCATCAGAAGTTCTCTCAACTGGTTCCTGCATTCCTTGGGTATACCCCTCTCAAATTTTTTTTGAGCACTTCTTTACCTTTGGGCACTACAAAATGCTTCAGGATCGTATTGTACATTTCCTACTCCAGGCCCAGAATCAACCATTTCTTTAAGGAACACTGCTTCCTTTTATTGCAGAATGGTACTAGAAGCAAGATTGAGTGCTGGGTGTATTCCTTGTTATCGGAGTGTCTTTGTTTCTCTGCTCTCAGGAAATATATATGTGTATGAATACTGACCCATGTATAGACACATACACATAAATATGTCTCTCTATAACTATCTGTATCTATATTAAGCTAACCATGAGATCATACTGATGTTTCTAATGCTAATCATTACCAAATGGATTATTCTAGCATCTCCCTTTACTTATCTGTAAAATCCCACCCCAGCAGCGAGACACCTGGTCCCCCCCATCCACCATCCATTTTCCTAATTGTTCAGTTCCAGAATACATGGGTAGGAGTATCAGATTTGTTGATTCATACCCCTATGGAAAACAACTTAATTTAGTAGAGTTCAGTGTGTGATTTCAGCTCAACTGGTGATCTCAGGGTCGTGAGAGTGAGCCCCCGTGGGGCTCCACACTGAGCATGGAGCCTGCTTAAGATTCTCTCTCTCTCTCTCTCTCTCTCTCCCTCTCCCCCTTCCCTGCACACACACACTCTTTCTAAAAATAAATAAGTAAATAAATAACTATTTTAAAAATGAAAAGATTTCTCTTCACTCCTTAATAAAATAAATAAAAATAAAAAGACAGCAACATGAATAAAAAAATAATATAATGAATGGGTTTTGTCCTGGGATGTACTAAAATTACCTGTCTGTGGGAATCAAATTTTGCAGATAAATTAATTACTTAACTCTGGTTGACCTTTAGACTCAACCTAAAGCCTAAAGCTATACTTAAAAAAAAAAAAAAGTGGGACACCTGTGTGGCTCAGTAGGTTAAGTGTCTGCCTTCAGCTCAGATCATGACCGCGAGACCTGGAATTGAGTCTCACATCAGGCTCCCTGCTCAGCGAAGAGCTTCTCTCTCTGCCTGCTGCTCCCCCTGCTTGTGTTCTCTTTCTTTCTCTCTGACAAGTAAACAAATAAAATCTTAAAAAAAAAGGTAAGTCAAAGGGGGTCATTACCTAAGTTATTCATGAGAATAATCAGCTAATGAGGAAGAAAGAAAAATCTGAACTTCGATTATCCTGATTATCCACAGTCACTGAATTCATCAAGAAATTGCTTGGTTTCCTTTGCTTTCAATCCTCTTCTGAATATGAGGTGATATGGCCTAACCACCCCTGAGCCACTCCCAGTGAGCTAACGGGACAGAAGTAACTCTGGCTTGAATTGGTCCCCATCTATAGTGCTGCCGACTGACACGGATATATACACAAGATGGTTGCCTTGGACCCTGAAAGCAATGTTTCCCTATGAAAAGGAAAATGAATTTAGCAGGACCCTCACCAGTGCCACTGAATTCATTAGCCTCTGCTCTAATGAGCTCATGGAGCCAGACACCCCATTACCAACACTTTGACAGACTGTCCAGGACAATTCAGGATTTATAATGGCAAAAGTCAGGTTCACCTCTTATTCCCTCAAGCTGGTGTTCCATCCCAGGGATGTTCCTCCTAAATAACAGACATAATACAGTTTCCAAGCCATGCTAGACCATGGAGAAAATGATGACACAGACTTACTGCCACATGCGGGGTCTGAGACACCATTGTTTGGTAAACGGGTGTGAGGTGCCCACAGGCAAAGTGATCTGAGATTTCCTGCACTAACCACGTGGACTCATTTTTTCCAGTTACTTTCTACTAAAGCCAAAAAACATTACCAGAGTTCCCTCAGGGTCTCTAATTGCCCTGGCGGCTTTGGTAATTGCTCTGGACTCTTCCCCCTGAAGAATAAACAATGATGTGTCCTTTTAGTTTTCCCACATCCCTTAGTCCCAGCCCTCCTTGGAATCAGTGGATACCGAAGGAGAAAAAGACCCTGATCATTTGCTTAATAGTCCGTTCTTTTCCACATAGTGTCAAGTGTTTTGGGTGTTTGTTTTAATAATTTAACTTTCCTCCAATTATATACCCTTTACTCAAGAAAGCAAAGAATTCACATTGGTTTAGATTCATTGAGGAATGTAAAAGACCTAGTTAAAATGTCTCAGGCAACTGATTATACCATACGTAGATATTTAAAAACCTGAAAACCTCTCCCCCTGCCTGTAAACCTAGCCACCCCTTGTCAACTAACTACCACCTACTCTCAGAAATGTGACTTCCTCCCTCTGCATTGTCCCTCTTAAATGCCTTCCCTTTTTGATGGACAACTCCTGGGTGTAGGGAGGAGGTTCTTCAGCATGGCCTCATTGTCATCTTCTGCTCAATTTGCTGACAAAGGTAAAAAGAACATTTAACTGCCTACCTGGCCAAAGATACTTTGCACTGCTAAACTCTTTTTCAACTAGAACAGGCACCAGGCGTGGAGGCAAAAGTATAATGAATTTGGGCATCAGAGAAGCTGGAATAGAGAGGAGAAAGGAGTTCTGGCAAGAAGGAAGTACTCGAGTAGAAATACCATTTCCCAGGGTGCCTGCGTGGCTCAGCTGGTTAAGCATCTGACTCCTGATCTTAGGTCAGGTCTTGACTCTCAAGGTCTCGAGTTCAAGCCCCGCATTGGGCTCCACCATTGGTGTGGAGCCTACTTAAAAAATATATATATCCTGTACAGACTCCACTGCCTACCCCCTGGAGGGTGTTTGAAGCAGCTCTGGGGAGTGACAACATGCCCAGTGAACGGTGAACCTTGAGTGGTGTTGGAGACAGACCACAGTTTGAGTGCCCATTCAGCCATTTATTGGCGGTGTCATTCAAGACAAATAATTAACCTTTCTAGACCTAAGCTTTTGCACCTGCAAAATTATAAGAATAATAATCATCTCAGGCTCGTGGAGGAGATTGAAGGTTGTAAGATGAGTAAAGTGCCAGATAAATGGTTAAATGCTTAATATATGTCAACTGTTACTTTTCCCCCAGCTTCACTGACATATAATCAACACATAATATTATATAAGTTTAAGGTAACTGTTACTTTTTTAGAACAGGGTACAGGTGGTTTCAGTGTTGTGGATTGGTTGGTTGGTTGATTGATTGATTAACTGATCAACTTTATCACCAAAAAGAGTTTAATGTTCTCACACTTATCTAGTTAAAAATCTAATTTTTTTCTTATCAAGTTTTTTTCTTCTGTAGTTTTGTATTAGTCAGCTGGAGCTGTCAGAACAAAAGACCACAGACTGGGTGGTTTATTTTTTTTTAATTTTGTATTTATTTATTTGAGAGAGAGAGAGAGGGGGAGAGCACCAAGGGAGAATGAGAGGGAGAAGCAGGCTCCCCACTGAGCTAAAAGCCCGACACAGGGCTCGATCCCAGGACCCTGAGATTATGACCTGAGCCAAAGGCAGACGCTTAACTTACTGAGCCCCCCAGGCGCTACTCTAGTGTCCCTTCTTATAAGGACAGTAATTCTGGCAGAATGCAGCCCCACCTTTTGTTAATCTTAATTACCTCTTTAGAGGACCCATCTTCAAATAGAGCCTCACTGGGAGTTAAGTCTTCAACATGCATTTTCAGGAAACACAAATATTCAATCCATAACTGGTTTTCTGTAATTTCTTGCTTTCAGAAGAACAAGAAATATTACTGGAATGATGGCATGTATGTCTTTTGGCAATGCAAGAGTTACTACATTGTCTGCACAATAAATTATGAAAGTAGGAAAAATTAGATGCCTTTGATTCTCATTATCCAATAAACTTTTGAAATACCTACGCTTGTGGATTGACAGCAGCAGCAGCTCCAATTTATTCATCCTTCCTGTGTCCACGCCCTCTGGCAGTGGCCTCCAACACTGACTCTGGGCTCAGCCATGTGACTTCCTTTGGTCCACGGACCATTAGCACACTTGATGGGATGCGTTAGCAGAGTCATAAAAAAGCTTTGAAGCTTATATGGAAGCTTACCTGCTTGCTGCTTTAAAACCCAGCTGCCACAGGAACAAGTCCAGGTCATCCTGCCAGTTAAGGGGCAGCTCAAAGAAGAGCTGAGGGCACCCAGGCTAACAATCAGGCAGCATTCAGCTATTCTAACAGTTGACTGTAGGAGCATGAATGAACCCCAGCTGAGATCAGCCAACTCTGGCACGGATAAATAGTGCTACCAAAATAGCTCAGCCTAAATTGCTGATCCACAGAATCATGAGCTAAAAAATTTTTTTATTGTTTTAAGACACTACGTTTTGAGTTGGTTTGTTACACAGCAATAGCAAACTGATAGATCTGCGAAGTACTCAGGACTGTGTTATACTTTTTAGGAAACACAGAAGAAATGTAAAATACAATTTTAGGTGAGAGGAAGACATTTGGATATATAGTATATATCCTGCAGGTTTAATAGGAGGAATATCTCACTTTCATTTGAATGCAATATGAGAGTATTAATACCAAGGTGTGAGGAAGTAATACATACACTGAAAAGGATTATCTTTATGTGATTCGAGCATTTTGCATCTCATTTAGAATGAAAAGCAATGAGTTTCATGAGAATGGATAACACAGGAAAAAAGAAAGCCGGAATATTTATTTTGCAGCCAAGAAAATTCTCTCTCTGGTTCAATTCATGCTTTGGGAAACAAGTCAGATCACTTTTTCTTTTATCCAAATTAGTTTGCCCATTCCTTGAAATTACATATGATGACATAATCCAAGTCCAACTTGGCAAAATACAGAATTTTCAGCTCAAGTCTGGTTTCTCTTCAATTTTCATTTCCCCTGGGTCCCATTCATATTTCTTACAGACACTTTCCCTTGTGACCCAATCTAATTTGATTCCCTACCACATCTCCTCTACCAAGAGCATCTAAAGCTATTTTGCAGAGATCCTATAAATAATGGTTTGACAATTTTAAAAGATAATATTCAGAAAAGAAGCTTGGAAAGGGGGATGGAAAAAGAAGAGGCTCTTTTCAGGACAGTGTCTACGATTGTACCTGGATATTACCAGCCAATCTGAGTGATCTCTTTTCCCAAGTGACTTGACAGAACTGACCTGCTGTTTGGGCTTTATACAGAAACAGCCACAATCAGGCAAAAGAGGAAGGAAAAACTGACCAGTCAGAATGAAATGCTGGGGATGAAGGAGGCCTCTGGTGAAGGCTGACATTTGATGAAAAAGCAAAATAACAAAACTAAGCACCGTCATCTGCCATTTTATGCTGGTGCTCCTCTGCTATTTTATAAAGTTAGAGAAGGAGCTGGTGTTTGTCTTTGCAGTGAGGTCTGACATCTGGGAAATGGCCATTCTTTGACATTTAGATAAAGAATTTCTAAACTTCTCCCTCTGTCTTCTGGCCCCGTGGCTCTCTTCCCACGGGCCCTGCTGCCTATCAAGCTCTCTTTACTCTAGCCTTTAACTAAAAACACACTGGAGTGGTTTGTGAGGGCTGCCATAACAGAGTGCCACAGACTGGGGGGCTTGAACAACAGAAATTTATTTCCTCATAATTCCGGAGGATACAAGTCTACGATCAAGGTGTCAACAGGGTTGTTTCCCCTGAGGGTCACTTTTCTTGGCTTATAGATGGTCTTCTTCTCTTTGTGTCTTTACACAGTCTTCCATTTGTGTACGTCTTTGTCCTAATCCCTTCTTATAAGGATACCAGTCAAACTCAATAAGGGCCCACCCTAATGATTTCATTTTACCTCTTTAAAGACTCTATCTTTAAACACAGTCGCATTCTGAGATACTTGAGGTCAGGACCTCGATATATGAATTGGGTGGGGGAGGGACATAATTTAGTCCTTAATACACCTTTTTCTCAGAAGTCCTTTACCTTGAGATCTACTTACCTTTTCCCTTACTTCCTCACCATTAAATCAATTTCATCAGTTCCATAACTATACAGGGGGATGAAAACACTTCCAGGTTAAATACACATATCAGTTGGTTTCAAAGTGCATCTCAATTTTAGAAATGTGAAATGCAAGAGAAAAAAAGTTACCTCAGAATAACTACGGTAACAGATGACTTGGAAAACTAAGAAATTCCTGCACTATTCAAAGAACTGAATCTCTAATGGTTGGAATTAAATTGAAATCATTATGGTCCATGAAAAAGGGACGGGAATATGGCACCCCATGTGGAGACCCATTTAGACTAGTTAGCTATGCCTTCTAAACCTTCTTAACATGACTGAAGAGATTTTCAGTGTAGGTTGGACCTGGAGAGTGAGAAAGGAAGCAAGGGAGCAAAGGAGCTGCTCATACTTACACAGAGTTCCTTCATTAAGAAATAGAACACTGTAGGAGCGCCTGGGTGGCTCAGTCAGTTAAGTGTCTCCCTTCAGCTCAGGTCATGATCCCAGGGTCCTGGGATCGAGTCCCGAGTCAGGCTCCCTGCTCAATGGGGAGCCTGCTTCTCCCTCTGCCTCTGCCTGCTCTAAGTATGAGCAGCTCCCCCTGCTTGCGCTCTCTCGTTCTCTCTCTCTTTCTCTGTCAAATAAATAAATAAAATCTTAAAAAAAAAATAGAACACTGTACAATGATCACTTTATTAGACACAGGCTTTTTTTTTTTTTACCAGAACCTTCTTTTTAGATTTCTACGGCGCTCTAGTTCCTCCTCATAGTAACTATATAAATACCCAGTAGGGCAGCCAATAAATATTGAGTGACTGATTTGATATCAACTTCAGGGATATTAACACAGGAGCAGTATTAATGCCAAGTAGCCTCCCACTTTATTTCTGAGGATGAGGATGTGTCGGTGTGTTCCGCCTTGATCCTATTACCCACTTCTAATTGAGAGGCAGAGTTCCCTGTAAGGACAGCCACCTCCCAAGGGTAAATGTGAAGCCAAAATTCCAGTCTCTTTCAAGCACTTCTCCTTCTACTTCAACACTTTACCCTCAAGTAAATAACTTCAGCGTTCAAATTGGATATTAAACATTGAACAAATAGAAACTGAACTCTAAATGGTTATCTTGACTGATTTCCCCCAAGACGGACAGCCTCCACCGTGCACTGCTATCTCTCTCGAGGCTTTCACTTACCCCCCAAATTCTGCTACCACCTCCACCTTCCCGCTTGCTTCCTTCAGGAACATTGCGAATGACTGAAGGCAGGTAAATATCAAAATCGATGTCTTCTCTCCCACTCCGAGTATTTCCTCATTTCTGCAGTTTCTAAAATAACACTCTTTGGAAATCATCTGAAAAGGGTGTCATTCTCATTTTGATGTTTCTAACCACAGAACCCAGGCCAGGGCTGCCCTGTAATTGTTTTTCTTTGGTGAACTGATCAAAAGTCCCCTGGCTAATTACATTATCTGGGAAGCAGGGAGATGCCGTGGAGGAAAGTGAGTGCCATTCATACTAATTTGGCTTCAACGACGAGGTTGCCACTGTGCAAACAGGCTAATTCTTTGGATGTTGACCAAAAAGAAACAAGAGGGAGAATGAGCGCAAGCAAGACAAACAGGCTGCTATTCCTGGATCCATAAAAATATACCTTTGGAAGTGGTGTAGGGAGGAAAAAATATTTTGTAATTCCCACCACGGCATTTGTCAGTCTCGTGTCTTCCTGAATAAACAGTGATCGATTGGAGCCAAATGATAACACGCAATTTTCCAGCTAAATGGCTTTTTTGTCTGTTATCAAAGTTATTGACCCATGGTGATTGTTGCCCGGTGACTTGCTCATCCAGGTTTAAGGCAAAGGCAAAAATTGTGCCCATTTAATCTCTTTGTTTTTAAGAGAAGGGGAGTGAGGCATTTAAGTGCTGGGAAACTTCTTAGCCTGAGTAGTCTTTCTCAGGAGTCAGCTTTCTCCACCAGTGCCTCTATTCATGTGGGATATAATGTTATTTCATTTTCCTCTGGTCGTCTTACATCCCTGGAGAGAGCTTGACTCATGATATAATTATATGCTCAGCCAGTTCCCACTGAGAGTCACTCCAGACTGCCACCAGCCTGCCCCCCGCTGATCTTCCACTCCAGTGCCAAAGAGCACAGAACTCTGCCAGAAACAGAGTGACACTTTCTGCAGAACAGTTAATGATTAGGTTCTCGGACAGCAGTTTGCAATGACTATCCTCTTTCCTCCGAGGGGAATGGTGAGCCCTGGAGGGTAGTGACTCATTGCAGAACAAGGCCGATTTGTGGTCTCTGGAGCTGGTCAGTACAGCCTGTTCAGTCCTCCTTGGTGGTTCATAAAATGGCTCCTGGAGGACAGATTTTCAAATGTTTGGGAATTTAGGCTTGTTTCTCAGTAAATATGAATACTACTATTCAAGTCACAGTGTGGACGTGAGTAAGGCTGCCTTGGGGATGATCATGACAGCCCCCTCCTACTCGATGGTTTGTTACCTGCCCTTACTTCCACTTGTCCTGGATAGAGATTAATCAGGGCCATGGAATCCCAGCTCTAGTGGGGACACAGGGAAATCATCATTCGTAGTTGCTTGACTTCACATGAGTAAATGGTCTTCGTACTTTTTGCAATTACTTCCAGAGCTGGAAACTTCCTAACCAACTCATTTGAGCGTCAGAGCAGAATTTTCTTTCCTAGCCCTCAATATCTTTCTCTTCTCTTCTGCTCGGCACAAATTCAGACTGGTTCCATCCAATCTAGTTCTTCCGGGTTCCAAGGCTTTAGTCAAATCTTGTGCCTTTCCTGACTCCCAATCCAACTTATATTCTCCCCATTTTTTTAATCATGGCACCCAGCTCTTCCTTCATAGTTTTTACCATTATTTGTAATTACATATTTACTTGTGCGGTTATTTGTTTAAAGTCTGTCTCCTTCCACTAGGTTGCAAATTCCATGAACAAACACATATCTGTTTGTTTGTTAATTTCACTACTACTAAACCCAGGGTTTCACATAGAACCTGACACAAAGTTAGCCTCTAATAGACATTAGTTATGATTAACATTATTATCACCATCATTATTAACTGAATGGATAAGCATTTTAGGATCTACTTAACTAAATTTGTCATGCTTTTGAAAACAGTCACCACTCTCTGGTCACTGATTTTTTCCAATTTTTCTCTTAGACTTATTTCTACATGTATCATAAAGGATCCTGGATCCTTCCTAAAGGGAAAACCATAAGGACAAGCAGTCCATATATTTTTCTGTCATTTGAATGTTGTGTTCTCCTCGTGGCCATATGGTCATGGGACTAACCCAAACTGTTCTTTTCCCAGAAGGTCTCAGAAGCTTCAGATTCATAGTTCAGTTTCATTAAGAGCACCCAAAACTGTGTCAAATAGAAGTGTTTTCCACCCAGTTATCCTCTTTATTCTAATGATCTTGCTGAATTGGCTGGAAAGCATTCCACTGGATGACTCTGTGTCACTACTGCCTGAAACTAGGCCCTGGAGCTCAGTAAGAAAAGGAGTCAAATGGTCAGAAATAAGGGTAACATTCGCGCAACCTTACTCCTCCTGGGGATGGGGGCCTGGGAATCACTGGGGAGAGCCTGTCACCCGAACGCAGTGTGATCACATACCCTCCACACCTCAGTGGTCCTATGCTAATTCACATTTCCTATAATATGCTTTGCACCAAGACCCCTGAAAGAAAAGGTCCTATCGTACTTTCATTCCAAATGGTCTCCCCAAGCACAGCTCTTAAGACAACATGGCAGTCATCTTACCCTGCCTGTTTCTGAGTAGCTGTTGTAAAAAGCTCTGTCCTTGGTGTCAGGATGCCTGGGTTCTCAACTTAGCTCTGCAACTTATCAACTGTATACGTTTAAACAAGTATTTCCCTTCTCTGAGACTCAGATACTGTAACTGTAAAGTGAGGGTACTACTCACAGGGTTGTTGTGATCATTTAAATAATAATAATTATACTAATAATAACAACAATAATCATGCTTCAGAAATCACAGTGCCTAATACTTCCTAGAACCCTCATAAGTATTTATAGGATCTGTTCAACCAAGGTTCCCAGGATAATTCATAAGCTTATTAAAATGTGATTTTTAAAATTTGTTATCAGTATCATCAAATATTTTTTGAACTACCATTCCTGTCAAAGCAATTGGAATACAATTAAGAAAAAGGCCTTGCCCTTAAAAAGTTTTTGATTTAGTCAAGGACACCCAACAGAAAGATGATGTGGTACATGGCCATAGAAAGAAATGTGCACTGAGCATCAAATGAATGGCCTGAAAACAAATGCCTCCAGCATCACAGATGGCAGTTCTTCCGAAGGGTGGGGCTAAGGGAGACATTTTCTGGAAAGAGATCACATCACTCTTGTTTCAGTTAAACTTTCCTGTGTAACCAACCACTCTAAAATTTAGCAGCTTAAGAAAAACGATTTGTTATTTTTCATGACCCTGTGGGTTGGTTGGCAATGTCCTTCTGCTAATCACTGGGCTCAATCCCAATGTGGCATCAGCTGGAGGGTCTGCTGCACTAGCAGTTGCTAAGGGCTGTTGGCTGGGAGTCTCTGTTCTTTCCTATGTGACCTCAATCCTCCCCTAGGCTATTCTGCTGTCCTTGCATGGAGATCTCAGATAGCACCCCAAGAGGGCAAAAGTGGGAGCTACAAGTCTCTGACAGGCTCAAGCTGCAAAACTCACACAATATCATCTCCTCTTCAGAGGTCTAGTCCAGATTTAAGGGTGTGGAGGGGAGCAGCAATCACACTGCAAAGAGGCATAAATACTGAGATAAGATTTGGTGGCAATCAAAAATTTTACCAGAACTTAGTTTTGTAATTATCTGTATCTAAATTTGCCTTGTCACTATACTGACAATCTCTCCAGAGCAGGTAAGATGTCTTATTAACTATTTGCAGTGACTAATATAGTCCAGGGCAGAGCAAGATCTCAGGAAGGATTAGCAAATAAATAAAGGAAGAAACAAGTTATAAGCAGGTGTAATATTATGTGTATGCCTATTAATAGTGTGATAACAGAAGTAGTTTTGCTGACTTCCATGTCTGGCATGAAAGAATAACAGACTAGATTCATCTTCCCAACTTAAACAATTAAATAAAAGGAAAGATATGCAAAACAATCATTTTCAGACAACGGTAGGACAGGATACTGATTCCTGGGAAAAGGAAGCAAACAAGGTGAGAGCTACAAGTGCTCCAGACTATGGCCAGCAAAGAGTTTCCAGGGTGTACTGCAGGAAGAGAAAAGTCAAACAGAGCCTAGTGGGTGCCCTGAGTTGAGAAGACAGAAGTCACAGTTAGAGGAGTCCAAAGTGGCCAGAATTCACAGAGAACACCAAAGAAAGAGAAAAGATTGCCTAGAGAGTGGGAGCCCTGTGTATCTTTGAGTCTTTGGCTAAAGACTGATCAGCAAAACTTTATGAAGAAACTACAATGGCCAGGGGAAAAAAGGTAGAAAAAACAGGCAGAACTCACACAAGACTAGAGCTCACACAAGACTAGATAGTGGTCCCACCAAGCAGAGTGGAAATACTTTGCTGTGGGATATATTGTGTTCCCCTAAAACTCATATGCTGAAGACCTAACCCCAGTATCTCAGAATGTGACTGCATTTGAATAGGGCCTTTAAATAGGAGACTAATTTAAACTGAGGCCTGTAGGATGGGCCCTCATCCAGTATGGCTTCTGTCCTTATAAGAAGAGGAAATTTGGGGACAAATTAAAACACCAGGGATGTGCATACACGGAGGGAAGACCATGTGAGGACCCAGCAAGAAGGATGCCCCTCTGTAAGCCAAAGAGAGAGAAAACTCAGAGAAAACCAACCCTGTTGACAACTTGATCTTGGACTTCTAGTCTCTGTATCTGTAAGACAATAAATATTTGTTGTTTAACCCACTCAGTCTGTGGTATTTTATTATGGCAGCCTTAGCAATCAAATGCAGACCTTGTAACATATGAGGCATTGGACTTAGACCCTCAAAAGAGTATTGACTCAGAAGTGGATCCAACTTAGCCATAAACTGAAGTCTGCTCTGGATCCATCTGACAAAGTTTCAAAGTAAGCCACAAACTATTTCCAAATAAGTACATCTCAGTACAAAACTAAAAAAATATTTAGAGAGATACAAAAGAAAAAGAGAAGGAGAGAGAAGAAATCTTGCACCCAGCAATGTAAAACTCACAAGGCTGACATCCCATCAGAAAATTACCAAGCATGTATAGAAACAGGAAATGAATTCATAATGAGGAATTAAATCAATCAACAGAAACACATCCAGAAAGGAAGAATACAGATAATGGAATCACTAGATAAAAATAGCTATTATAAATAAATTCCATGTGTTTCAGATGATAGAGAAAAGCAGGAGCATGATAAGGATAATTATGGAAGATATTTATGAAGATTGTGGGATATAGTTGTGGAAGTATAGTTATGGAAGATATTTTAAGAGATCCAAATCAAAGTTCTCAAATGAAAAATACAATGTCGAGATGAAAAATATGCCGGATGGGATTGCCAGCAATTTGTACATTGCGAAAGAAAGTGAAGGAACTATCAGGGGACTGCAGGACAACATGAAGTAACTTCCTACATGTATAATCAGAGTCCCAGGAGAAAAAGAAAGAGAAAGGAATAAAGAAAAAATATTTGAAGAAATAATGACAAAAACTTTTCAAAATATGATGAAATTATAAACACCCAGACCCAAGGAATTCACAAAATCCTAAGAAGAAAAATGAAGACAATTACACCAGTACATGCCATAATCAAATTGTTTACAGTGAGTAATAAAGAGGAAATCTTTGTACAAACCATAGAAGAAAAAGGACATATTACCTCCAGAGGAAAAAGAATAATAATTACAAGCTTCTTGTCAGAAACAATGTAAGCCAAAAGACAGTGAAGTAACAGTTTTAAAGTCCCGGAGAGTGGAGTGGGAGGGGCTCTATCAACCTAAAATTCTATACTCAGACAAAATGCCTTTCAAAAAGGAACACAAAATAAAGATTTTCTTAGACTTACAAAATCCATAAGGATGCATCACCTGAATACTATATTACAGGAAATGTGAAGCAAAGTCCCTCAGGCAGGAATAGGATGGCAACTAGAAATTTGGATAAATATAAAGGAATAAAAAGTGACAGAAATACATATGTTTAAATATAAATAATTGTTTATCATTATTTTAAATCTCTTTTTTGAAATTGGCAATTTAAGCAAAAATCATTTTTAAATGTAGTGTTGGGCTTACAGCATATGTAGAAGTAAAATGTATGATAATAATAATTCTAAGGCAGGAAAGGAAGAAATGGAACTATAGTCTTATAAAGTTCCTATACTTGATGTAAAATGGTATAATATCACCAGTAATAAGCTAAAGATAGATATGATAAACCTAAAGCAATCACTAAAAACATTTAAAAAGAGGTGTAACATGATTCATGATGTAATGTATGGTGATTAACATAACATAATAAAAAATAAATAAATAAAAATAAAAAGAGGTGTAACAGGCCAATAAAAAAGATAAAATGGAGGGGCACCTGGGTGGCTCAGTCGGTTAAGCATCTGACTTCAGCTCAGGTCATGATCTCAGGGTCCTGGAATGGACCCCTATTGGAGTTGGGAGGCTCTTCAACTCAGTGGGGAGTCTGCTTGTCCCTCTCCCTCTACCTCTCCCCCAACTCGTGCTCTCTCTCTCTCAAATAAATAAAAGCTCTTTAAAAATTAAAGAAGAACATAAAATAAAATCAAGCCCTAAAAACATAAAAAATAAATAAAAAATAAAAAAGATAAAATGGAATCATAAAAAATATGCAACTAATCCAAAATAAGACAGAAAAGAGAAGAAAATACGCAACTAATCCAAAATAAGACAGAAAAGAGGAGAAGCAAATGGGACAAACAGGAAATAAACAGCAATCATATCAATAATCATATTAAATATAAATGAGCTAAACTTAACAAGGAAAGGCAAAGGTTAACAGATTGGAAAACAAACACAAAACTGAACAGAAAGAAACTTACTCGCTAACTACAAGAAATGAAATGAAATTCAAACAAAGACACAAATATTTGAAAGTAAAAGGACAGAAAAAGATATGACATTCTAGTATTAATCAAAGAAAACGGAAGTAATTATCTCAATATCAGACAAAGTAGATTGCTGGTAAGTAATATTACAAGAGAAAAAGAGGGTTGTTTCATAATAAGAAAGCAGTTACTTTATCAGGAGTATGTATCAATCCTAAATGTTTATGCAGCTAGTAATAGACATTCATAATATATGAAGCAAAAACTCAGAGAAGTGAGAGATGTAGGTAAATCCACAAATATAGTCAGATATTTCAACACCTCTTTCAATAAACAATGGAACAAGTACACACACACACAAAAAAAAAAACTAGTAAGGATTTAGAAGACAAACATTATCAAACAACTTTACTGAATTAGCATTTATAGAACACTCTACCTAGCAACAGCAAAATACACTTTCCAAGTGCACCCAGAATATTTACCAAGGTTAACCATATTCTAAGCCATAAGACAAGTCTCAACAAATTTAAAAATATGTAAATCATACAAGGAATGGTCTCTGACCATAACAAAATTAAATTAAATAAGGGTAACAAAAAGACCTTTGCAAAATCTCCCCATATTTAGAAACTAAACAATGCACTTTTAAATAACCCATGGGTCAAAGAAGGAATAAACGGAAAATTAGAAAGTATTTTCAGTGGAATAAAAATGAAAACAAGACATATCAAAATTTGTAGGGGGACAGCTAGAATAATAAAATGTATAGTGCTAAGTGTTTGTATTAGAAAGGAAGAAAAGTCTCAGATCAACTCTCCTAATGTCCACCTTCAGGGACAAGGAAAAGAACAGGTAATGCAAATTAATAACAATAATAATAAGAAAGCAGAAATCGATGAAACAGAAAATAGAAAAATAATATAAAAATTTATTAAACCAAAACTATGTTCTTTGAGAAGATAAGCAAATTTGATAAACATCCAGGGAAAAAAAGTGAGGAAATATAAACCAATATTAGAAATCAGACAGGAGACATCACTATAGAGCCTGTAAAATAATAAGAGAACATTCACTGGCAAGTACTGGCAAACAAGAAAATAATTTTAGGATGTAAATTCTTCCTAAATTCATGACTAGATACAACATAATCACAATCAAAATCCCAGTAAGCCATTATATACAAATTGATAAGCTGATTCTAAAATTCATATGGAAATTCAAAGGATGTAGAATAATACTCTGGTTACTCTTCAGATCATATAAATCTTTCACCTTTTAACTAAGAAGTTTTGAAACAAAAAGAACAAAGTTGGAATATTTACACTACCTTATTTTAAGACTAAATATAAATCTATAGTAACCAAGACAGTATGGTATTTGTATCAACAGACAAACAGATCAAAAAGAGAGTTCAAAATATGTGTAGATGGTCCACTGTCACATAATTATACAATTATAATTGTATAATTATAATTATTTTGAGTTAACTCATGTTAACTATAGAGAGAACTAGATATAGAAGTCCAAACTATAAAACTTCCAGAAAACAAAGGAGAAAATCATGGCGACCTTAGATTTGACAAAGATTTTTAAAATAAGCATAAAAGACATCATCTATAATAATAGATACCAACAATTTTTCTATATATCTTTAATTCATAACATATATAATAAGTTGGGCCTATTACAAATGAAGAACAATTGTTTTTCAAAACACACTGTTAAGAAACTATAAAGCAAACCACAAACCAGGAGACAAGATTTGAAAACCTTATAGCCAATAAAGGACTGGTATCTAGACCATATAAAGAACTCTTTCAACTCAATAATAAAAATACAAACAACCCATAAATGGAAAAAGATTTGTACAGATATAAGATTACAGAAGATATATGGATGGCCAATAAGCAGATGAAAATGCAAGTGAAAATCACAATGAGAAAAACTAAAATAACTAAAAATAAAAATAACTCTAAAAAATTTTAAACTCGCCATACCAAGTGTTAGCAAGTGGAGGAACTGAGACTTTCATACTCTGCTGATGGGAATTTAAGAAAGCAAAATTGTATAATCACTTTGGAAAACATTTTGACAGTTCCTTAAATAGTTAAACATTCATTACGCAGACATTCCACTCCTAGGCATTTATCTAAGAGAAACAAAAACATACCCACACAAAGGCTTGTACGTGAATGTTCACAGTACTTTTATTTGTAATAGCCCCAAACTGGAAGCAACTGAAATGTCTATCAACAGTTGAATGGATAAATACATTGTGGTATAGTCATACAATAGAATTCTACTTAGCAACAAAAGGGAACTAACTAACTTTTGATATTCACAACAATATAACAAATAAAACTAAGAATAATTTATGCTGAGTTGAATAAAGCCAGTCACAGAAGAGTGCGTTTTCTACGATTCCATTTATATAAAACTCTAGAAAATGCCAATCACTCTATACTGACAGAAAGCAGACCAGTGGGTCTTCTGGTTATGGGGACACTAGGGAGGAAGGGATGAATTCCAAAGCACTCTGAGAGTGATGGAGAGTTCATTATCCCAGTTATGGTGATAGTTTCATGCGAGTATTCTTATGTCAAACTTGTCAAATTATACATTCAAATATGTGCAGTTTATTATACACCAATTATACTTAATAAAGATTCAAAAATTAATAATAATATTAATGCCTAATACGGGCACCCAGTTGGCTCAGTCAGTAGAGCATGTGACTCTTGATCTCGGGGTTGTGAGTTCAAGCCCCACGTTGGGCATAGAGCTTACTTGAAAAATTTAAGTAATTTTAAATTAAATTAAATTTTTAATTTAAAAGAATATATTAATGCCTAATAATTAAATGGAGCTTACTATGAGCTAGATTAGCAGTTATCAATCTTTTTCATTTCAGTACACTTTTATGCTTTTAAAAGTTACTGAGAATCCTCAGAGCCTTCCTTCTGTTAGTTTTATTTAGCAATATTTACTACATTAGAAATTAAAACTGGAAAATTTAAAAAGTTTTTAAACAACAATATAAAAATGATAAAAAAAACTCACTGCTATGATGGTGGACAATAGTATCCATCACACAGAGTTGTGATAAGGATTAAAATTTAGCAGAGTGCCTAGGACACAGGAAAACTCAAAAGATGGTAGATATCAATACGGAATTCTGTAGAATAAATCATTAAGAAATGAGATATTTTACTTTCAGTATAATCGAAAGTGATGCTAGGGACAATGATAGCTGCCTGTCAGTGTGTGGCTAAAGACCTAAAATAGAACATAAATCCTGTTACACACAGAGACTTAGAAATAGCCTTACATATAGGTCATAAACCTCCCCCCCAAAAACTTAACACATGTTCTTAGTTTTATACGAACATAGTATATAATTTTTTTCAAAGGCATTATAAGTCAACTAGAAATTAGCTGATTATTCAAGAGTGATATAGAAAAAAATTACAATAAGGCAAGAAAAAAATCAGCATGTAAACTGAATTCAAATCAGCACACTAAAATAAGTTCTGAATGTTTATATGTGAAAACACAAAAATTCTATGAAGAAAATCCTAAAATTAAAAACAATGGGGAAACTTGCAAAGAAAAATAATTAAAACTCACAAAACATTTAAATTTTTATTAAAAATAAGTGAAATTTTACCCCCAAAAAAGGAAATTTTTCTAGGTAAAAGCTCATAATATAAACAAATAACTGTGTGGGGAAAGTATTTCCATAAACACGTATCTTAAGTATGAAATAAACTTTTTTAAGTAATCACTGCACCCAATGTGGGGCTCAAAATCACAACCCCGATATCAAGAGTCTCATGCTCTACTGACTGAGCCAGCCAGGTGCCCCTTAAGTAAATATTTTTAAAACTAAGAACTTCATAGATAAATGAACCAAAATATGAATTCATATTCACACATTAGAAAAAAATGTCCAGCCTCACGCTCAAGCACAAATGTGCATATACAAATGTCAAACAAAGATATACAATTTTCTTGTCAGAACAGGAATTTTTTTTTTATGTTCAGAGCATTTTCTAAGGTGATAACAATAACTATGAAGGTACAGTCAGGATTCTCTACTGGTGTTAGAAACTCAATTCAAACCAACTTAACAAAAAAGAAAACATAGAAGAGGAAAAGACAAGGAGTCAGGAGGGAAGGAAAGGAAGTTGACGTGTTGGCTCATCTAAGTGAAAAATAGAGGAGCACCATCTGCTTGGTTGCAGTCACAGGTGGACCCATCTAGTAGTCAGAATTCAGCTCTCCCTTCACCATCCCTTAGTCTGCAGTGGACAAGTTCCCAGGCAGGTGGTCTTCACATGCTAGAAAATAGGACCAACAGTGCTTCCAGCATACCTGGTTCTCTTAGCTCACAATTTTGAATAAAAAAAGAGAAACTCTCCTAATTATTAAAAAAAAACCAAACCTGTGATAGCCCAGCCTGGGTACCATACTGTCCCATCATGAACTGCTGTGTTATTGTTTCTATTTGGAGAAGCCAGGGAGGAAGTACTCTACCTGATTGTCCCTGGTGATGGAGATGGCAATGTACAATGGCAACCCCAGGTGAATCACAAGGTGGAAGGGAGAGCAAGTTTGCAAAAGGAAGGGATACTAGAAAAATAACTTAGAACACACTCTTCCTTATAGTAGAAGAGTGAATTGATCCAAATTTCTGGAAAGCAACTTCGAAATATGTATCAAGCACTTTAAAATGTTGCTGTCCTTTAGTCTAGCACAAGGCTGAATCTCCTTGAAGACAGGGTATATATATATATATATATATACATATATATATATATATATATATGTGTGTGTGTGTGTTTGAATATATATATTCATATACATATATATATATGTTTACATATATACATATATATATATGTTTTTGAATTACACAACCAAGAACATTAATATAAAAGAAGAAAGCAATAAATGATGAATAAAGGAACAAGTAAATAATTCCTCTTTTTGGATTCTAAAGGAAATCAATCAAAACTGATTCGTGGATTTTAACACAAAAACATTTATTGTACCCAAAATGACAAATTACCATGGACATATTAGGTAAACTAGAATACTATTAGTAGCCACTAAAAATAATGTTTACAAATAATTTTACTAACATGGGAAATGCTTATTATGCATGTTAAATGAAAAATACAGGATAAAAATATGTATTAAGTCTATTTATATGGATTTATAATATATATTCATACATTAGAGGAAAATACACAAAAATATTTATACCAGTCATTTCTCCATGTATGGATTTCTTTAATATTTATTTTTCTTACTTCCATATTTTCAGTTGTCTAAAGCCTGTATGTGCTGTTTTTAAAACCAGAACAACAAACAAACTCATTAAGAAATTGTTGACAAGGCATTTTGAGGAAAGATGGCGGAGGTGTAGGGGACCCTATTTCAACTGGTCCCGGGAATTGAGCTGGATATCCAGCAGACCACTCTGAGCACCCATGAAATCAGCCTGAGATGTAAGAAGATTTGGATCTCTACAAACAGAATATCGCAGACATTGGTTTCGAGGTACAAAGCGGGGAGCCGTGATTCCACTGGCAGATATCAGAGGATAAAAGGCAGCGGGAAGGGGCCTGGTCATGGGGATCCTACACCGCCGGTGAGTGACAGCCTCACGCACTGGGGAGGGGGCACAGACTCAAAGACCGGTAGTGGCAGTGAAAGGACTTTAGGGCAGCCCCTGGGACGGAATCCCCGAGCAGCGGGGTTGCACATGCAATCTAGGGGCAGCTGGTAGTTTTAGAAGCACAAAGGGCAGAGACGTGCCCCAACCTGGAGGCAGGACTGGGGGCGCTGCGGAGGGGCGCACAATCCAGGCCACTGCAGTTTATAGCCACCCGGACAGAAACGGAGACGGTGTGGCCTGGAGAGCTCACTGAAGAACAGACTGCGGTCTCTCTGCTCTGAGGCAGAGGGTCGGAAATGGTCTCTTCTGATCTGACTCATGGAAGAGACACGGAAAGCCACCAGGGAAAGCCGCCAGAGAACAAAAGCGCCAAAAACTGATTCCTGCTGAGCCCATCCCCCCCCACAGGGGGGCAGGGCAACTCCGCCCCAACAGGGTTGCCTGAGTAACAGCAAGGCAGGCCCCTCCCCCAGAAGACAGGCTGGGAAAAACAAGAGGCCAGCAACCCTAAGGTCCCAAGAAAACAGGTGCATCTTGCTTGGGTTCTAGTCAATAATTTGGACTCTATACATTCCCTCAAACACCTATCAAAAGAATGACTAGGAGGAGGAGCCCCCAAAATAGAAAAGACTCAGAGATCATGACTTATGCTGCAGATTTACAAATGGATGCAGATATAACCAAGATGTCGGAGATGGAATTCAGGCTAGCAATTGTGAAGACAATGGCTAGAATGGAGAAATCAATTAATGGTAACATACAGTCTCTAAGGGCAGACATGAAAGCTGAATTGGCAGAACTTAAAAATGCTATCAATGAGATCCAATCCAATCTAGATAATCTAACAGCTAGGGTAACTGAGGCAGAAGAACGAATAAGCGACCTGGAAGACAATATAATAGATAAAAAGGGAAAAGAGGAGACCAGGGAAAAACAACTCAGAATCCATGAAAATAGAATCAGAGAAATAAGTGACACCATGAAGCGTTCCAATGTCAGAACAATTGGAATCCCGGAGGGAGTGGAGAGAGAGAGAGGACTAGAAGATGTATTTGAGCAAATTGTAGCTGAGAACTTCCCTAATCTGGGGAATGAAACAAACATTTGCATCCTAGAGGCAGAGAGGACCCCTCCTAAGATCAAGGAAAATAGGCCAATACCCTGGCATGTAATAGTAAAACTTGCAAATCTTAGAACCAAGGAAATCATCTTAAGGGCAGTTAGGGGGAAGAGATTCCTTACATACAAAGGGAGGAACATCAGAATAATGTCAGACCTATCCACAGAGACCTGGCAAGCCAGAAAGGCCTGGCAAGACATATTCAGGGTACTAAATGAGAAGAACATGCAGCCAAGAATACTTTATCTGGCAAGGCTTTCATTTAGAATGGATGGAGAGATGCAGAGCTTCCAAGACCGGCAGAAACTGAAAGAATGTGGGACCACTAAGCCAGCCCTGCAAGGAATATTAAGGGGGGTTCTATAAAAGGAGAAAGACCCCAAGAGTGATATACAACAGAAATTTACAGGGACAATCTATAAAAACAACATCTTCACAGGCAACATGATGACAATTAATTCGTATCTTTCAAAAATCACTCTCAACATGAATGGCCTAAATGCTCCCATAAAACGGCACAGCGTTGCAGATTGGATTAAAAGACAGGACCCATCCATATGCTGCCTACAAGAGACTCATTTTGAACCTAAAGATACATCCAGACTGAAAGTGAAGGGATGGAGATCCCTCTTCCATGCCAGCGGACCTCAAAAGAAAGCTGGGGTAGCAATTCTTATATCAGACAAATTAGATTTTAAACTAAAGTCTGTAATTAGAGACACAGAAGGGCACTATATCATTCTTAAAGGTCTATCCAACAAGAAGATCTAACAATTGTAAATATCTATGCCCCCAACATGGGAGGAGCCATCTACATAAGCCAACTGTTAACCAAAATAGTCATATTGACAACAATACGTTAATTGTAGAAGACCTCAATACTCCACCCTCAGCAATGGACCAGATCATCTAAGCAGAAAATCAACAAGGAAACAAGAGCTTTGAATGATATACTGGATCAGATGGACCTCATAGATATTTACAGAACATTCTACCCTAAAACAACAGAATACTCATTCTTCCCAAGCACACATGGAACTTTCTCCAGAATAGACACATACTGGGTCACAAATCAGGTCTCAACTGATACCAAAAGATTGAGATTATTCCCTGCATATTCTCAGACCACAATGCTTTAAAACTGGAACTCAATCACAAGAAAAAATTTGGCAGAAATTCAAACACTTAGAAGCTAAAGGCTACTCTGCTCAACAATGTTTGGGTCAACCAGGAAATCAAAGAAGAACTTAAACAATTCATGGAAATCAATGAGAACGAAAACACATCGGTCCAAAACCTATGGGATACTGCAAAGGCAGTCCTGAGGGGGAAATACATAGCCATCCAAGCCTCACTCAAAAAAATAGAAAAATCCCAAATTCACCAACTAACTCTACACCTTAAAGAACTAGAGAAAAAGCAACAAATGATGCCTAAGCCACGCATTAGAAGAGAAATAATTAAAATTAAAGCAGAGATCAATGAATGAGAAACCAGAAACACAGTAGATCAGATCAAAGAAACTAGAAGTTGGTTCTTTGAAAGAATTAATAAGATCAATAAACCACTGGCCAGACTTATCCAAAAGAAAAGAGAAAGGACCCAAATTAATAAAATTATGAATGAAAGGGGAGAGATCATGACTGACACCAAGGCAATAGAAACAATTATTAGAAATTATTATCAACAACTATATGCCAATAAACTGAGCAATCTGGATGAAATGGAGGCCTTCCCGGAAACCTATAAGCTGCCAAGACTGAAACAGGAAGAAACTGACAACTGAATAGGCCAATAACCAGTAACGAGATTGAAGCAGTGATCAAAAACCTCCCAAAAAACAAGAGTCTGGGGCCTGATGGATTCCCTGGGGAATTCTACCAAACATTCAAAGAAGAAATAATACCTATTCTACTGAAGCTGTTTCAAAAACTAGAAACAGAAGGAAAGCTTCCAAACTCATTCTATGAGGCCAGCATTACCTTAATCCCCAAACCAGGCAAAGACCCCAACAAAAAGGAGAATTTCAGACCAATATCCCTGATGAATATGAATTCCAAAATCCTCAACAAAATCCTAGCTAATACGATCCAACAATACATTAAAAGGATCACCCACCACGACCAAGTGGGATTTATCCCTGGGATGCAAGGGTGGTTCAACATTCGCAAATCAATCAACGTGATAGAACACATTAATAAGAGGAGGGAGAAGAACCATATGGTCCTCTCAACTGATGCAGAAAAAGCATTTGACAAAGTACAACATCCTTTCCTGATTAAAACTCTTCAGAGTATAGGGATAGAGGGAACATTCCTCAAGTTCATAAAATCCATCTATGAAAAACCCACAGCAAATATCATCCTCAATGGGGAAAAGCTGAGAGCCTTTCCCTTAAGATCAGGAACATGTCAAGGATGCCCACTCTCTCCACTATTGTTCAACATAGTACTAGAAGTCCTAGCAACAGCAATCAGACAACAAAAAGAAATAAAAGGTATTCAAATTGGCAAAGAAGAAGTCAAACTCTCTCTTTTCGCAGACGACAGGATACTTTATGTGGAAAACCCAAAAGACTCCACCCCCAAATTACTAGAACTCATACAGCAATTCAGTAATGTGGCAGGATACAAAATCAATGCACAGAAATCAGTTGCTTTCTTATACACTAAGAACGCAACTGTAGAAAGAGAAATTAGAGAAACTATTCCATTTACAACAGCACCAAAAACCATAAGATACCTCGGAATAAACCTAACCAAAGAGGTAAAGGATCTAAACTCTAGGAACTACAGAACACTCATGAAAGAAATTAAAGAAGACACAAAAAGATAGAAAAATATTCCATGCTCATGGATCGGAAGAATAGACATTGTTAAAATGTCTGTGCTACCCAGAGCAATCTACACCTTCAATGCCATCCCGATCAAAATTCCAATGACATTTTTCAAAGTGCTGGAACAAACAATCCTAAAATTTGTATGGAATCAGAAAAGACCCTGAATCACCAAGGAAATGTTGAAAAAGAAAAACAAAGCTGGGGGCATCACGTCGCCTGATTTCAAGCTATATTACAAAACTGTGATCACCGATCACTGATCGGTGATCACAACGACACAAGCTATATTACAAAACTGTGATCACCGATCACAACGACCCTCAGTCATTAAGCGTCTGCCTTCGGCTCAGGTCATGGTCCCAGGGTCCCGGGATCTAGCCCCGCACTGGGCTCCCTACTCCGCGGGAAGCCTGCTTCTCCTTCTCCCACTCCCCCTGCTTGTGTTCCCTCTCTCACTGTGTCTGTGTCTGTCAATTAAATAAATAAAACTTTTAAAAAAAGAAAAACTGTGATCACCAAGACAGCATGGTACTGGCACAAAAACAGACATATAGACCAAAGGAACAGAATAGAGAACCCAGATATGGACCTTTAAATCTATGGTCAAATAATCTTTGACAAAGCAGGAAAAAATAAGCAATGGAAAAAAGACAGTCTCTTCAATAAATGGTGCTGGGAAAATTGGACAGCCACATGCAGAAGAATGAAACTCGACCATTCTCTAACACCATTCACAAAGATAAACTCAAAGTGGATGTAAGACCTCAATGTGAGACAGGAATCCATCAAAATCCTAGAAGAGAACATAGGCAGTAACCTCTTTGACATTGCCCACAGCAACTTCTTTCAAGATATATCTCTGAAGGCTAGTGAAACAAAAGCAAAAATGAACTTCTGGGACTTCATCAAGAAAAAAACTTCTGCACAGCAAAGGAAACAGTCAACAAAACAAAGAGGAAACCCACAGAATGAGAGAAGATATTTGCAAATGACACTACAGATAAAGGGCTGGTATCCAAGATCTATAAAGAACTTCTCAAACTCAACACCCAGAAAGCAAATAATCAAGTCAAAAAGTGGGCAGAAGATATGAAAAGACACTTCTCTGAAGAAGACATACAAATGGCTAACAGACACATGAAAAAATGTTCATCATCATTACCATCAGGGAAATTCAAATCAAAACCACATTGAGATACCACCTTACACCAGTTAGAATGGCAAAAATGGACAGGGAAAGAAACAACAAATGCTGGAGAGGTTGTGGAGAAAGGGGAACCCTCTTACACTGTTGGTGGGAATGCAAGTTGGTACAGCCACTTTGGAAAACAGTGTGGAGGTGCCTCAAAAATTTAAAAATAGAGCTACCCTATGATCCAGCAATTGCACTACTGGGTATTTACCCCAAAGACACAGATGTAGTGAAAAGAAGGGCCATATGCACCCCAATGTTCATAGCAGCAATGTCCGCAATAGCCAAACTATATTATACACTAAGAACGCAACTGTAGAAAGAGAAAGAGCTGAGATGCCCTTCAACAGAGGAATGGATAAAGATGTGGTCCATATATACAATGGAATATTACTCGGGCATCAGAAAGGATGAATACCCAACTTTTACATCAACATGGATGGGACTGGAGGAGATTATGCTAAGTGAAATAAGTCAAGCAGAGAAAGTCATTTATCATATGGTTTCACTTATTTGTGGAACATAAGGAATAGTATGGAGGACATTAGGAGAAGGAAGGGAAAAATGAGGGGGGGAATCAGAGGGAGAGATGAACCATGAGAGACTATGGACTCTGAGAAACAAACAGGGTTTTAGAGGGGAGAGGGAGGGGGGATCGGTTAGCCTGGTGATGGGTATTAAGGAGGGCACGTACTGCATGGAGCACTGGGTGTTATACGAAAGAAAACAATGGATCGTGGATCACCACATCAAAAACTAATGATGTATTATATGGTGACTAACATAACATAATAAAATTTAAAAAAAAAAAGAAATAGTTGACAAAATAGCTGCTCTTTGTAACATTGTGATTTGAGGGTCATCATAGAGAGAGACAGGTATCCAGATCTCACTGGAGATGAACCAGGTAGGGCACTATTTTCAGAATAGCCTCCAGGGACAAAAGGATTCAAGGCAATGGATTAAAGTGGAAGAAATGTTACTGAAGGCTGCATGAGATGTGCTCTGGGGTGGAGAATCCAAACTCAGAAAAACTAAAGCTTTCATGAAATAAACAATAAAATAAGTCAAATCTAAAAGTCAAGGAATGCAGACAAAGAAAATGGAATCTGGTAGGCTCTGTAGTGGAAGAACTTGTCACTTCTTAAAGAGGCCACTCTAGGTTAAAGTGGCAATGCCCCCAAAAGCAAACTCAACTGAACGTTCCACATTGCTAAGTTTGAAATGATAGACAGGAAGGCTGGTAGTGGTGGTGATGGTGTGCGTTTCTTGTCTGAAGGAAGGAAGAGATTTATTTTCTCGTGACTCGAAAGAAAGACAAAGATGTGCTTGCTGGCTTTTCATGTGTCTTTACCCTACACCTTGTACTGATTTTCTTTTAGAATGGAGCATACTGAGGGATCAGATCCAGAAGATAAAGGTCTCTATGAGGCCATAGGAGAATTGGGGCACAGGTGGCAGAAGGTTCCAAAATCCAGGTGACAAATATCAACTCAGAGCTGATGAAGGGGAACCTGTCCACCCTCACTGTGCCGCCATACACAGACCACAGTATGGTTTTGGCTGAGAGAGCATGGGCTTTCACATGAACTGGTTCTCTAACCGGAACCTTCTATGCTCTCCTCTAAACCTAGTTAATTCCTGCCCAAACTCCACACTCAGCTCTATGGTCACATCCCAGACCTTTCTGAGCAGGCTAGATGCATGGTGATGTGCTGTGCCACAGACTTGACCTTCACAGAATTTGCCTCATTTGCAATTTATATGTCTTTAGGATGACTTGATTAATGTCAGTCTCCTCTGCAGATTGAAATTTCAGGGATTCCTGGTGCCTAGTACAGTGCCTAGAATACAGAAAACTTGTAGTAACAACAACAAAAAACGTTTCAGTGAATGAATGAAGGTAGAGGAGAACCACTAAGCTTTACCTGCAGTGCAAGAATGCAGTTCCTTTACGGCAGGTCCCCGGGGCAGGGATGGTAATAGATGGCCATCCTCGAGCAGCTGGCAGGCAGCAACTGACTAAGCACTCCAACAGAAAGGAGGGTATCGAATGGTATAGACATCCCAGATTCCAAAGAAAAATGACCAAGTCACAAAAAGGGCATCCATATAACAATTCACCCCTCTGCAGTAACACAGTACACAAGACCCAAGATCTCTGCAGCAAAGTCTTTCATTCCTGTAATCACATGAATCATGCCCTAGTGGAAGATGGAAATGCACACTTACCATTGAGTGAATTTGGCTGTCTTCTTATCATTCTCAGTCCTCCTCCCCTTTCCACCCAGTGTTCTCATACTTTTTCTGTTCTCTCACAAACCCTCAGTTCTGTCAAATGAAGGAAGGGAACATCTCAGAATCCTTGTGCTGTAGAGCAGCATACTCCAAGGACAAAGCTCTGAAGTCCCCTGAGGTAGCAAATCCAGAGTACTTGCCAATTGTCTTTGCATGTGCTTCTCCCACCATGGCCGAACCCCTGGCACACAGATGTTCAGGTGGGCTTCGATAGGGACCACTCCTGAACTCTTACCTTCTTGGTTTGTGTTCTTGAAAGAGAAGGAAAAGGGAAAGAAAAAGAAGGAGAAAGAAGACAAGGAGAAACTAGTGAAATCAGCCAAATCATGTTTTGCCTTCGGTAACCTCTAAGTGAGTCCCCTAAGGGCAAGAAATGATGGTGGTGGTGGTGGTGATGATGATGTTGGCGGTGATGAGGATGGTGGTGATGGTGGTGATGATGATGATGATGGCGGTGATGAGGATGGTGGTGATGGTGGTGATGATGATGATGATGGCGGTGATGAAGATGACATGACGAGGAAGAGGAGGATGAGGGGCAGGAGGCAGAAGATAACGGGTTTCCATCTACAGGTAGCGCCCCACCACTGTGGTATCTCTGGTCTGCTTACCAGGTACTGCAGGCAAAACCTCAGTCAAACCCTGAATGAGTGGAGTTATGACAAATCTCTGATGAAAGTCTTGAAACTGTCCTGCTTGGAAAAACTACTACAGAGACTGCTGCTCTGTCAGTCCTGGGCTGGATCCATATCATTCTGGCTTTGGGGATGCTCATGCTCTCCTGCAGCTCAGAACACAACCCTGCTGAGGGATGACTTCTAGATCACTCCTCTATAACTGGCAGCTGAACTTCTGGAGAGCTACCTGTAAGGATCAATCCATTGCGACAAGCATCTGAGTTTCTACTACCCAGAATAGGTTAAAAGTGAAGCCAATGCTGTTGGTTACCTGCGATGTTTTACCCTATTATAAGTTAAGCCTAAATCTAGCCTTTATAACCCTGCTCTTTGGAGACAAAATATTCCACCTGGTTGAGGTAGCCTAACTAGCTTAACTAGTACTTTTTTTTTTTTTTGCATCATCTCTGATGTCTAAAATCCTACGAACAATCCACAGGCCTTGAAAGCAATATGGGAAAAGCCCACAGAGGCAATGGAATCTATGTCTTAACTCAAGTCTGTCCTGAACTCCAAACTCACTCCCTTGGAAGGAAACAGCTTTTCAGAATACAGAAAATTGGCTATTTACCCTCCAAATTTATTTTGTTTTTATTGACTTGACTATGGAAGCCGGGGGGGGGGGGGGATGGCTGGAAAAGGAGGAGGAGGCAGCAGGCAACCATCGAAAAGTTTAACTCTGTGGATCTCTGTTGCACCAATTTGGGTCTCCTGCCTAATGTGCCAGTATCAATGGAGAAAAACGGCCATAAAAGGAAAAATGAAAACATATTAAAGCAAAAAAAAAATCTCTTTGCAAGCAATCTCTTTCCTTAGTAGAAAGCCACAACTTTATGACTTTTTCAGCAGAGACAGAAGTGTATTTTTTAATTCTCTCATTCCTTTGGGGCATTAAAGACACACTATAAATCAGTGGGCTGTCAATCAGTCATGAAACGCTTAAGAAATGATGACATAAATGACAAGGATATGATCTATAGCCATGTTTTTAAACCATAGACTAATTTTTAATTCTTCAAACTCCATGTAACAAAAAGCATTTTCTGGAAAACAAGGGAAGAGTTAACATCTTAGGGAGGAGAGAGAACACTTTGTGTTGGTTTCCAATTCCCAATCTCGTCCAAGCTGAATATTGCATACAAATCTGTATTTGTGAGACACCCTCATCTACCAGTTAATCAAAGCCCTGGAAATTCAAGGAAACCTGTGTTTATGGAAATCTGGCATTTCTGTAAAGTTTTGAATGAGGGCTAAATAGAGCAGTTCATCTCATTTTGAAACTAATGATTCCTGCCAAGTGGTTTTCCAAAGCTGGGTCTTCTGGCTCAGTCAGCATTTAGGAATTCATTTATGAGTTGGGTTAGTCGAGACTCTGGAATTCAAATTTATGTCTACAACTCACTCGTTTGCTCCTGATAGGTCTCTGAAAAGAGATTGTAATCAATTTACCAAACCCAGACTTCAGGAAATTTTCATATCCCCAAAAAAGTTCTGGTTTGGAGCTTTGTCCACTTTCTGAATTAGCCCCTCCCCTGCACTGCATGCTAAGAGCTGAGTACTGCCGGGAGCAGGAACGTGCTTAATTGTCTATGGCACTTTCCCCAAAGCTCATCCCTCCATTCAGGCAGCCTCACTGGGTGCTGGTATTCACCTCCCTTAATAGACTTGCCAGTGGTTTATAAAATGACAGAATATATATGTGGTTTGTCACCTTCTGTGCTATCCCTCTGTTTCTTGATGGAAGTAGCAAAAGCTCTGATAATTATTCATCTAATTTCTTTCAAAGATTTATCTGTCCAGAAATGTTTCAGGAAATCAGAATATGGGTATGGGTTCAGGGTGTGTGTGTGTGTGTGTGTGTGTGTGTGTGCACGCGCACACGTGTGTTGCCCTCAGTCTTACAAGCCCACACTTTATTCTCTCTCAGGGCAAGGAGGAAGCATTGACCAGCCTTTCAATGTAACCATAAACTTACTACTTTAAAAAAATTTTTCCTTTGAAGAAGTCATCAAATAAATTAGCAAAGCTGGAAATATGCCTCTAGTTTGTGTTGGCTTTGGGTTTTAGGGAGTTACTTAATAAACAAAAGTCAATGAATTCAAACAGTAACAAAGTAATTTCAATGATTAATCAAGTGTTAAAACTAGTTTAACCTCTCCTGTTTTACAAACTCTATATCACCCTGACTAAACTAATAGAGGAATAAGACACCCATCTGGAAATCTCATCTGAAATATTAGATTGGGAATCTAAAATTCAGCCAAATAGTGTGGCTTGTAGGGATATCCTGTCGGATAATAAATTGCATTAATCTTACTTAAATTTTCCATCTAAATCATGTCCTGAGGCCATATTACTCTGAGGAAACTATGCCTTACTTTAAATGCATTGTGCTACTGAAAACGATATTAAAAGAAGGGGGGAAAGAACTTACGTTTTTTTTCTCCTGAGTGGTTTTTCCAACATTAAAAAGTTCATGTGAAACCTTCTGACTCTTCTGGAAGAACCGAGGCTGGCTCGAGCCAGCACTAGCTCTTTACAGTCACCAGTAGGAAACAGTGTTAGTCACAGGGCACTTTCAGGAACTTTTCTCTAATTTATCTGTTTTTTCCCACCTGTGAATCCTGAGCTTTGGTGGCTTAGAGCAAACATTCGGCGGGGGGGGGGGGGGGGAGACATCCTTTTCTTAGCTTTTTTTTATATATAGAATATGTTTTTGGGGAGCCTGGGTGGCTCAGCTGTTAAGTGTCCGCCTTCGGCTCAGGTCATGATCCCAGGGTCTTGGGATGGAGCCCCTCATCGGGCTCCCTGCTCAGTGGGAAGCCTGCTTCTCCCTCTCCCACTCCCCCTGCTTGTGTTCCTGCTCTCGTTAACTCTCTCTCTGTCAAATAAATAAATAAAATCTTTAAAAATATATATTTTTTATTTAAAGTATCCACTATTAATATGCAATGTTTTATTTTTTTAATTTAATTGAATTTTATTATGTTATGTTAGTCACCATACATTACATCATTAGTTTTGGATGTACTGTTCCATGATTCATTGTTTGTGCATAACGCCCAGCGCTCCATGCAGAACGTGCCCTCTTTAATACCCATCACCTGGCTAACCCATCTCCCTACCACCCTCCCCTCTAGAACCCTCAGTTTGTTTCTCGGAGTCCATAGTCTGTCATGGTTCGTCTCCCCCTCTGATTTCCCCCCTTCATTCTTCCCCTCCCTTCTCCTAATGTCCTCCATGCTATTCCGTATGTTCCACAAATAAGTGAAACCATATGATAATTGAGGTTCACATATAGAGAACCACAACCAGTATCTTTGTTGGAGAATCCACTGTGGCCTCCTTATTCCTTTCATTTTTTTTAATAGAAAACACCTAAATCTGCTTAAATTTTTCAACCATAAAAAAAGCTTTGCCAGGAGGGGGAAAAGTCTCATTGCGGCTTTCCTAGAGCTGCAAGAAGGAATCCTGCCGGGCATCAAGGCCCCTCCGGCTCTGTGCCCCTGTGTACCACCTACTATACACCGTAAATGTGAAGTGAACTAAAAGGTGTTAGAATAATGTTGACTCAAAGTTAAACACACAAACAAATCCTCAGAAACTCCGAGTCGTCTCTGCTGGTTCAGAGGGTCGGCTCCATTCGCGTTCGCAGCGAGAGCCCCACCATACCCCCACACTCTGGAGAACGGCTGAGCGGAGAGAAGGACAGGCAGCCATTGCAGGAACGATGCCACCCACTAGGAGCCCAGCCCTCCAAGGTCCTTGGTCTCTATCTCCAGAGCGGCCCTCACAGCCTGGCATCCCTTTTCATCACCTGCAGACGAGGAAGAAGAGCCCGAGAGACACACTCACCTGCCTGCCGTGCCTCCCTCACCTCCCAGCGATGGATGGAGCCAGAACCAGAGCTGAGCTGTCAGGCCTCTGACAATCCAGCTGCCAGTGGGGGGAAGGAAGGACATTCATTTCCAGTCTGCCACAGAGCCCCCCACCTCGGCCTGCCACACCTGAGGAGAGTCGGGAGCAGCACCGTGGATTCATCCGCCAAAGCCAGAAATCTCACCGCCGGTCCCCTCACCCCCGACTCCTTCCTCTCCCTAGTCCTCCGTGTCCTAACAATTGCAGCACCCTCAGAATTTTAAATGAAAAACACGTCTAGGAGCCATCAGTCCTTTCCGTTCCCACAGCTGTGCCCTGGCAAGCCCATAGACCCCTCCACCGAAGCCTTCTCGGAATAAGAGCATCGCCCGCCTCCTCTCCTTCCTCCCACTACTGCCAGAATGATTGTTCTCAAGTCCCCCGTGCTCGTGATGGCCTCCGGACCCCCGCAGGCTCTCATTACCCACAGGATAAGCTCCCAGGATGGAAATGCAGCTCCTGCCCTGGTCCCCATTGTGTCCCCACCACCCCCCCATCTCCGCTCAGACTTGAGGATCCAGCGGCTCAAACTTACTAAGCCCCATCAGCCAATGTCATGTGGTTTCCTGTGTCCTCACGGCCTGTCTTCGAACTCTTCCCTCTACCTGTAAGAACCTTTCCTGCCCCCTCACCACTCTCCACCACACACAGACTTCCTCATGGGAATGAATCTTCGGCCTCTAACATTCACCTGTGCTCCACCTCATTGTTCCCTCCTCTCCTGTCTCAAGGTTAAACTGGGTCCTATACGTCTGGGCTTCCATAGTGCCCCCGGCATGCCTCTGGCCCAGCACTAAGCACGGCATATTGAAATAATCCAGGTACAGCTTGCCTTTGACTGGACTAAGACCCTTCAGGGCAGGACCTCTTCACACTCCTCTTTGTCCTCCAACACCTAGCCCTGTGCTCTGCAGATGCACAATGAATGTCTGTTGAAGTGAGTCCAGATTCTGCTTCTGTTTTACTGTCTTACCTAAAAGTCTTTGGCATTTCAGACAGATTGTAATCACATTTTTTTTTTCCTCTGAGGGAATTTTAGCTGGCCTGCTTATCTAATGGTTTCATTTCCCTTCCATCTCCCACAACTCCTGGCTCCTTCCTCCTTAACTTCCCGTATGACCCTTCCCCGGGCAAAATAGAATATACTCTCTACTCCTTTTTTGTTGACCATAATTTCTAGTCCTTCTATTCACGAGTTCAGGGCATATCTCCCTCAAAGTGTTCTCTGCAAACCTTGCCTAACTCCACCCCACCTCCACACAGCCCAACTATTATGACCATCCTTGAGCTTCAGCTCTGTCTGCTCATATGCTTGCTTCTGGGCTCCTGCCATTTGAAGTCATGAGCACCTTCATTGGCTTGTTCTGTGATCTTAGATTGGGTGCTCTGTGAGGGCAGAGACTGCAGGTCAGCTGAGTGTCCTCAAGAAGCACACCCTGGAGGCATAGGCTAACCACACAAGCAACTAGAGCTGACTCCAGAAAACACTGCACTGTTTTCAGTCACTGAAAATTCCTGGGTCTAGTGTGGCAAAGCTGTGTTAGATGTGAACGGTTTCAAGTAGAAATATTACAGACCACCAACATAGAAGAAACCATCTGCTCAGCTATCACACAGTCCTGCCAGTAGAGGATTATTCAGAGCCTACTGTCCATTACTCTGTTTCAACAAGCTACTCTCATAACATTCTTTGAGGTTAGATGCTCCCACTGAAATGAATAATGGCATAGTTTATGGTAAAGGGTGAACTGGAAAAGAGTGGTGTCATTATTGCTGTAAGTACCCACAAAAGATGTTTATTATCATACACGGACACGGCCACAAACACACAACTCATTGCTAATAAACTCATTTATTTCCACATAAAGTTGCACAATGTTGTGCAATCCAGCAGAGGGCTGAGAAATGTCAGCAATTCAGACTGAGACTATTTGTCAACAAAACCAATCCATTTCACCAGCTTCAGCAAACCATTGCTACTGCAAGAATCACCTTTTTTTTCCATAGAAGCAAATGGTTACACACAACCTTAAATAGAAAGGACAGATGTTCACAACCACACAGACAAAGCAAACATTACAAGCTGAGGTGAGATTCAAGGGAAGTTCAGAGGTTGTGAGGTAGAGAAAGAAGATGCTATTTTGTTGCCTGTGGTGGCTGGATCATCATTTTGTCTGTTATTATAAGAAAACAAATCAAAGAAAAATTAAAGAGAAAAAAGTAGGGAGAGTTCTCACTTATTACAAAACTTTTTTTTTTTTTAAAGAAACCTGAGATTTTTTTTTTTAATATCCTACACGTGTTTATTTTGGGCTTACTATACACCCTACACTGTGCTGGGTACTTGGCACATAGAAATAAATAAAGCTGGGGCACCTGGGTGGCTCAGTCATTAGGCGTCTGTTTTCGGCTCAGGTCATGATCTCAGGGTCCTGGGATCAAGCCCCACATCGGGTTCCCTGCTCCGCAGGAAGCCTGCTTCTCCCTCTCCCACTCCTCCAGCTTGTGTTCCCTTTCTTGCTGTGTCTCTCTCTCTGTCAAATAAATAAAATCTTAAAAAAAAATAAATAAAGCTGAACTCAAAGACTAATGAGAGAAAGAAACACAGGCACAGATCATGATAATACAAGATGACTGGTTATGATAGAGATAGGTCATTGGGAATTACAAGCTTAGAGGAGAGGCATTTCTAGTTTGCTTCTGGTAGACTTTTTACTCAAGCCACAGCCTGTCTGCCTAATTGGTTTTTCTTACAATAGTCCTTGTAGGTCTTGAAAATAAATACCTGAAACTATTTGAGGGCAAAAAAAAATACATATGAAAAGCAAATAATTGCCACCATGACTCAAAGAGAAACAAGGTCATTCAGAGGAAAGAGACCATGAAATAAAGCCAGAGAAATTTGGGAAATGAGAACAGCTCAGGGGCTGTCATTTCACTTGTAGTAATGAGAATTCAAGAATCAGTATAGAGGGAGCTGTGTCAAATTTGACTAGAATGAGTTCTGTGACAAGAAATAGAAGCAGCCTCTCAACTTGATTCTCTCCCTTCCCCACCACTGTATTTTTTCCTTTTCAATTCATTCATGCCCCTTACGATCACCTGCTGGTCTTAGGGCTACCCATGAGAAAAATTTTGCATTCCCTATCCTTCCAGGGTTCAAACTTAGCTTAGGGAGATAACACCAAAAGGTGTAAGAATCAATGTGACATGGAGGTGAGGGCCCCGGAAGTTGAGAACCAGGAAAGACCGTCACTAACTAAAGCTGTTTGTGAGAATGAGGAGTTGGATATTCTAAGGGAAGGAAGAGCAATAACAAAAAGACTTGGAGTCCAAAATTAGCAAAGTTGAAAACACTTTTTAAAGTTGGAATTAAATCCATGAAAAGCAGAGTTCCAGTTGGGGACAAAGTGGAAATTGCAGTTGCTAAGTCAGAAGGGGGTAGACAAAGAAGAGTCCAGAAAGCCAGCCATAGGGCTATGGGGAGGTAGATCATCTCTGTCCCCACTTCGAGCAATAACTAGTCTGCAGAACTGACCAGACCAGTTGAGGAGGTGATCAAATCCCACATTTATATGTTTGAAATCTGGGTTTTGATCAGATCCAGTATCCCCCCCCACTAAGCCTAAGTAAAAAAACATTTATTCCTATTAAATATCTTCCTATAAATGAGATATCCAAGACCCAAGCAGAGACTCTTCAAGGTGCAAATCTGAGTTTCACAATGTTTCTACTTCTTTCAGACATTTAAAGGACTGTGTTTGAAGACTCTGTAAGCCTCGTATCTTTAAGATACTCTGTCACTGGGCATAAGTTTCCTCTTCCCAGATTGTGCAGCACACTCTTGAACATTTTGCATTGCATTGCTTTGGTACCATATTCAGAATGATGCAGTACTAGAGCCATGTGGAGAGAATCGAGAAAGCTAGTTTCTTTAATGTTCCCAGCTTCGCCACTGACTGGCCACAAGGCGTAGAAAAGTTCCCATCTCTCTGCATCAGGCTCCTTCTTTGCAAGTTGAAAGGGTTGAGCTAGTGATCATTCTGTCTCTTCCAGAGCTAAAATTCCATCATAAACAGTGCCATGGAAGATTGAACTAAATCTTCCTGGCCCGAAATTCTATTGCAGAGGTTACATTTTCTTAAATCCTGCTATCATCATGTTTACTTGTCAAGTGTCTCATGGACGTAAAATTAGAGCTCAGACTGTGCCTCAACAAATTTGGTCATTTAAGCTTCCCGGATGTTTAGATTCCAAATAAACAGTAGTAGGTAGTTTGAAAATGACAGCGGAAAGTCATCCCTCGAGGGGAAGAAGTTAAGCTTCCTAAACCACAGACTGGGGAGAGGGAGCACTCTTCAGATGCCTGGGGCAAGGCGGCCCCTGCCCAGACAGCAGCAATGCGAGTCTGCAGAGCTCTGTGCATATAGCTGAGGGTGATCAGGGCTGGACGCCCCCTAAAGGAGGGAGACAAGCTCAAGATATATGATCTACTTTCCTGCCAGGAGCAATGTGCTTGCCCACCTCCTACTTACAAAATTCGAAGGCATTCTTTTTAGTATTAAAAAGTTTGGTTCTTTGTAAATGAATTACCTCTGCAGTGGAAAAAAAATTGAACAATTCGATTTTTAAAAGGACAAGGTAGATAGTGAGCTTATTTTATAGGTTTCCCTGTTGAAGGAGATGAAAATTAGTTGTAGTCTTCAGATTCTGGGCTGGACGTGTCCATATGAGAGGAATTTTTACTTTATAGTGATCAAAACAATCTAAATATTTTTAAATATTTACATTTTAATATTCTAAAAGGCATTGAGAATCTTACTCTTCCTCGGTTCTCACAAAAACCCTATGATGTAAGCAGGGAAAATATTTTTTTTAACTTTTTTTTATTATGTTGTTAATCACCATACATTACATCATTAGTTTTTGATGTAGTGTTCCATGATTCATTGTTTGCATGTAATACCCAGTGCTCCATGCAGAACGTGCCCTCCTTAATACCCATCACCAGGTTAGCCCATCCCCCACCGCCTCCCCTCTAGAACCCTCAGTTTGTTTTTCAAAGTCCATCGTCTGTCATGGTTCGTCTCCCTCTCCGATTTCCCCCTCTTCATTCTTCCCCTCCTGCTATCTTCTTCTTTTTTTTTTTAACATATAATGTATTATTTATTTCAGAGGTACAGATTTGTGATTCAACAGTCTTGCACGATTCACAGCGCTCACCATAGCACATACCCTCCCCAATGTCTATCACCCAGCCACCCCCTCCCTCCCACCCCCCACCACTCCAGCAACCCTCAGTTTGTTTCCTGAGATTAAGAATTCCTCTTATCAGTGAGGTCATATGATACATGTCTTTCTCTGATCGACTTATTTCTAAGCAGGGAAAATATTACTCCTGCATTAAAGATGAAGGAATAGGATGAAAAACCTTAAGATTTTTTAAGATTTGGCTTGCTCAAGACTTCGCAGCCAGTAAACATCAATGAGTGAGGCTTGACCCAAGTTCAATTTGCTGATGCTTTTCCACACTACTCTGTGCCTCTACACCTCAACTTTTTTTTCTCCTTTTGTATTGACTTTATAAGGTAAATAATTTTACTGTCATTTATATTAAAGTGATGTTACTAGGACAGTTCCTCCCAAATTAATACATAAGCTTAACACACCTATAACCAAAATCCCAACAGAAAGTTTTTCAAATGTAGTTTTTATTTTTTTAATTTTTTATTTAAATTTAATTTAATTAACATATAGTATATTATTAGTTTCAGAGGTAGAGTTTAGTGATTCATCAGTTGTGTATAACACCCAGTGCTCATTACATCAAGTGCTCTCCTTAATGCCTGTCATCCAGTTCCCCATCGCCATCTCCCTCCCCTCCAGCAACCCTCAGTTTGTTTCCTAGAGTTAAGAGTCTCTTATGGTTTGTCTCCCTCTCTAATTTCATCTTATTTTATTTTTCCTTCCCTTCCCCTATATTCATTGTTTTGTTTCCTAAATTCCACATGAGTGAAATCATCTGATATTTGTCTTTCTCTGACTGACTTATTTTGCTTAGCATAATACCCTCTAATTCCATCCATGTCATTGCAAATGGCAAGGTTTCTTTCTTTTTGATGGCTGAGTAATATTCTATTGTGTATATATATATATATATATCACATCTTCTTTATCCATTCATCTGTTGATAGACATCTGGGCTCTTTCCATATTTTAGCTATTGTGGACACTGCTGCTATAAACACTGGGGTGCAGGTGCCCCTTTGAATCATTATGTTTGTATCCTTTGGATAAATACCTAGTAATGCAATTGCTGGGTCAGAGGGTAGCTCTATTTTTAACTTTTTGAGGAAACTCCTTACTGGTTTCCAAAGTGGCTGTACCAGTTTGCAAATATAGTTTTTAAAAATCTATTTTAGGGCGCCTGGGTGACTCAGATGGTTAAGCATCTGCCTTCGGCTCAGGTCATGATCCCAGCATCCTGGGAACTAAATAAGAATGGTACTGACACAAGACTAGACAAAAAGATGGAAAAAAATCAATGTTTCAGAAACAGACCTTGCTATAAATAAATATTAAATATTTGAAAGTCAGAACATCACAAATTAGTGGAGGATGGAAGCAGTCTCTGCAACTGATGTTAGGATGATTCGTTAGATACTAATCCTTAAATTATATTTATAAAACAGTAAAAACTTAAATATTAAGAAAATTAAAAATCACAAAATCAAAAGAAAATGTTGACAAATGTTTATCCAATCTGAATGGAGAAGAACTTGCTAAGTTTAAATTCAACAGGAGAAATTACAAAAGGAAGTTATAAATAAAATATAAACACTTTAATTTCCATATATCACAATAACATGCTAACCAATATTAAAAGTAAACTGGGGGAAATATTTGCATCAAATATGAGACACAACGTTATATACTCTCACTAGATACAGAACCCAATCAAACCAATATAAAGTTCAACAGATGAGCAAAGAATATGAGCAGATAACTCATGGAAAAGGAAATGCAAATGAGCAATAAACACACCAAAAATGTTCAACCTCACTGGGACTCTCAAAGCAAATTAAGACAATATACCACATTTTGTCTATCAAATAAGTAAAGTGTTAGAAATTATAGTTCCTGATGCTCTGAGGCAATACCTAAGACACCACACAAGGTAGGCCAGGACCATCTCACTGCACAGTAATTTGACTTTATGTCTCTGAATACCTCTAACTGTTCGTATCCTTGACCAGGAATCTCACCTAATGAGATAATCAGACATGACCAAAGATTTCTAGACAAGGACATCTCCTTCATAATAAAAGAAAAATGTGAAAAACCACCATGTCCGAAATTGTAGAATGTTTAGGAATATGATGGTTCCCACAGAATATGAACTATTATGTACCCATGGTGATGGTAACAAAGAATTTTTTATTATCTGAGGAAATACTTTTAACGTGATGTTTACTGAAAAAAATTCAAGAAACACAATTTATATACAATATGAGTTCAGCAACTTTTTTAAATGTCTAAAAGTCTATAGAAAGGAACTAAACACAAACACACACACATACACATGCACATGTTACAGAAATGTTGCCTTGTCATCCATAGGGCTTTTACCCTTGATTTTTTTTCAGGAGTGCACATGGATTATACTAATCCATCAATTCCCCGTTACTCCTTTCCCATATGACATTATAAGATGGCTGGCCTGCCGTGAAAGGCAAGCAGTGGCCATGCAACAGAGCACAGATTATTGAACCCCAAACCTTTAATTTTAGTAGACTGCTCTGACCAATTGATGTGAAGAAGGTACCTATAGTGATGGAATGATGCTCATTTCAATACCATAACAGTTCTAAATGAACTACTGCAAAAGGTATACACTGGTCAATGGTTTGTGTCTAATGGATGAAAATTCATAAGTTCATTTCCATCTTACTTCCAAATATCCAATTACATGGTTGAAAATTATGAACGAATTATGTTTCTACTGATCAATAGTATATTACTTGTGGGATAATCTGTGTTGATCATGGAAATAGAGACAGTGCACAGAACTAAATTAAAACATCCAGGTTTTTTATTACTCTAGTTGGTTAGAATTTCAGTTTATCACCTGAATAAAAAATGTCAAACAATTTAGCTTTTTCAGGAAAGTTAGCTGAATTGTTCCATTTTCATCTGGTACTGATATTTCATATATATATATATATATGACACATAAGTTCAGATAGGGTCAGGGGTGGGCTTGAGATGGCTCAGACCAGCTTGGCAGAGCCAATTCTGCTCACCTCTCTCCAATTTTGTGTTCAGTGACATTACATCAAAAGCAGGAAATTAGCCACGGGGGAAGGTACACACCAAGAAATCACTAAATGCCAAAAATCAAGGTTTTTTGTTCCAAAGAGGAGGTTTACCAGTACACCATTGCATAGTAGACACTTAAAAATATTTGTTATTTGAACAAATGAGTTAATTAATAAACTGAACATGTTTCTTTTCTGTCATTAATAATAGATCCCTTAGGGGAAAAGACAAACATCAGAGAAAGGTTATTCCACTTACTAAACTTTCAAGACAAACTGCTCTAAATAAAAAAATTGAGTTCTCTGAGGCAAAATTCAGAACTATTAGAATCTAACTTCTTAATTTTTCATCTAACTGAGTGGACAAAACCATGTCCCTTTTGAATTTAGGTATCCAGGAAAGGAAGCCTAAAATGTTTATGGATCCAAACCAATGGCTTATATAATGGAAAAAATACACCACCTCTCTCCATATATATATCTGTGATTGTATAATGCTTTCTTTCCATGGAGACTAAGCAAGAACCACAAATATTTATCACCTTTTCAAGGTTCTTAAGAGTCCTAAAATTTGATCTAGGAGAATGTTAGAATAATATAAACTTTTTTTGCAAAAAAATAAATCTCTGCTGCATGATAGTTACTCAGTTTCTAGATTTGATGGTTAATCCCAGGGCAGTATCTAACTAGTTTCCACCCCTGCAGTGTGATGAAGTTTTGGCAGTCATAGTTGCAAAGCAGTCTATAGTTTACTACAATTAATTATAAACCAAGCCTTATCAATCATTATCTAATAACTTGTTACTAAAATTTTTTATGTTATCTCTGAAATAATATAAAAATTCAAAGTGATCATATCAAGTGATTCTGTAATGTTTCTAGGCAGCAAAATAAAAGTTAAATAAGAAGTCCAACCACTTTTAAAGATTTAGTATCACAGTGAGACAGTAGACATAAAGTAAGTCAACCATGCCATGATCGAGGTAGCCATTGGAGTTGGCTGGGCCCAGCTTCCTCAGTGTTCAGCGGGTGCCTTCTAGAACACAGGGTACAGTGGGGTGCACTTCCAACACTGTAAGTCACTTAGCTCTTTGGGTCTCAGATTCTGCAAACTCAGGATCACTGACCTCTCTCCAACTATAACAATAATTGTTCCCAATAAATTGAACACTTCCAATGTGCCCAGTAAGATGCTAAGCATTTATCATAAACCAATTTTTGTAGTGGTCATACATGGTAAATACTATTAGCTTAATTTTTTTTAAGATTTTATTTATTTATTTGAGAGAGAGAGAGAATGAGAGATTGAGAGCATGAGAGGGAAGAGGGTCAGAGGGAGAAGCAGACTCCCTGCTGAGCAGGGAGCCCAATGTGGGATTTGATCCCAGGACTCCAGGATCATGACCTGAGCTGAAGGCTGTTGCTTAACCAACTGAGCCACCCAGGCGCCCACTATTAGCTTAATTTTTATATGAAGATAACTAAAGTTCAGGAAAGTAAAATAATCTGCACCAGGTCACATGACCAAAAGTTGCTGAAGCTATGATTCCTTTCCAGTCCTGCTTGACTCTAAAGACCATAGAGCCTATAATTTATAGAGTCACTTTAAGGAATGAATAAAACCAAAACTGGGCATGCACTTTTAAAATTATGAATTGTTCCATGGTTTTCAACAATAAAGCAAACTTTATTAATTACATAGAAAAAGATATTTGTTATATAACTAAGATAGACATCCAGTTGTTTTCTCTACATAACTCAATCAGCTTGTCACTAGTTAATTTATTACTTGAATAAAAAATAAGTCACAGAATCTTAGCTTTTTCTCATCGCAAACACAATAATATGATAAACTTTATTGATAATTCCTGTGCCTGGTAGAGTCTGTTTATGTGTTTAACAAGCATTTATGAAGTGTTCACTGAATCTCAGAGTGATTTCTGAATTATTCCAACTTTCCATTAGAACATTCAGCTCCAGTCAAATGGATTTGCAAGCAGAAGGATTAATAATTTGGGTCCCTGTGGCTCACGTTCCCCGGTACACTCATGAGTTTAAATTTTTTTAATTGTGACATCTTAGTACTGAAACTGCTTCCTCTCCTAAAAGCTTATACGTTAGAGATTTTACTTTGATAAGTCTTAAAAATAGCAAGACAAAAGCTACCATTAACTGAGCTCCTACTTGCCAAGAACACACAATGGGGAAAGTACAGTTTCTTCAATAACTGAATTGCCACGTGCAGAAGAATGAAACTGGGCCCTTACCTCATACCATATGCAAAAATCTAATCAAAATGTATCAATGACTTAGATGGAAGACCTGAAACTGTAAAACTACTGAAGAAAACATCAGAAAAAACCTTCTTAACATTGGTCTGGGCAAGGATTTTTTGGATAGGACCCCAAAAACACAGGCAACAAAAGCAAAAATCAACAAATCAGTTACATCCAACTAAAAAGCTCCTGCACAGCACAGAAAACAATCAATGCAGTGAAGAGATAATCTACAAAATGGGAGAAAATCTTTTTAAACCATATATCTACTAAGAGGTTAATATCTAAAATACATAAGGAACTCAAAGAACTCAATAGCAAGAAAAAAATAACCCAATTGCAAAATGGACAAAGGAACAGAATAAACATGTCTCAAAAGAAGACATACAAATGGCTAACAAATACATTAAAAGGTACTCAACATCAGTAATTATTAAGGGACTACATACTGAAACCACAATGAAATATTAACTCACACCTGTTAGAATAGCTATTATCAAAAAGATTAGAGATAAGTATTAAGGAGGATGTGGAGAAAAGAGAAACTTTGTACATGGGTGGTAGGAATGTAAATTGGTACAGTCATTACGGAAAACAGTATGGTGTTTCCTCAAAAAAAAAAATAGAGCTACCATATGATCTAGCAATCTCACTTCTGGGTGTATGTCTGAAGGAAATAAAATCAGGATCTCCAAGAGATATCCGCACCTCCATGTTCATTGCAGCATTATTCATGACTATCGAGATATGGAAACAACCTAAGGGTCTTTTGACTGATGAATAAAGAAAATGTCACACACACACACACACACACACATACACACACACACACACTCACACACACATGCTAGAATATTACTCAACATTACCAAAGAAGGAAATCCTGACATTTATGACAACACGGATGAATCTGAAGGACATTATGCTAAGTGAAACAAGCCAGACACAGAAAAGCAAATACTGCATGATTTTATTCATATGCAGAATGTAAAAAGGTTGAACTCACAGAAGCAGAGTAGAATGGTGGTTGCCAGGAGGTAAGAGGCAAGGGAAGTGGAGAAATGTTGATCAAAAGGTCCAAACTTTCAGTTATGCAAATGAATAAATTCTGAAGATCTAATACATAGCATGGTAACTATAGTTGATAATACTCTATGGTGTACTCAAAATTTACTGAGAGTAAATCTTATTTATTCTCACACAAAAATGGCTATGTTAATTAACTGGATTGTGATAATCACTTTACAATGCACACATATTCGTAGCATCATGTCGTACACCTTAAATATGTGTGTTTTTACTTGTCAGTTACACCTCAGTAAGTCTAGAAAAAAATAACTAAGCACCTCCTATGGACCATTCACTGCAGTATGAATTTAACATATATTTTGACTAATCCTATAACAACCCTGCAAGATCAAAATTATTAAATGGTAATTATTGGGAGGCGTTGAAAATGGAAGCATTCTCGTGTGTCAAAACAACAACAGAGTTGGGAACTACAGGTGTACTAAAATTGTGATGAATCAGCTGAAATGAAAGAAAAAGCTGAAAAAGTACTGTGGCCATAGAACAAATTCCCTCTTGCACTGCCACCATGTTTCAACTCCCAGCTGACTGCAATACACAGGTTTTCTCTATCCCCCCCCCTTGCCCCCAGTGTGCTGAATTTTGGTGCATTTTATCTGACTGCTTTTCACATATATTAGAAACAAACAATAAACCTTCCATGAGGCTTACATTTATTTGAAGAATTGGGTGAATTGTGAATATGTGTGATCTTAAGGAGGTTATAACTCCCCCTTGAAATAACTGGAAAGAAATTCTTACATACAAAAATCAAGGCTCGAAAACCGAAGGCTGAAGACTGAAGTCCAATTATTTGTAAGAGGAAACATATTTCTCAAACAGTTCCTAAAATTGTCTCTTTGGTTGACTCTCCCTCTGCTCAGTGGCTCCTGGGGTTACTTATTTATTAGAGCTACCAAACACAAGTATATCTCCTCTGACCATCATGTCTTTCTTTGCTTTGAAGAGGAGGGGGGAATTTTCCATCACTTCAGGCAACACCAAGATGCCCAACCCTAACTGGACCTCAGAACCTTCATTGTGTTGATGGCAGCAGAAACAAATAGAAAGATTACAGCTGAGTTTGAAGTCCCATATGGAATTTAATGTGGCTGGAAAAAGTTGTGTTTTAACTTGCAAAAGGAGAAAATGTGATATAGCAATATTAGGAGAAATAATAAACATGAGATGTGCCGAGGCATCAAATTTGTATACAAAATTACAGCTCACTAAAACCAACAGAGGGTAACATCTACTCACTTTTCTCCTTTAGCTAGAATAATTTCATAGCTTCAATTGCTTTAAATGAAGTTGCAGCCCTAATAAATGTCACATCCCAAAGTTTGGAAACCTCAAAGCTATGCTAGGTCCCAGCAGTTAAAACAGCAACAAATATCCACAACTCAATCACTCAAACTCCAAGTGACCTTATAAACCAATCCAATTCTACTCTCTCGAGCCAATGATATCACTTGTTAGACTTGTCTAATAAATCACTTGGTCAAATTTCATCTCCACATGCACAATATTATTTGGCTCCTCATACATTCTGATTTCTGTATTTAATGCAATTCATTAATTAGACACTGTCATATCTACACAATCAGGGTTATGCTTGCCATCCTCATTTTTCATATAAAGAAACAAAAGAACTAAGATTTCTTGGCAGTAATGCATTAGACAGAAGACAGGTTATATCCTGTGTGCTGTGCCCTGTGCTTGGTTTTGCTATTATGCTAAAGATCTCCGATTCCTATGCAGATTTTCTGGGTTGTTTTTTTTTTCACATTAAAAAAGAAATCATAAAAACCAGTGGGACAGAGAGTTTCACAAAGGGAATGGTGAATGGTGCAAATACAGTGAAGAGATCATGCTTGAAAACTGAAACATTCTCATTAGATTTGGCAGGCTGGAAATCATTGGTGGTTTGGATAAGAGTCAGGGAGATAAACAGGGCAAATGCCAGCAGTTAGGGCAGAGACTGAGATGGAAGGAATGACAGTGAATATAGATTACTGTTTCTAGAAGCACAGCTGTAAAAGAAAAAAATGAAGGGTTTGCGTTCACTGGCACCTTGATTATACTAGTCCTCCACACTCAAAAACGAGTTCTGTTTGATACGTCATCTCCCTCCCCACTACATTGCAATCACCAACTTGCTGAGATTTTTCCTAATATTCCTTCCTATAAAATTAACAAATTTCTCTTGATTTCCACTGCTACATCTTAATCCAGACCTGAATACGAGGACTTTTGGGGCCAGCATTCCACGTGCTCTGCAATCTGTGACCTTGCTACCTCATCAGATTCATCTTGAGGGCCCCATCTGAGTCTTCTGTTCCAGCCAAGCTCTACACCAAAATTACCCTGCATTTCCGCACATCCTTGTCTTTGTTTTTGCCCCAATCACCGCATGTCAAACGCTTCACCACCCTTCAAGATCCATTTCAAGTATCATCTTCCCCGTGAAGCTGCCCGGTCCTCCCCAGCCAGAGATGAACTTTCCAGTCTTCTGGCTCCTTAGACCAACATGTCTCATCACTCATCTTAAGGCTTCTTTTTTTTTTTAAAGATTTTATTTATTTATTTGAGAGAGAGAATGAGAGAGAGAGAGAGCATGAGAGGGGAGAGGGTCAGAGGGAGAAGCAGACTCCCTGCCGAGCAGGGAGCCCGATGTGGGACTCGATTCCAGGACTCCAGGATCATGACCTGAGCCGAAGGCAGTCGCTTAACCAACTGAGCCAGCCAGGCGCCCCTCATCTTAAGGCTTCTTAAGTTCCTTTGTAACAGGGGCCATATCTTGTACTTAGCTCTTATAAACACCTCAACTTGAGCAGTACTCTTTGTAGTGTATAAAGAGTTACTACCACAGGTTTTCAGAATGGTATTTCTTGTTTGCACCTACATGACAGAGATAGCTGAAAATATGGCTTCTATTTTTTGGCCAACAGTTATCCATCTTACACATAGCTCCTGATTATAGAGATAAGATGTCTCAGGGAGGAAAGCACTGCCTTCCCAAGACTCCAGAGAGAACAGACTCATGTAAAAAAAAAACTGTTTTCATCACTTGAATACAAAGTAACAACAAATTGAGTTAAAAAAAAAAACAGATGGCAAAGGGCAGTTGTCATTTGAAGCAATAATATGATCAGGTCTCAGTTAATGCTTCAGTTAATAAAACATTATGCAGGAAACTGTGTATGGTTCTTAACAGAGATAATATGTTGTCACCATTTAAATTGTCTCAAATGTACTCAATTCAATCAACTTGTATTGCTTGCATACCATGTGCCCAACACTGTAATGGATGCCATTTTTCTTCTACTTCTTAAAAAATTTCCAAGGAATGCTAATGCAGCCTCAAAATGTGGGCTGCAAAACCTAGTTCCACAAGGCTTGGCTTCAGATTAGGGACCTGAGACCTAACTCTAACTCACAGTCATTTCAGTTCTCCTTCCATGCTTGCCTTTCCCCTTCCACTTGCTGGGATGTGAAGAAAAGAGACAAAATAGTTCCATTGATAAACCTAAATCAAGTATCCCCTACACATAAGAATAGGTGTATAAATACTGTATTTGGAAGCAATCTGCAATAATCACAGAAAGTATGTCTCCAATAAATCAACAAAAACAGGAACATTTTGTAATGGTATGTTGTAGGAGAGAGAAATGGAATGCAGATAAAATAAATAAAAGAGGAATTGTTGATCTTTGAAACCTACTATTTAGTTGGGCAAGAACATATTATATATATATATATATATATATATACACACACACACACATACATATATATTATTATATACATATTATAATATAACTTCAAGACCACAAGCTGTTCCTTGTTAACTCTCATAAAACAATGACTGGCCTCCAAAACCAAGCTAATAATCTGGAAAACTTTTAAAATATATAGATTCCTTTTAGAAGTCAAGCTAGTGGCTACCTTTTTTATTGCTAACTTTCTATTTCTTGATCTGGGTGTTGGCTGCTAGGGAAGATTCATAATGCAAATATCCAAGTTGTCACAACTTATGCATATTTCTATGTGTTACATTATACTTCAATAAAATGTGTTTTAAGTGTGGCTTCCTTAGTCCCATCAATAGAAGGCAGCCATGAATCTGCATTTAAATATCTCCCCAGATGATGCTAATGATCAGACATTCTTGGATGGCCTTCCCCACCAAGGCCCCAGCAAAATGACACATGGACAGCAACTTCGTTTGGGGGAATAAGTGATGAAGTCTTTAACAGAGGTAGAGGAAAGCATCACCCAATAACAGCAATGTCTTCGAGTCTTAGTCTATCAGTCAAAGATGTGAGTTGAAATTGGGGAAGACTGGAGCCAGAGAGACAAGAGACTAAGCTGCTTTTATAATACAGGTGTGAGATGACAAGGTCTGAAATTAAGCTAGTGCCTGTGGAAACAAGAAAGAAGGGCTGGTCAGAGAGACATTGTGGGCATATAATAAAATCCAGAGGATATACTGGCAGATGCCAAAAGACAAGGTTTCCCAGAATTAAATCCCAATGCTCATAAACTCTGGTATATTCCTTTATCCCACAGTTGTGTGTATGTGTTTTGGGGGGGTGTTCAGTGTGCCTGAAACTTCACCCCAAGGAGCAAAGCCTAATCACCACATAAACAAACATACATCCACATAAACACAAAACTGTCTCAGTTAACTGAGAAGTGTTGAAGATGTTCTTTCAACTCAGTAACTTTCACACTTCTTAGCTAGAGTCCAAAATACTAGCCATCTAATTCTGGAATCTTTATTCCAAGATGAGATAAGATACCCTATTTCAATCAGGAGCTCATTAAATCAAAGGAAGTAAGACTTCCTATGCTCTTTTCTGAAAAACTGATGTAGAGAGACACTATGAAAGCTTCCCTACACACCTCATTCCTAACACACAGATTATATCACCTACCATTCTGGGGGCCTCTCCCGAGAAATTAAGACACTGCCAAGACATACAGTGGTTTAGTGAAGTGAACAGACGTCTCAGAAGAAGATGAGACCACTGGATAAGCTTTCCAATAAGACCTCCAGATGCAGGCCACTATGCCACTATAATAGCCCCAGTAGGGTTTCTTCCCATAAAGGAGTGTGTTCACTGGCTCTCAGTCATGTTTGTTGAAAAAAAGTCATGCTGCTCAAGTATGGAAGTGATTCTGTAGTCAATTCAATAAACACAAAGATATAAGTGTAGATCAGAATTCACCTTAAGAGAAATTGTCTCAGAAAGCAAATGGAGTCATGGAAGTCTTGATAAACAACCAACTACATCTTTTTCTGAACTTTGATAAGAAACAACCTTTTACCATTACCATCATGAAAATTTAAACGTAGAAATTGGTAGTCTCTCTCATCCTTTTACAAACCTTATAAGTAATATTTATGAACCAAATCTGCCAAACAAAACATTTCATTCTTAAAGCTAAAGGCTTATGGGTGTGAATGTTTTGTGACTTGGGCTTATAAGTGAATGTGTGTGTGTGTGTGTGTCTATATCTGTGGTATTGATTGTTCAGCAAACTAACTGCCTTGGGGCAGATACTAGTTGCCTGTTCATCTGACTTTGATTTTTTAAAGTAGAAAGAAACAATTATAGTAAACTACCTAACCCAGCAATGAACAATGAACATATTACATAAACATTATTATGTTGAATAAAATTATGTTAACTAAAAATCAGATGTAACTATGAGGAGGGGGTAGCAAATATTTAATATTTATATTTAATAGCAAATAAATAATTCATGTCTGAAAGTGAATTTGTTGGACTTATCCATCAAGCCTAGGAAACACCAAAGCCAAATGCACACAGTACCAGGTCCTATAAGTAAGCCAATTCCATCTCTTATTCACCTGAAGCTCTAACCATGGAAAGAGTTTGAAACCACAACAGGCAAGGATAAGGGGGAGATGTACAAGATAGAGAAATCAAGAAAGAGTCTACCAGGGTCTCTGCTTGTTACTGCAGAATGACTGGGCAACCATGGCATTGGCAAGGTACACTAGCTCCAGGACAGGCTTTGACCAGGTAGTGAGGTAGCTGGACAGCATATGTGTTTCTTGTTTGCACCCTCTGGAGTGGTGATACATTGGTCTGTTGGCAATGGAAGTGTCCCAAGCACAAAAGCAGAGAAAAGAAAGGACACGAGGGGCATGTCTTGCCAAGGATCCTCTTGCACCCTGCTTCCACTGATGGCCATGGGACAGAACTAACCTAACCATACCATAGGGAATGGAATCCAGTGCTGCCATGTCATTAGCCTTTGGGCTCTTTCTTATGATCTGTGGAACACATGGACAGATACGGCCCTACTCAAACTCTCCTAAGAAAGGGAAGCTACCCAACTTTTCTACTAGACTTTAGATGAGGAGAAAAAGGAAGGAAAGTGGGCTAGAGCCTTGATCACTAGAAGAGGAGGCTGTAGAAGTGATGAAACCTCTCCCACTTCCCAAAATACCCCCCCTCTACCATCTGAAGACTGAAGATCAGGAAAGTGGTGCTTGCATTTTAAAAACCTGTGTGAAAAGAACTGCACCTTCAGGAAAGGAGAACTGACCTATCATTGACTGGTGTGATGGTTCGTTTTATGTATCAACCCGGTGAGACTATAGTGTCCAGTTGTTTGGCCAAATATCAGTCTAGGTGTCTTCATACAGGTATATTTTAGATCTGATTAACATTTTTTTAATTTTATTTTATTGTGTTATGTTAGTCACCATATAATACATCATTAGTTTTTGATGTAGTAATCCACGATTCATTGTTCTCATATAACACCCAGTACTCCAAGCAGTATGTGCCCTCCTTAACACCCATCACTGGGCAAACCCATCCCCCTCCTCTAAAACCCTCAGTTTGTTTCTCAGAGTCCATAGCCTCTCATGGTTCGTCTCTCCCTCCAATTGCCCCCCTTCATTTTTCCCTTCCTTCTCCTAATGTCCTCCATGCTATTCCTTATGTTCTACAAATAAGTGAAACCCTATGATAATTGACTTTCTCTGCTTGACTTATTTCTCGTAGCATAATCTCCTCCAGTCCCATCCATGTTGATGTAAAAGTTGGGTATTCATCCTTTCTGATGCCTGAGTAATATTCCATTGTATATATGGACCACATCTTCTTTATCCATTCCTCTGTTGAAGGACATCTCGGCTCTTTCCACAATTTGGCTATTGCGGACATTGCTGCTATGAACATTGGAGTGCATATGGCCCTTCTTTTCACTACATCTGTGTCTTTGGGGTAAATACCCAGTAGAGCAATTGCTGGGTCATAGGGTAGCTCTATTTTTAATTTTTTGAGGCACCTCCACACTGTTTTCCAAAGTAGCTGTACAAACTTGCATTCCCACCAACAGTGTAAGAGGATTCCCCTTTCTCCACAACCTCTCCAACATTTGTTGTTTCTTGCCTTGTCAATTTTTGCCATTCTAACTGGTGTAAGGTGGTATCTCAATGTGATTTTGATTTGAATTTCCCTGATGGCTAATGATGATGAACATTTTTCATGTGTCTGTTAGTCATTTGTATGTCTTCTTTGGAGAAGTGTCTGTTCATGTCTTCTGCCCATTTTTTCCCACTCTTGCCACTACTGTTCAACACAGTACTAGAAGTCCTAGTAACAGCGATTAGACAACAAAAAGAAATAAAAGGTACTCAAATTAGCAAAGAAGAAGACAAACTCTCTCTCTTCACAGATGACATGATACTTTATGTGGAAAATCCAAAAGACTCCACCCCCAAATTACTAGAACTCATACAGCAATTCAGTAATTTGGCAGGATACAAAATCAATGCACAGAAATTGGTTGCTTTCTTATACACTAACAATGCAACTGTAGAAGGAGAAATTAGAGCAATGATTCCATTTACAATAGCACCAAAAACCATAAGATACCTCGGAATAAACCTAACCAAAGAGGTAAAGGATCTATACTCTAGGAACTACAGAACACTCAAGAAAGAAATTAAAGAAGACACAGAAAGATGGAAAAATATTCCATGCTCATGGATCGGAAGAATAAACATTGTTAAAATGTCTATGCTACCCAGAGCAATCTATACCTTCAATGCCATCCTGATCAAAATTCCAATGACATTTTTCAAAGTGCTGGAACAAACAATCCTAAAATTTGTATGGAATCAAAAAAGAGCCTGAATCGTCAAAGAAATGTTGAAAAAGAAAAAGAAAGCTGGGGGCATCACTTGCCCGATTTCAAGCTATATTACAAAGCAGTGATCACCAAGACAGCATGGTACTGGCACAAAAACAGACATACAGACCAAAGGAACAGAATAGAGAGCCCAGATATGGACCCTCAACTCTATGGTCAAATAATCTTTAACAAAGCAGGAAAAAATATGCAATGGAAAAAAGACAGTTTCTTCAATAAATGGTGCTGGGAAAATTGGACAGCTATATACAGAAGAATGAAACTCGACCATTCTCTAACACCATTCACAAAGATAAACTCAAAATGGATGAAAGACCTCAATGTGAGACCGGAATCCATCAAAATCCTAGAGGATTCAACAGTCTTACACAGATCTGTACTTCTGAAACAAATAATGCAACATATTTTAAGAAAAAAAGAAAAAGAAGAAGATAGCAGGAGAGGAAGAATGAAGGGGAGTAAGTCAGAGGGGGAGACGAACCAGGAGAGATGATGGACTCTGAAAAACAAACTGAGGTTTCTGGAGGGGAGAAGGGTGGGGGGATGGGTTAGCGTGGTGATGGGTATTGAGGAAGGCACATTCTGCATGGAGCACTGGGTGTTATGAACAAACAATGAATCATGGAACACTACACCAAAACAAATTATGTAATATATGGTGATTAACATAACAATAAAAAATTTTTAAAAAATCCTAGAGGAGAACTTAGGCAATAACTTCTTCTACATCGGCCACAGCAACTTCTTTCAAGATACATCTCTGAAGGCTAGTGAAACAAAAGCAAAAATGAACTTTTGGGACTTCATCAAGATAAAAATCTTCTGCACAGCAAAGTAAACAGTCAACAAAACAAAGAGGCAACCCACAGAATGGGAGAAGATATTTGCAAATGACACTACAGATAAAGGGCTGGTATCCAAGATCTATAAAAAACTTCTGAAACTCAACACCCAAAAAACAAATAATCAAGTCAACAGATCTGATTAACATTTAAATCAGTAAACTTCGAGTAAAGCAGATTACCCTCCATAACATGGTTGAGCTTCATCCAACAATTCAAGAAAATTAAGGGTACATCTGAGGCTCCCAGAAAAAGAAGAGGTATTTCCTCCAGATTTCCTTCAGCAACATCAGCTCTCCTCTGGGTCTCCACCTGCCAGCCTGCTCTTCACACTTCAGACTTGCCAGCCCCAAAAATCACATGAGTAAATTCTTCCAAAGAAATTTCTCTGTCCCTCTCTGTCTGTCGGTCTCTCTCTCTCTTTCTCTCTTTATATAAATATATATTTTTATTTGTTCATTACTATTTATATACACATACATTTTGTAAATATATCATTAACATTATTTATGTATGTATTTATGTATGTAAATGAAGAATTTATATATAAACATACATCCCATAAGACATTCATATACATGTATGTCCCATCGGTTCTACTTCTTTGAAGAACCCTGGCTAATAAACCTGGCATTGTATTGACATCAAATTCTTAAGGAGACATCTGACCTCTTGCCATCTGTATAATCCTATATACCAAATCCTGGGAAGAAAATTATTCTATGAATTCCAAAGGCCCAGATGTTTATCGTCAAAATTTAAGAACATTGAATCTAGAAAGGAGCAAAGAAGCAGAGCCCATGGCAACCTGAGGATGATTAGGTCTATGATTACTCAGAAGTCAACATTGCTACCAGGGCAGGTCCAGTCTCACAAGATTTACCTCAGTGTGACCAGAATTCATTTCAAAAATCTCTCCTTCCAGGAAAGTGAGTTTTTTGTATACTTTTTCACCCACAAAAATGTTAACTGTGCTTGTTTTTCCTCCAACCTCAAGATTTTCTTTCTTTCTTCCATTGTTCACCTTTTAAAAAGATACTTTCTGGAGTACAACCAGAAATAAAAGAGAGGGGGGAAAAAAGTTGTGGGCCACTTATGGTCATTTGAGAGCAACACTGAGATCTCAGTCCTATCCATGCCCATCAGTCTTCCCTCCTCAAACCCCCTTTTGCCACCAATGATTCTCATCTGTTCTTCCTTTGAGAACCTATTCCAGACCAGCATGGGAGATGTGCCCAGTGTCATCAGCCCATGGCATTCTATTCCTTCTCAACGGATTGGAAACAGCCTCTTTTTGCACTAGATAGAGTACTGCTTGTATAACTACTTATTTATTTTTAAATTGTGTTGATTTTGAAGTTGGTTGATTATTAAAATTTTAAAATAATTTTTAACTGGAAAATACATAAAAATGCAAAGAAGTAAATAAAACTTACCATAACCATGCCACTTTTTTAAATGATGCTAAACATAGGGATGCCTAGGTGACTCATTTGGTTAAGAGCCAGACTCTTGATTTTGGCTCAGGTCATGATCTCAGGGTCGTGAGATGGAACCCTGCATCAGGCTCCACTCTGGGCAGGGAACATGCTTAAGATTCTCTCTCTCCCTCTCCCTCTGCCCTTCCTCCCATCTCTCTCTAAAAAAATAAAAAATAAAGTAAAATAAAAATGATACCAGACATGGGTGCCTGGGTGGCTCAGTCAGTTAAGCATCTGCCTTCAGCTCGGGTCACAATCTCAGGGTCCTGGGATCAAGCCCCACATCGGGCTCTCTGCTAAGCAGAGAGTCTGCTTCTCTTTCTCACTCTCCCTCTGTGCTCTCTCTCTCTCTCAAATAAATAAATAAAATCTTAAAAAAAAAAAAAGGATACCAGACATAAAAAGGCTCCTTCAGGAGACATCTTTGTTAATTATTTAGAGTATATGCTTCATTTTCTACACTACTTAAATTTTATGTTAGGATTTTATCATACACCTTACCTCTCAACTAAACTGTACGGTTTTTGAGGGGGGAGATGATGTCATATACACCACTATGCCCTACATCATTTTACAGTGACCTAAATAGCTAGTAGCTGCTCAGACAACAACAAAACAAAATACCTCAAGTTGAATGAAAGGAATCAGTGTTCTTAGTTTACATATTTCTCCCTCATTTCAGATCTAATCTTTCAATATTTGGACTTAAGTTCATAGGCAGATTATTTCAGATAGGTTAGTTGTGTTGTAAAGCAATTCTTTCTCATAAACAGGCTTCCATTATTGGTCCAACTATCAGCCAAGTCTCCAACTCAGAGGATTTCCCCTCGTTGCCATGGAGATCACTACTGATATGTTATTCTTCATAGAACTCTCAAGTGAAATGAAGCCAAAGTGTATGTAAAAATAATGTCCACTTTCTCTTCCTGCCTCATGTTTGAGCAGCCTCCTCCTAGCCCCTTGGAGCTGCTGGCTGTCTTCCCCTTGACAGAGAAGCGATCCCATCCTCCCCAGGGAGCTTCTCACCAAGCCCTGGATGTGTGGGATAGCTCCAGAAGGCATAATGAGAAGATAGAGGGCCCAGGGTAAATGTCAAGGCAAACACAATTTGAAAGATATTAACTGAGAATCGATGGAGAGTTTCCCAAGAAGCTTAATATGACCAAATCATAAAGCAGCCACCAGATGGTTATGATTACTATCCCGCCTTGTTCTCCTCATACCCCCTTCATGAAGGGAAAAGAAGAGGGACAGTTACCAATCTGCAAGATATGTTATGGGCTTATGCAGGGAGAGATGAGGCCTGTCTGGGCCCAGACATGACAAGTTAGTCCAAACATGGCCAAAAAGTATTAAAAGCCTAAACAGAAACCATACAACATGATTTTGTCCCAGACTCAAATTAAAGCCCAACGAATTTAGGGAAAAGTGGGCAGCCACTTCCATATTGTATATTTGTGGGAAGCACTAAGCAAGAACTTGCCACCATATATCTCCATTAGTCTCCTGCCACAATTCTAGACATCATGCTAGTAGAAAACTATTCCCTGCATTCCTGGGGCTTCTGGGGCTTAAGAAGCCCCCTGCTGTAATGTCCCCATTACATCAAGCCCCTCTCTTTCACAGCACTCCCCTCACCGTTGAAAGCCTTGGTAACAGCAAGTTGTGAAGAGAAGGTGAGGGAAGAGGGAGATATGGCTAATGAGGGTGGGCAGGGGGTGCTACAGAGAGGAGGGAGGGCTGGGGGAGGAATCAAATAGCTTTACAATGTAGTCAAGGGCTGACTCGGGAAGTAGGATTTCCTGGCTACCTACTTAACTCTCAAGCCATTACTTGAGGAACTACAACAAAAGTGTCTTAGGTAGCAATTGAGGTCAGGAATTGTGTCGTATTTCTTGTTCATATTTTTCTCCAATCAATACGTGTAGATGAATGAGTACTGTTAAGTACAATATGATTCCAAACAGTACAAAAATAGGTTTTATGGAAATTCAGTTCTTGTGTTCCCATTCCAAATCTAGCCTTGTTCAATGAGGCAGAGAAGCCCCAGAGAGAATTATCCTTCCCTTCGACCAACTCCTCCTGTGCTGTGTTATCTGGTAACCCTGTATCTGAGCTCTATCTCCCTCGTCCATCTAGATGTGGGCTCTTTGAAATAAGGTTGCCTCAGACCAGCCTTTTAGGCACCAGCGCCCAATGCAGAGTTGACTCTCAATACCTGTTTGTGGAATGAATGTGGGCTGCAACCACCTTCCCAGAGTTCTTCAGTCTGCACCAATGACTCCACAGCCAACCCCATAGTGGTGAGAGTCACCAGATCCTCGGGAAAGCTCCAGTTTGCACCAACAGTTCTGTGGTGGAATCAGAGGTGACATGGGGCCCTCATGATGTGAAAGGCTTCTGCCTTTTGGAACCCCATGAACTCCAAAGGCTTAGTGGCTTCACAGTGGCTTCAGCTGTGGAATAAAGGGAAGGAGAATCTGGGAGCCACCTCCGCTAGTGCCTTCAGCTACCATACAGCTTCCAACTCCTCTGGCTCCTTCGAGAAAATCCTGTGGCTTCTCCATAGGTGGTGTGGGGTGAGGAAATTTGAAGAAATACAGGACCCACAAATGAAATCTTAGATTCCAATCCAAAATATTCTGTCCAGTTGTCCAAGCATATCACAGATATCAGGTCTCAGATATCAGTTTTTGGTTTCAGATGTGGTCAGGGGTTAACACGGGGCCAAACACTACAGAAGTCAGTATTTCTGGCTACTTTAGCAAGTGTATATCTCTGGAAGCAAAAAGCAATATAGCCTAATGAAAAGAACACAAGCTCTGTAGCCCGTGAAGATCTAGTTTTATGTCTAGCTCTTGTACACACTTGTTGGGTGTCCTTGGGCAAGTTTTATGATTTCTCAATCTCAGTTTCCTCATTTGTAAAATATGAACAGTAATAAGAATATCTACTTAATCTGAGTAGATTAGAGATCGTATATGTAAAACATCTCACACTTATTAGGCATTTATTAAATAGTCATCATTGTATGTCATTTAATCTAACACACTGTCCATCATAAGATGCATCTTTATTTTATGTACCCAAAAGAAAGAAAAAAATGCTGCCAGTTAAACTATTCCACATTACCTTATCACCACTTACAATTTCCATTTCATCCTCATTGAAAGAGCTTGTCAGACTTATTTGACATGGATTTGTTTAAGCGTATAAAAATAGTGTGCACACATGAAAAGAAAAATATATACAAAAGAAAATGTTAAGGTATTCTTTTTTAAGATTTTATTTATTTATTTGAGAGAAAAAGGGAGAAAGAGTGAGTGGGGAAGGAGCAGAGGGAGAGGAACAAGCGGACTCCACGCTGAGTATGGAAAGTGATGCGGGGCTCAATGCCATGACCCTGAGATCATGACTTGAGAGTCAGATGTTTAACCAACTGAGCCACCTAGGCGGCCCAAAAATATTAAGGTATTTTGAAAATTTATTCACATCAGAGATGCCTGGTGGCTCAGTTGATTAAGCGTCTGCCTTCAGCTCAGGTCATGATCCCAGGGTCCTGGGATGGGGTCCCACATTGGGCTCCCTGCTCAACGGGGAACCTGCTTTTCCCTCTGCCTGCCGCTCCCCCTGCTTGTTCTCTCTCTCCCTCTGACAAATAAATAAATAAAATCTTTAAAAAAAACTTATTCACATCAGTTCTTAGACCCCAGTTTTCAGAGATTTTAAAATATGAAAATAATATATTTTATAATTGGTGCAATAAAGAGCTATGTCATGGGTACATAATAAAGCATAGCAATCGCCTTGCAGTCCCCAGCTCCACAACTAACCATGATGCCTTTGGTAAAGTACTGACCATCCCTAGGCCCAGGGTTGTTGGAGGATTGTAAAAAATAATACCCAACTTAGCACAGGGAATGGAACAGAGTAGAACTTAATGAATAGTCCTTCTTTGCCAGGAGCCAACAATGTAGTCACATGTTTAAGAACAAGGAGAACATCTCTCTGACTTTTGAATCCTTGCAGTATGTGTAGAATACAGAGTCTGACCAACCTGGATTCATATCCTTATCTAGCCCCCTATTTGGGGGAAATGAGGCACAAGGGGGCAAAGTAACTTTCCCAAGGTCACAAGGCAACAAGTATGAAAGTAGACTGTAGAGTGCCAGAGCCCATGCTCTTAGCCCCTCAGTGGCACTGCCTCTTCCACAAACAAGAAAAATTGTACCTACTTTTCAAAGTGGTCAGACTTTAACGTAATTTAGATAAAGCACGTAGCCAAATAGCCAGCATAAAATAGGTATGCAATAAATATCGCCCATAATCACTATAGTTAATAATAGTAATATTTGAGCAGCCCTGTGGACACCCACACAGTCCTGGCCCAGGCCAGACCTGCAGGGGGACAGTAGAGCCAAACCATCCTCCTTGAGAGGAGCACCTTCCTCCACATTCCCTAGCTACCTCATCTCCTTCTGACTGTAGAAATAGACTGGAAGTGACACACAGAAGAAAAACCACTAAAAGATTAGCTTTCAGGGACTAATTAATTTTGTACTTCCACCCAGAATTACTTTTTATCTTCAGCAAAAGTCTTCTGCTGAGAGCAGAGGATTAGTCTTACAGCGCATACACTGGCAAATTCAGCTTTCCTACAGGAAATGCAAGCCTTGTGACAAAGTTCTTGTGAAATCCAAACAAGGGTTCTCACTCATGACTGCTGTTGGCTCATAACCAAGGGAAGACCATCAGCTCAACAATCTTCAGAACTGACACATAAACAGAAGAGCAATCTGCAAATTTGCTAATGGTTCCTCTTTACCATGGCTTAAACCTAGATTCCAAGAAAACAAAAACAAAAGCAAAAGGAACTTGGTACCTGAGGTCCCAAAGCAGCAAATGTCTAATTGTCCCATTGGCCTATATATTCTTACTGGGAGATTTCCTACTCAAAAAGTCCCATATGTGGATACTAATTAAAATCAGTTGTGATGTTTTAGAACAGAGCCTCTTCACCTGTAGGATCTACAGATCCATTCTAAGAATCTGAAATTTTATCCCAAATTCTCTGAGTACTTGTATACGTTTTCCTGAAAGAAGGCCTCAAAGCTTTCACTACTGTCTTGAATGAGATCTGTACTCCCAACACCATAGAGAAATACTGATGTGCAAGTAAAGTTGACATGGAAAATATGTTCACAATCCATTGTTAATTAATAACAACAACAAAAACTTGCAGAGTATTTTTATGTGACATTCTACTCTTGTCCAAACAATGCATGTATTTATAGAAAAATATTTGAAATCTACACTAAAAATATTAACTCTGGTTATCTCTGTCAGGATTATGAATTTTTTTGTATTTTTTCTTTATGCTTTCATACATTTGCTTTTTTTTCTACAATGAACATGTGTTAGTTTTAGAATCTGCAAAAGCCTGATAAATGTTATTTTCAAACTGATTTCAAAAAGTCTTTATATCTTAGTCCATACCCTCTTCTGTACTTTGATTTCCCAAGTGATTCATGAATCTCTGTCTACACCGTGTGACCTGGGTAATAAGAATCTACACTCCAGTCTAGGAATGCCATCCATGGTCAGATGGCCATTTCTGAGTTGTAAAATCTGGAGGCACAAATATTAGGCCAGTTCAGATTTGAACACAGTAGGCCATTATTTTTGTAAGAAAAGAGGACTGGCGGCTTTGAAAAGAAGAGGAAGGAAACAGAAGAAAAGCTGTGTAATCGAGAGAGAGTTCAAGCTTGTAGGATGTTTCAAACTCTTCTGCTCTGCAGCCAAAACTGGAAAATAAGGTTTATATCAAATGCCCTATGAGTGTTTTTTTGTTGTTGTTGTTAATTGAAGTATAGTCGACATACAGTACATTAGTTTCAGGTATACAACATAAAATAACTGTCATTTACGTGTTCATACAACATATGAATAACATAGTTTGAATATACAACAAACCATAATTCCCCATGATTTGGGGGTTGCAGATCTCATTTCCATATGTTAGGAAATGCTCACCATAGTTTAGTTACTGCGTATTCCTGTACAAAATTCTTGCAATGTTATTGACTATATTCCCTGTGCTGAATTACTATTTTATGTTTGTGGCAGAACTGAGGAACTCATCCAAAGGCTAGAAAGCAGATACATTACTCAAGGAGAATCTGGTAAACTGTCCAGAGCTTGGCTTACTATTGGCAGTCTTGTCCATGTGCAGGATTTGGAAAGTGGAAGCCTTAGGGCATTTGGGATGCAGAAAGCATCCACACTAAGGTTGCCAGATTTAGCAAATAAAATTCAAGATGCCTTGTTAAAGGTAAATTTCAGCTATACAACAAAATTTTTCCTAGTATAAATATGTCCCAAACCCTACTTATACTAACAATTATTTATCCTTTAGTTGAAATTCAAATTTAACAGAGCATCCTGTATTTTATCTGGCCATCTTATTCCACAAAGAACAAGGAAGGACCAACCTATGGGCATATTTTCTCACACTAAACAGACAATGTACATATGGCAGGGAGAGAGCGTAGAGATGCGGGAAGTCTGGGGGGCTAAGGAAGGGTTCTTTAAGGAGCCAGAGAAGGCTCCTGGAAATACAGGGAAGCAAGGAGTTATATAAAGCCTCTTTTGTTCCCATGTAAGAAAATTAGATCTTTCTAATGTTGTTCTTCTAGTGGTTAAACCAATATTACCCCAAAAGCAGAAGGTAGAGAAGCCCAGGAAAGTCCCAGGGTGCACAATATGCAAGCAGGCGGCAAAAGGAACGTGCTCATGGCAAAGGGTAAACCTCAAAAGTGCTGCAGTTGGGGTTGAAGTAAGTGTTGGTTGATTATGCTTAGCTTTTCCTACAGCCAAGATTTCAACACTTCATCTGAATAACTTGCACCTTGCAAAATTGTTTTCCAGAAAAAGCCCCCTGAAAAATGCAATCATACGTTAAAAAAAAAAAATGATGGAAAAGAGACATGTGTTGATGCCTAGGTCTATATGACACCAAATGAAAGAAAAATGGAAAAATACCATCCCTCCAGATGTTTCATCTAGGTAGTAACAGGGAATATGTTTGCTTTCCACACACAGACATTTGGCGTGTAAATGCAGACCATGACGAAGATATTGAAAAGCATTGATTAGAAAATCAGAAAATTGTCCTTTTTGCATCTTTCACAGATGACCATGGAAATATTTTCTGTCAATGTATTTTTAGCCTATCTTACAAACAGAATTAGCTATGTAATAACTAGCCCTGCAAACTGCTAAAGCAAATGAAAACATTGAAATGACTTCTCAGTCTTCTGTTTTGCATGGAGTACATCCCCCACCTTTGTTCTCTGAGCATCTGATTGAGGAAGTCTTCAGTTTCCCAGAGGCAAAGAGTTCAAATCCTGTCTTCTCTCCCCATACTATCCTTGTGAGTGCAGCCTACCAGATAGCTGGAATCTGAGAGAAGGTAACAACTACAGTTTGATGGGCTAAGCCGGACCACCATATGTGACTTGAAATAAAGGGTTGATTATAGGCACTAGACCAGACATAATTGGGTGAGCTGGTGAAGAAGTCTGTTGGAGGCTTCTGCATCTGAAAAGGGCCCCGAAGTCACTACAGGTCAGCAGAGCCAGCAGTAGGAAGATGAACTGAATATGAAACAGAGACATGAAGGACAACATTGAACCGTGTCTCACTCCCATGACCTCCAACCTCAACACTATATATAACATATAGAAGAAGCTAGTGCCCTTTGCCACAAAGCTGCATAAGGCTCCTGGCCCAGAATTCCAAGAACCTACAAGAGGGCCTCTGCTGGGACCTGGAGAAGCTCTGGAACCAGATGTTGCCCCACACCCCCAAGGTGAAACTGCAGAAACTGCGCAGGTGAGCTGCAGAGGTGCCTGGCACCCTCACACCCTAATCATAACGGTGGCTACTTCCCTTCCACCTTCCAAGTCTCCTGCAAATTTCTCTTTTGCCAATCCCTGCCTGGAACCACACAGGGAAGGGGATTCTGGGACACACGGCCCCCGCACAGCATAAAACCTACACACCATACCAAGCCTGATTCCCTCTTCTGCCAGTATCCAGCCAGGAGAATTTGACAGACTGTTTAATCTCACTAAACCTCTGTTTCTTCATCTGTATGGATAATATTGATTAAGTCATTCAAAAAGCAAATGTACCAAGTGCTCCAGGTTCCTGCTTTCATCCTGTTTATATTCTTTGGATAACAATATCTTCACTGAAATGCTGTTGTTTGGATCTAATAAGATAGTGAAAAGGAAGCTAGCACATAGAAAGGGCTCAATCTATGTTACTGACCCAAGTTCATTGTTAGAGCAAGCTGATCTTCAGCACATCTGATGAGTTGGCCCTCCTTTGGACTTCCCCACACATGGACTTAGAGAACTACCATCAGGAACAACCCACCCATGAGTGGATTCCTAATGCCATTTATGGTCATTCCCAGCTTTTTAAAGTGCCCCACTCTGCTTCCTTACCGTGAGCACACTAGAAAGCTGTGGCTCCCCTGTTTTTAGAGTCACATGCAGAGAAGGATCTGCTAAGGAAAAGGAAAAGAGGGTGAAATCTGCCAGGCAGAAAGGCTCAAGTAGGGAAGGAAGGTGCTCACTTTCTAAACAGCTGCTGTGGTGCTATTGTTGACACTGCCATAGTCATTGTCAGACTGGACGGTGAGCACAGAAAGAAAAGTGGTCTCCAGCCAGGTCTGGGAGGGTCAACGCAGAACTTCAAGGAGAACATAGCAAACACCCTCACACACCTACCTCTTACCTCACTTGAAGTCTTGTTAGTGCCATAATTTCCAACTGGCATCAACCACATCTGCCTCCTTTCTGTTTTCTCTACCATCTTCTTGGCAAGCTCTTGGTTTGATGTCATAGGTGGCTTCTATGCTGTGGTTTTCAACATTTTGTAGCCCAAAGCCTAGCTCTCCCTTCTGCATGGAAGAGCTGTGATATATAATTGGCAGTCAAGTAGTTCCCCAACTAGGGAGTGTTGGGAACACAGAGGGTCTTTCTGAATAACAAGTATGATTCCATCCTGGTACATGGATGTGCCCCAACATGAACATCCATACACAGTTCAAGACTACAGGGCTTGGTAAGAAACATTGTGTTTGAAAATATCTCTGGGTCACTTACCTGTTAGAACAAAACCCTTCTAGTATCAGTTAACTGACCACAAAAGGAGAGATCTTGTCTTACTTTTTACAGTCTCTGATCTTGTCATTTGAATAGTCACATATGCAGATATATATTATCTCTCTTCCCTTACCCTCCCCCCGCCCCTCCCCCTCTCTCATATATTGTCATGTTGAACCTCCACACTGGACTACTAGTTCTTGGTCTATAGTCATATTTATGAATTCAGATCATTATGAGAGATAATTATGCTCTGGAAATGATACAATTTTTGGATGTTGTAAAGAAGTCGTCATTCTTCGAAATAGATGGCTGCTAGCTTTCTCAAGAACTCATTTTATGAACTCAAGTTAAAACAAATGAGTACATGTTCCTCTTTTTGCTTCCTCTTTTGAGCAATTTTATGATCGAAAAAAAGACATTTTACCACAATGGAAAATACCTCATTTTTCCATTAAAATGTACTCTTTTTTTCTTAACAGTTTTCAATCCACTTCCTCATCCATTGGGTTAAAAGGAGCTGTTCCTAGGAGACCAAGTCAAGGTCTCAACAAGGAAGGTGGACAAGGAGGTGCTGGGCAAGTCAGTCTGTTAACCACCCAACACTAGGACAACCATGGCAGTGTCAACAATAGCACCAAAGCAGCCAGGTGGAAAGTTGCGAACAAATCACACCACTGATTGACAGTTTAGTCTCCTCTGTGCCAGACTGATTTCCCCCACAGTTGGAGGTGTTGGCTCCATCAGCCTTTTTTATAGCTAGTGGGCCCAGACTGGGAGGGTTCATGGTGTATATATCAATCTATGTCATTAAAAGGAAAGAGTCCACATGGCCCAACAACTAGCTGAAACTTGGTTGAAAAGATAAAACTCAGCTTACTGGTGAAGTGAACAGCAATGTTCAATTGGTGGAATTTTAAGCTTTTTGTATAAGCTCAATGGCTTCCATCTCTTCTAGTTAAATATCAACTTCTTCCCCAATGTAGTCTTCCAAAGACAAATAAGAAATCAATCAAATATACTCATGTTTAGTATAATGTAAATAAATGGTTTGAAGGATTGATCAAATGCTTTGCTCTTCAACTTGGTTTTTTTTTTCATTACTTAGGAAGTCACAATGTCATCAAAGAGAAAATGAGGAAGATATGGGGAGTTCAGAATTTGGCTCCACACACTAATTTTACTCTCACAACTTCAGATTTCCTTATTGACAATAAAATTCTTCCCTTTTTTATTCATCTTTTGAGAAGACTCATATGCCTTCCCAAAGGCTGAGATATGTCTGTAGACAACTTCAGTCCTACAGTTATCTCAGGGTTTGAGCATGCCCTCCACATGTGGTGTGTTATTCACAGCATACAGACGGGTCTTCCTGTCCTTAATAGTTTAGCTTTCAAAAGTATCTGATGGATAAAATACAGCAATCTCTTGATGATCTGTTCTAAATGGACAAAAAGGAGAGGTGCTCATGAGGTCTAAGTAATTTAAATTTATACGTATCAGAAAATATCATCAGTACCTCTCAATTCTCTCTCTTTCTCTCTCACACACACACACCCCATACATATATATATATACATATATATGTGTGTGTGTGTGTATATATATATATATGCATATAGGGGGTGTTTCTCACAAGAAATTAATTAATTAAATCCATTGATTCCTCCTGGGGAATGTGCTACTAAGCAGTAACATCTACCTAAGATGAGAAACACTAAAGATGAAGAGAAAAAGCAAATAGTTGGCATAATCTTCATGCTAGACTATAACTTAAACCCTAAGTAACCTGGATTTGGCTGAAATTCATTCTTTTTTATTGATTTTTTTCCCCAAATAAACTGCATGAGATTGTGGTGATAAAAGAGAAATACAGTAGAATCATGTTATTGCAAAAATTTGGCAAAGCTACCAGTGAAATCATGTCCCTTGAAATATAACAACCACACATAGTAAAAGCACAATTCCTCTCAATGCGTCTATAAACAGGGTGTTAGCCCTGTTCCTCAGAGTCAACACTATAAAAGGGTTCCGCACATTTAGTGAACCCACTTTCAACTCAGTAATTCTTATCTTGCCATTAGAGTAGCGTGTTAAAATCCATGTCCCAGTAAATTGCTGTGTGGTATGAGAAATGTGTTAAAAGTACATGAGGTAAAGTTGTGTTCATTAAATCTCACTTGAATGTCTGATCATTAGAGTGTCATTTTCCCATCATTATTATGATTATTGCATTCTTCCACGGTGTTTGCCTTTGATTGTGGAAGGGCGGGGTGGGGAAGGAGTGCATCAAAGGAGTGACAGAAAAAAATAGAGCTGACATTTTTTTTTAAGCCCCCACACATTGTACCTAGTGGGGCCAAGCCTTGTCAATGCCACCCGGTTGCTGGCATTGTGCCTCCTTCACAGCAATGCTCACAATCTAATTCCCAGACTTCAACTGACATTGTAGGAGGGTCCCCTGTGGAATGTTAGGTTAACAGGCAAGGACGCTGCTGAGCCAACCTTCGCTGAGGCTCAGTGTGATTGGAGTTTCCCCATGGAGAGGTTGTTCACTGCTTGCCTCCAGTAATGTGGTTCTACAGCCCCACAGTGTCTGCTGGTACGGCCCAGATCCCTTCCACTGAGCACCATATCTCTTCACCTCCGTCAGGAGCAAAGGAATATATCTCAGAATGTGTGAGGAGCCTGCAGATTTTCCAAGACTGTGTTTAAAGCACTGATGAAGGGAAAAAGAAGTGGGATGGCTTACATTTTCCATTTCAGTGATGTGAGCTGTCTGAGGTAATGGTGGGGTTGCTCCAGGAGGAAAGGGCAGTGAAGCACAGGCACAGACCACTCCTCACCCTGGGTGTCTGCCCATCCCAAGAAGTTGGAAATAGCAACATCCCCCATTCTTTCCTGTGAGGTGCCCCGATGAGCTGTCTTCAAGGAGCTGTTACAATTACCAGTGGAAGGGCAGCACAGTTAGGATGAGGAAAGAAGAGAAAGAAGAAGTCATCTCCACCTCATATTCCTATGGTTTAAAGAAGATTTAATTAGATGCTTCCAAGACTGGACATCAGACAGACAGGCCCTTTTGGAGGCTGATGGAATCCAGATAGGGAGGAGATCCTTCAGGGGGAAACCTGTGTCTTTCAAAGACCCTATATGAGACCAGGAAAGACGAACAATTCGGTGGAAAAATAATACTGATTTTTCTAGGATTAGTCCTATGAAGAGACCAAAAAAAAAAAAAAAGCTAAGGTTATTTGAACATTTTGTATTTTAAGAGCTTAGGATGATGCTATTGGGCATAGTCTGGCATTCAGAGCATCTCAGGAGAAAAGGGGATGCCGCCAGGAGGTGGGTGTGCACAGTCCAGAAATCACAAGACCCACAGGACATTTGGAGGCAACAATATATAAAACCCACAAGGCACGTGCTGATGTCTTTCCTAGAATTCGACTAGAAAGCCTCATTTCCCTTCTTGAAAATAGCTTTTCAAGTTTTATTTCTCCAAAATGAAATCTTCCTTCCTTCCAAATCTGCTTCTCTCCTCAGAGCAGTACAAATTTTCCTGGCATTGAAGAATACCAAAACAATTTCCCCCAGGAGAAAATGTTCATATAAAAGGTAGTTCTTTCAAATTCAGCATGGATAATCCCACATCATTCATTCATTCATTCATTCAGCAATTAACTACTATATGCCAACCATTATGTTCAGTGCAGGACTGAGGTGTCACCAATAGTCTCCTCTTCTAATATTTGGGGGCTTTGTATTAAATTAGGTCTGTGTACTTTCTATATAGAGAGAGTCTTCTTATGTTTGTATCATATATATGTATATATATACATATATATACACATACATACACACATATATATGACAAATGTAACAAGAAATGTGTAATATATATATATATATATATTTCAGAATTTTTCATTGTACTTAGCAGGAGGAATAGAGAAAAGTATATCTTTTCCATCTTCCCCAAAACAGAAGTTCTTATTAGGGGAGGTTTTTTTAAGTAATTGATATTGAGCAAATAAGATTTTTTTTAATTTTTATTGTTATGTTAATCACCATATATTACATCATTTGTTTTGGTGTAGTGTTCCATGATTCATTGTTTGTTCATAACACCCAGTGCTCCATGCAGAATGTGCCCTCTTTAATACCCATCACCAGGCTAACCCATCTCCCCACCCCCCTCCCCTCTAGAACCCTCAGTTTGTTTTTCAGAGTCCATCATCTCTCATGGTTCATCTCCCCCTCTGACTTACTCCCCTTCTTTCTTCCTCTCCTGCTATCTTCTTCTTTTTCTTTTTTCTTAAAATATGTTGCATTATTTGTTTCAGAAGTACAGATCTGTGATTCAACAATCTTGCACAATTCACAGCACTCACCGTAGCACATACCTTCCCCAATATCTATCACCCAGCCACCCCATCCCTCCCACCCCCGACCACTCCAGCAACCCTCAGTTTGTTCCTGAGATTAAGAATTCCTCATATCAGTGAGATCATATGATACATGTCTTTCTCTGATTGACTTATTTCACTAAGCATAACACCCTCCAGTTCCATCCACGTCGTTGCAAATGGCAAGATCTCATTCCTTTTGATGGCTGCATAATATTCCATTGTGTATATATACCACATCTTCTTTATCCATTCATCTGTCGATGGACATCTTGGCTCTTTCCACAGTTTGGCTATTGTGGACATTGCTGCTATAAACATTGGGGTGCACGTACCCCTTCGGGTTATCCATAGTGGCAAAGCCTCTTAACTTCTGAATGTCTTAAGCTATGTCTAAATGGTAACAAAATACACAGTCAATTCTTCTAAAAGTCTAGCTTATCATATGTAATAACATAGGGAAGCATTTACCAAATACACTTATGTGAAAAAGCAGATCATAGGATAAAATGTGGACCATGATTCCAAGCACATAAAAATTATACATAAACACACATAAAGATAAACAGATATAGATGGATGGATAGGTAGATAGATACAGATGATAGATAGATAGACAGAATAAGTGAGAGGTGGTAGAGAGTTATGGAAATTTTTTATGTATATCTTTCCATACTTTTAAAATCATGTAATTTATTACAATGTCCACAATACGCAAAGTTATCTAAAAATTCAATGCAATCCCTATCAAAATTCCAATGGCATTTTTCAAAGACATAGAAAATGCCATTCGAAAATTTGTCTGGATCTATAAAAGCAATTTTGAGAAATAACAACTCTGGAAGCATCAGACTTCCTGATATCAAATTTTACTATTTAGTTGCAGTAATCAAAACAGTATAGTACTGGCATAAAAACAGACATATAGACTAATGGAGCAGAATCAAAAGCCCAGAAATAAACTCAAACACATACATCAAAGGATATTTGACAAGGGAGCCAGGTATTCTCAATGGGGAAAGGATAGTACAATAGATTGTACTGGGAAAACTGGATATTCAGATGCAAAAGAATAAGATTGGACCCTGATTTTAGATTACTTACAAAAATTAACTCAAAATTGATTAAGGACCTAAATGTAAGACCTGAATCTATAAAACTACTAAAAGAAAACACAGGAGAAGATTTCGTTGACATTGCTCTTGGCAATGATTTTTTTGGATATGGTACTGAAAGCACAAGGAACAAAATCAAAAATAAACAAGTGGGACTACATTAAACTAAAAAGCACCTGCACAGCAAAGGAAAGAGCACAATGAAAAAGGAACCTATGAAATAAGAGAAAGGATTTGCAAACTATCTATCTGATAAGAGGTTAATGTCCCAAGTATATAAGGATCCCATGTAACTCAATATCCAAATCAACAAGCAAAGAAATGATCTGATTTAAAAATGAGCAGAGGAGAGGCACCTGGGTGGCTCAGTCGGTTAAGTGTCTGCCTTCGGCTCAGGTCATGATCCCGGGGTCTTGCTTCTCCCTCTCCTTCTACTACTCCCAGCTCATGCTCTCTCTCTCAAATAAATAAATAAAATCTTTTTTTAAAAAAATGAGCAGAGGAACTAAAGAGGCATTTTTCCAAAGAAGACAAACAAGTGGCCAATAGGTACATAAAAAAATAGAGGGGAGGGGGGTGGGGGGATGGGTTAGCATGGTGATAGGTATTAAGGAGAGCACATATTGCAAGGAGCACTGGGTATTATACGCAGACAATGAATCATGGAAGACCACATCAAAAACTAATGATGTACTGTATGGTGACTAACATAACATAATAAAATAAAATTAAAATATATATACGTCATTAGTCATTAGGCAAGTACAAATCAAAACCATAAAGAGCTATCACACACACATAATAGAATGGCTATTATCAGAGACAAGAGATTACAAGCGTGGGCAAGGATGCAGAGAAAAGGGAACGCTTGTGAACTGTTGGTAGAAATGTAAATTAGTACAGCCACCATGGGAAACAGTGTGGAGTTTCCTCAAAATTTAAAAATAGAGCTCCATGATGAGCCAGCAATCCCACTTCTGGGTACATATCTGAAGGAAGTAAAAGCACTATTCCAAAGAGATATCTGTACCTTCATGTTCATTGTGGCACCATTTATAATTGCCAAGACATAGAAACAACCTAAGTGTCTATCAATAGGTGAATGCATAAAGAAGACGTGATACACACACACACACACACACACACACACACACACACACACACACACACAATGGAATATGACTCAACCATAAAAAAGAATGAGATCTTGTCATTTGCAACAACATGGATGGACCTAGAGGGTATTATTAAGTGAAATTAGTCAAACAGAGAAAGAAAAATACTGTATGATCTCTCTTATATGTGGAATCTAAAGAAAGTCCAACTCATAGAAACAGAGTAGAATGGTAGTTGCCAGGGGATGGAGAACGAGGAAAACAAAATGATATTGGTCAAAGGTGAATAAGCTCTGAAGATCTAACATATAGCATGGTAATTATAGTCAACAATACTGTATTATATATTTGGAAGTTGCTAAAACAATAGATCTTGGAGGTGCCTGGGTGGCTTAGTCAGTTAAGCATCTGCCTTTGGCTCAGGTCATGATCTCGTGGTCCTGGGATCGGGCCCCTCATTGAGCTTCCCTGCTCAGTGGGTCCACATTGAGCTCCCTGCTCAGCGGGGAGTCTGCTTCTCCCTCTCCCTCTGCCCCTTCCCTGACTCGTACATGCTCTCTCTCTCTTTCTCTCTCTCTCTCTCTCAAAATCTGTCTCCCTCTCAAATAAATAAAATCTTAAAAAAAAACAATAGATTTTAAATGTTTTTACAACAAAAAAAAGTAAGCATGTAAGGCGATGGATGTGCTAACTAACCTTATTGTGGTAATCATTTCATGATGGATACAATATTAAATTATCACCTCATACACCTTAAACTTACACAATGTTATTTGTCAGTTATAACTCAATAAAGCTGGGGAAAAGAATAATGATTACCTTTAAGGACTGGAATTAGATTAAAAAGAGATTTTTCACTTTTTATTTTATATTCACTTTCATTACTTATTGCATTAATCATACTTTATTTTTTAAGTTTTTATTTAAATTCCAGTTAGTTAACATACAGTGTAATATTAGTTTCAAGTGTACAATTTACTGATTCAACACTTACGTACAAGACCCATTCCTCATCAAAACAAATTAAACTAACTTAATTTTAACTTAAATTTAAATTAAGTACTTAAAAATTGTATTTCAAAATTCAAATACGTAAGAATATGATCATTTTGACCCTATCTATGTAATATAATCTCGAGAAATAAAAGAAAAATTAAGTGGATAAAATCTGACTATACATGACAAATAGCCAGTTCTTTTTCATTTTAATTTAATTTTTTTCATTTTGCTCACTAGATTTAGCAGTGTTAGCCATATAGTGTAAATTTGGCCTTAAAAATTAGGTTTTAGTATCATACTTGAAAGGAGCCCAACTCCAAATTCCCAATTTTAACAAATTCTCAATTTTTGGAACAGAGAATAGTTCTTCACCCTTGGCAATTAAATTCCAAATGCTATTTTGGGGGGCTACCCAGGGGCCTCAGATCATAGAAAATCATCCAAGCCCTTGTGCGCCTCACTCAAAAAGTAAGACTGCAAAAAAATTCTCCAGATTGACTTCCTCCTGGCCCCTGATGCTTCACTCACTCTGCAGAAGCCTGACTGACACCATGTGCTCCAGAAGAAGGGTCTGCCAACCCCAACAAGTCGGAAAGGATCTCAGAAGTGCTCAAGTTCTTGGCTGGGCCAGCTGATTTCACAGCCTCTTTACAGAGGATGTTTTTATTTTTGATCCTATATCCCAGAAATTTGAGTTTCTTGGAATAGAAAATATGAATGTGGGTGGGCCTACTCATTTCAAAGTCCCTCTCCCTCCCTGTCCCCCACCCCCTTGTTTCACATGTTCCAGTCTTTTACTCCAAGCACTTTCTTCTCTCTGTGGGCTTTTCTTTCTTCCCATTCCCCTCAGAGACTTTCTGTCAGACTCTTTCTTCATTCCCTGAATGGTTTTCTCTATCCTAGACAGAGCGATTGAATCACTTCATGGCTACTCTAAATCAGGCATCAAGATGACCAAACTAAATAAGCAGCAGTAAAGTCTTCCTAATTTTCGAAACATCTCAAGCATCAAAGGCGGTCAACTGTGGCAAAATTCATCTGTTATTTTTAAGGGGCTAGTTTCCAAAACCCCAACTCTCCCCAACAAAGGACAAGAAATCCGCAGCACTTCTGACGACTAAGTTGAGTCTCTGAATACAATATCAATGTTCTTCTACGCTTTCGATCTCCTCCCTTCCTTTCTCACTTTGCCAAAGACACACTATGAAACGATTTTTTTCAAAGATTCTATTCTGGTCACTGCAAACTAGAAACAGAGCCAGGAGTTATGAAGTGAATCTCATTCCCAATTACAGTCTTCTCACCAACCATCTCTCTTAATTCCTTCAGTTTGCATGTAAGGCAAAATGCAGGTTCTGCAGAGGACAAGGTGGGCTATGGAACCACACTAGCTGTGAAGGCTTTTGCAAGCCACACTCCCTCTTTGTGCCTTAGGTTCCTTGTAGTTACTTATTAGAGCCATTCACAGCTATCACTCTTCTCCTCTGCTCCCAGTTACATGCTAGAATTTCCCTTCCCCTACCCCCTTTGAAGGTAGGCATAGCCATATGACTTGTGTCCAGTGAAATGTTAGCAGAAATGCATGGATCACTTCCAGGCAAAAACTAAGAGCCAGGTCACCAGATTCCTGTTTTCTTTTCCAGAGACCATAGAAATGCCTTTCAAGATGGAATCTCCATCAGCCTGGGTCCCTGTATGACTTCAGTGAGCAGAGCCCCCTCTGCCACCCCATGTAGAATGTACCCCATGGTAGCATGTATACTTTAAGCCACTGAGATTTGAAGGTTGTTTGGGATGTATCATAATCTAACTCATCCTGACTGATATGCTCCTTATCTATAGAACGGGGATGGTGATAATAATATCTAGCAACACACAATGTGGCTCTGAAGATCAAGTGAGATGACTCATGCAGTACGTGCCCAATGACTGTTGGTGATGTTTATTTCTATGAGACACCTCAGGCAAGCTAAACAGATTATTAGTAGCAGACCAATGGCCTTGTTTTACAGCTAACTTTGAACAGTAGAAACAAAGGCGGAAGGCAACGCCCCTTAGAATCACTCGCACTGGAAAATATCCTGGCCTTCCCATCTCTGTCTCCTCATCAATAACCAATTATCACTTTATGCACCCTTACCTGCCTACACAACCCACTCTCATCATGGAAATACGTTCTTCCACTTCTTCACCTTCTTGGGATATCTTCCCAAACAAATCCTGACTCACGCAGGTTATCCATATCATACAGCAGATCACTCTTTCAAATGCATATGTCCATAGCAAGCATTGCATGCATTTCTACTTAAGTTTCCTTAAAAATGTCTTTATCTCATTTCATAATTGTCCAATTTTCCTAAAAGGATAGGAACCATGTCCTCTGTTTCTCTAATGCAGTTTCTCTTGTTTCTCTTGCAGTTTCCATATTTCCCCACATGTACCCTTCATTGTTTCTCTTGCAAGATTATCCCATATGTATCCTTAACCCCCACACCTCAGAACCTATGGCAGAGACCTGCATTTAGCCAATGCTCCATTAATGTTCTTTGCTGACTGGTTTAACCTGTGCCAAGACCTACAGAAAAGGTGAAACAAATAAAGCCTTGCCCAGGATGGATCATCAAGGTGATTGCAACTCCTCCTTCACCTAAATTCAGATTTCTTACAATTTAAACATGTTTTCTTTTCCAAAGGAGTAGCTGTACAAGTTTACAAAGCATTGCCCCAAGAGCCCCAGATGGTTCGTCATTTTGCTCATGGGATTACAGTAATTAAGAAAGTACATGAGAACTTTGGCTACCCAAAGCATCCATGGGTACATCTTGGTTCCCCAGAGAAGCATAGGAACAATAATAACACCCTTCCACAGCATGGCCACCTCTTCCTGCAGGAATCTGCTCTGTAGACAGACCTCTCTGGGTACTTCCTGCCAAAAAGATAAATTTGAGCTTCCTCAGAGCAGAGCAAAGGTGCTATGAGACAAGGCATGACTCAGTGGATTTCCATAAATCATTTGTTTGCCTATTTGTTTGGGTCAGCAAACCAGCTCTCAAAAACCCACTGAAGAGTGGATCAGGAGCAGAACAGACAACAGGAATCCAGAGATAACTGCCGGACCTGACTTCAATCTTACACTTCTCTTTACTCCTTTAAATAAGCAATGTGCTTTGTTTGTGTTTGACAGCTCAGTGGTGGCTAAGCATGTGGGGCACAGAATCTCTTTCAGTTCCACATTGCGTAGTTTCCCAGAAACCAGGCTTAGATCTCAAAGCCACAACAAAGAGATGCCCATTTAGCAAACTGACCCCTTTTATCACCACAGGAGCTTCTGTATTTTCAAAGTGGTAGGCTATATCTGAAAGAAAAGACAGCATTTTGTACTGCCTGCTTTCAGTCTTGAGATAGTTCCCTCTTCGATGTGTATGTTCATGGGGGCTAGAAATAAACTGGAAGAATAAAAGCCATAGACTGCTCCACCTTCACATTAGCCAAGCCTTCAACATGTGCCCCCAGAACTAAAGTACTTACTTATGGGAGATCCACTTCCTCCCTTCTTTGGTGAGGCCACTTCTCCAGACAGCCTCCACACTTCCTTTTGGTTAATGCAAAGAACTGATCATGTGTATAATCTGCTTCCAAGTGATCAAGTGAATGGACTCTACATGTGCACTGTGATTGCAAGAGACACAAAAAGATAAGCAGACTTTCACACTGTCTGTCCATAAAAAATTGAAGTTAACCATCTTATGTTAATGAAACTTAAAAAGTTTTCATGCAGGCAAATCTATACATGCTGATAAGTACATGTGTCCTATTTTATTATTAAGTGATGATGATACATAGTATTTTTTTAAATACTGTACATTATTTATATCTATTATATTGCCAATCAAATTTCATCTCATTGGAGATTCCCTCTTCAACCACCCCAACTAAAATAATGCCCTCCTACCTATTACTTTCTGTGCTCTAACCCTATTTTCTTTACAGAATTTATCATCATCTGAAATTATTTTATTTATCTCCTGGTTTGCTTTTTTATTACTTTTTTGTACCATTGGAATGGAAGCTTGATAGGCAGGAATTTTGCCAGAAACAGTTCCTAGCATGTAGTAGGTACTCAGTAAATGTTAACAGTTTTAGGGAGAGAGAGATGCTTACATAAACATAAAAAATTCCAAATCGGTAAGGAAAAACTATTAACACTGATTAGCATTGGAGATTTGGCCTAAGAATTCCAAAAGTTGGTTTATTTTATGCATTTTGAGTTCCATTTGGTGCTTATGTCTTTAAATTTAGGAATTATGGAAAGGCCATTTAATTTGCAGGTGGTTTTTAAATTGACAGTATCTGATGTAGATGGAATACATAATTTAAAAGTATGTAGTAAATCTGTTCCATGTATACTGCCTTATTTCTAGATTTGTTAAAAATTGGAACAGAAACTAATGGATAAGGGTAGCATGAAAACTATATTTTAGTATGTATTATATACCAACTGATATTATATACTAAACCATTCTTGATTGTTAGTTATTGTTAACAAAATTGTGTTCATAAAATTTTGTTAATTCTCCATGACCTTTCTGTAAATAAAATTTTCTTATCTAAAAAAAAAAAATTCCAAAAATTGGAAAAAAATTCACTTTTCATTCTATACCCTTTTGTACCCTTTGAATTTTTACCACAAAGGTGTATTTCTTTCATAATAAAAACATAAAAAATAATAAATTTAAATATATGACTATACAAAAATTTGAAATTTCACATGATGAAAAAAGACCACAATGTTAAAACACAAATAATGTATTAGGAGAAAAAAAATTTCCATCACAGATACAAAGTAATGTAATTCCTAATATGTAAGCAACACCTAAAAATTAACTGAAAAAAAATAAGTCAATAAAAAAGGGGCAAAGAGCATGAATAGGCAATTCAGAGGAATGAACTTCCAAGAAGGAAATAAGTCAGTAAAAATATATTTAAGGGCCACCTGGGTGGCTCAGTTGATTAAGCTTCCAACTCTTGATTTTGGCTCAGGTCATGATCTCAGGGTTGTGAGATCTGGGCATAGAGCCTGCTTAAGATTCTGTCTCTCCTTCTTCCTCTGCTCCTCCCCCATCAAAAAAAGCAAAAATTAAAATAAATTAAAATATATATTATATATATGTTATATATGTTCTATATATATATGTATATATTCAACCTCATGGATGGTTAGAGTTAAGATGAAATACTATTTTTCCATGCATCAGATTAACAAAAACTTAAAATATGAATGAGGATGCAAGGAAATAAACTCCCCCATATACTTCTGGGTGCAGGGGTGGAGGAGAGGAGTGTAAATTGCTACAACCTTTTGGAAAAGAATTGTGCAGTATCTACTAAAATTTAAAATATACATATCCTTTGGTGATCAGTCTTATGGTTTGAACTCTTTCCTATAGAAATAAACATACACATAAGGATATTTTTTATTGATGCAGCCCAGTTTTTAATGGCCAAAAAAACCCCTAAAATATCATCAATAGAGGACTAATTAAACAAATTTTATATAGCCACATAACAGAAAAAATTAAAGATATTAAAAATGCATATAGTCTTTATTGACTAGAGAACTATTTATAATGAAAGGAAGTTATAGAGTAATGTAACTCATGTAATTAATAATCCCATTTTTTTAAAAACACACTCTATTCCCTTCAAAACTTTAAACATAGGGTTCTGTATGTATATATATATACTCACATACACACATAATGTATATATGTACACATAAAGGCATATGTTTTTATTTTTCATGAGTGTGGAGAAAAACAAGAAATGATATACGAGGCACTGTTAACATTGGGACCTTGAAGAGATTCTGGTGGAAAGTAAAATATTAATTTATTAATCTCCTTGAGTGATTTAACCTGTTAAAATGAGTAAAAGTAGCAAAATTTAGTTGCAAAGAAAGCAAATGGCTTTCCCATTCACTGCAAAGTCCTTAAGTCTAGTTCCAGGCCTTAATTTCCCCTCTACAAAGAAAAGCTAGCCCTACTATGGGCCTGTTTGTTCCTTAGGAAGAAAGATAGCTGCTGACAAAGATTTACCTAGTCTTGTTCATCCTGAGTGATTGGAAGGTGTGGGACTCCTGCTGTCACATTGCAAGGGGCCAGGCCCTGATCAGTACATCCACTGGACACTCCCTTGGAGGCAGCAGCAAGGCCCATGACAAGCCCAGAGATGGGGAGAGAAATGTAATTGCTAGCTTTCTTGGGTGACCCCTGTTTCCTGGCTCAGGTTGGGTGCATACCCTCCATTAGACTCCAACATTGTGGGAAAGCTCTCTCCTGGGAACCCTATGACTTCAGTCTATGAAGTTCCAAGTCCAAATATTTGACATGAGCCGGGACTCCAATCCAGAACTGCATTTAGCCAGCCCTGAAGTATCTCTCAATCTCCCAACCCCTCCACCTTCTCCTCTTAATCTCTCCAGAATCAGTCCAGTTAGAAAACTTAAGTCTTGGTTTCTTTTTCTCTCAGGAAAGATCTCCAGAATGTAGCTTCCTAACCAAAGCCCCCCACAAGAGTCAGAGAAATCCAGAAAGAAACATAAAGTGCACCTTTGAGAAGAAATGATGATTTATGAAGAACTGCTAAGGCAGCCAGGGAGGGATTTTGCTTAAATAGATTTGAATACCCTAGAGAATTGCAAAGTATTGTGTATCTCTACTAGATTTTTTATCTGATTTATCACTCAGAATGAGAGTTACCAGATAAAATAAAGGGCACCCATTATATTTCAATTTCAGTTAGACAATGATTGCTTTACTATAAGTACGTACCACATACTGCATGAGTCCCACATTTTTATTTGTTAAATCTGGCAACTGTACCCAGAAGGGAACTATTTATCTTTTTACCGTTATTCTCAGGAATATCCTCATTCTCTATATCAATATTCTTCATTTATAAATGCCTTAGCTCCACACAAGCATTCACAACAGCTCCACCCCCTTTTATCTCTCAGAAACTTAGAAATCTTCACTCAGTAACAGGAAAATCCAGTCTAGTTTCCTTTCTAAGCAATGTTCAAACAGAAGTACAAGAAGTTTGTCTTGCTCAGATTGCCTGATGACAATACAACTAGCTAGCTTATAGATCATTTCTCAGCAAAATGAGCAAGTGTTTATTTATATATAGGGTAGCAAAAACAAAACAAAACAAAAGCCTCTTCCCAGTCCTGAGGAATGCTGATTGAAGGTGGGAATTCGTAATTATGGGGTTTATTTAATCACTATTAAGACCTTAATTAGAACACTCAGATTGCAGAGAAGTGTGTAAGACCTATGCTGGCTGGAAACCAACTGAGATGTGCTTCATCATCTCACATAATATGATCTTGCTCCCAATCCATTATCAGGAGCACATGCTATGACCTGATACTAAAACCAGAAGAAAAAAAAAAAGAAAATTACAGGCCAATATCCCTGATAAACATAAATGCAAAAATCCTTAACAAAAATTAGCAAATCAAATCCAACAATATATTAAAAGGATCATACACCATGATCAAGTGATATTTATTCCAGAGATGCAGGGATGGGTTCAACATCTGCAATCAGTCAATGTGATGCACCAGGTTAAAAAACAAAGGATAAAAATTATATGATTATCTCAACAGATGCAGAAAAAGCATTTGACAAAATTTAATACCCATTTATGATTAAAAACTCTCAGCAAAGTGGGTCTAGAAGGAATATACCTCAATATAAGACAGGTCATATATGACAAACCCACAGCTGACATAACAGTAAAAAGCCAAAAGCTTTTCCTCTAAGATCAGGAACAAGACAAATACACCCCCTCTCACCAGTTTTGTTCAACGTAATTTTGGAAGTTCTAACCACAGCAATTAGGCAAGGAAAAGAAATAAAATTATCCAGCTTGGAAAGGAAGAAGTGAAGTAAAACTATTATTATTTGCAGATTACATGATATTATATAAAGAAAATACTGAGGACTCCACAAAAAAAAAACTACTAGAAGTAACAAATTCAGTAAAGTTGTAGGATACAAAATTAATATACAGAAATTGGTGGCATTTCCAAACACTGTTAATGAGATGTCAGAAAAAGAAATTAAGAAAAGAATTTACAATTGCTGTGAAAAAGAATAAAATACTTACAAATGAATTTAACCAAGGAGGTAAAAGACCTATACTCTGAAAACTGAGACATAGAAGAAAGCAGCTGGAAGACAATACAAATAAATGGAAAGATACTCCATGCTCATGGGTTGGAAGAATTAATATTGTTAAAATGCCCGTACAGGGGCACCTGGGTGGCTCAGTTGGTTAAGCGACTGCCTTTGGCTCAGGTCATGATCCTGGAGTCCTGGGATCGAGTCCCGCATCCGGCTCCCTGCTCAGCAGGGAGCCTGTTTCTCCCTCTAACCCTCCCCCCTCTCATGTACTCTCTCTCTCTCATTCTCACTCTCTCAAATAAATAAATAAATCTTTAAAAATAAAATAAAATAAAATAAAATGCCCATACTACCTAATGCAATCTACAGATTCAGTGCAAAATATCAGTGGCACTTTCCACAGAACTAGAACAAAGAATCCTAATATTTGTATGGAACCACAAAAGATCCTGAATAATAGACAAATCAATCTTGGAAAGAAGAACAGAGCTGAGGGTATCACACTCCTAATTTCAAACTATGCTATAAAGCTATAGTAATCAAAACTGGGGTGGCAGCATAAAAACAGACACATAGATCAATGGAACAGAATGAAAAGCTCATAAATAAACTCATGCATATATGGTCAATTAATCTATGACAAAGGAGCAAAGAATATACGGTGCAAAAAAAGACAAGCTCTTCAACAAATGGTGCTGGGAAAACTGGACAGCTACATCCAGAAGAATGAAACTGGACCACTTTCTTACACCATACACACAAATAAATTCAAAATGGATTAAAGACTCCTAGAAGAAAACATAGGCAGTAAGTGCTCTTAGATTAATCTTAGCAATATTTTGGGGGCCAGTCTCCTCAGGCAAAGGTAACAAAAGCTATAGTAAACAAATGGGATTACATAAAACTAAAAGCTTTTGCACGAGAAAAAAAATTAAAACAAAGAGGCAAACTACTAAATGAGAGAAATATTTGCAAATCATATTCAATAAGGGGTTAATACCCCAAATATATAAAGAACTTAGACAATACCAAAAAAACAAACAACCTGATTTAAAAAGGGAAAGAAGGCTTAAATAGACATTTTTCAAAAGAAGACATACAGATGACCAACAAGCACATGAAAAGATGCTCAATTTCACTAATCATCAGGGAAATGCAATTCAAAACCACAAAGAAATACCACCTCACACCTGTTAGATTGGTGATGATCAAAAGGACAAAGAAATAACAAGTGTTGGTGAGGATGTGGAGAAAAGGGATCCTCATACACTGTTGGTAGGAGTGTAAATTGGTGCAGCCTCTATGGTAAACAGTATGGAGGTTTCTCAAAAAATTAAAAGTAGACTGCCATAAATCCCAGCAATTCCACTTCTGGGTATTTATTCAAAGAGAATGAAAACACCAGTTTGAAGGGATATATGAACTCCTATGTTCATTGCAGCAATACTTACCATAACTGAGATATGGAAGCAATCTTAACTATCCATCAACAGATGAATGGATACAGAAGATGTGACATATATACACAATGGAATGTTACTCAGCCATAAGAAAAGAATGAAACCTTGCCATTTGTGACCACATGGATGGACCTAAAGGGTATTATGCTAAGTGAAATAAGTAAGACAGAGAAAGACAAATACCATGTGATTTCACTTGGATGTGAAATCTAAAAAAGAAAACAAATTAAACAAAATAAAATAGAAATAGACTCACAGATACAGAAAACAAACTATTGGTTACTGGGGCAGGGAGGGATTGGGGGTGGGCAAAATAGGTGGATTAAAAGGTATGAACTTCCAGTTATAAAAGAAATAAGTCACAAGGATGTAATGTCCAGCATAGGAAACACAGTCAATAAGTCGTAATGACTTTGTATGGTGACAGATGGTAACTAAGGGATCATTCCATAATGCATAAAAATATCAAATCACTACGATGTACACTTGAAACTAATAGATATTGTATATCAATTATACTTCAATTTTTTAAAAAGTTATTTTCCAATAGTGGTAGTGCACTGCAATGAGTCATACCCGCTCTCTTGTTGGGTTTTGCTGTGACCAACAACACATAATTCTAGGGCTGGAAGCTGGGGCTAAAACAATTGCGTCTGTGCAAACCTCATAGATACTCAAGAGAAAGACCTGGTTCTGAGATTTAACAAACTAAGTGAACTGGCTGCCTCTTCATCCATGTGAATTGTCTAATTTGTTAATATCTATTCAACAAGGTCCAGTGGGTCTTGTTGATTTGTTGTTACCTATTTATAAGCTATATTCCTTTGATTTAAAAAGATTAATAAAATTATTAATTGAACGAAGGAGAAGAATGGATATGAAGTGGGAAAGATGGTAGGTAGAAGAGAACAAAAAATAGATTAAATATTGAACCTCAGTAGAAAACAAAGCTTGTTTAACCATGCCTACAGGCACTGTGCTGTGGCAGCCTGCTCCTTCTCTGTTCTCTTATGGTGTTCCATGCCTGCCCCAAATGTGAATAATTGTGTCAGTTCAAATAATATTCATGGTAAGATTTTATTAAAGAAACGCTGATATTTAGGGGCACCTGGATGGCTCAGTCTGTTAAGCGTCTGCCTTCAGCTCAGGTCATGATCCCAGGGTTCTAGGATCAAGACCCGCGTCAGGCTTCCTGCTCAGAGGAGTCTGCTTATCCCTCATTCTCTGCCCCTTCACCCCCCCCAACCCCCCCGACTCTTGCTCTCTTTCTCTCAAATAAATAAATAAAATCTTTAAAAAAAAAGAAAGAAAGAAATGTTGATATTTTGCAAAATGTTGACTGGATATTTCCAAGTTGAGTTAATATGGATAACTTTAATTTCTTGCTTATTCTATGTTTTCTAAATTTTTCCATTTCCAAGTAAACATGTATTACTTTTCCATTGGAAATATATATTATATTACCGTTACGAAGAGAGACTCAGAAATAGAGAGACTGGGATTCAAATTCCAGTTCTACTGCTTCCTCCCCCCAGGCAAGGTATACAATCTCAGCAAATCCCAATTTCCTCATCTACATAATGGATAACAATAATATCTACATTTAGGGATTGAGGAGAACCAATCCATGTAAAACAGCACCCAGCACATAGTACACATTCAGTGCATGCCAGTGTGGAATTGTCAGCAGGTAGGATCATCCCCGTTTTACTGGTGAGGTCATTAGACTTGAAGAATTTAAGTGGCACTTGCTCAAAGTCACACAGATATAAGTAGAAAATCTGAAACTGGAATCCCGTCTTCTATGAAAATATGCAGTATTTTTCCTGCTATATGATTCCCTAATTCATTGTTGAAAAGCAAAACTTTTATGATGCCATTATTGTAGTTTGATTGAGTTCAACATAACCCCAAATGAAGCGGTAACTCTTGTGCCAGAAACCCAAATAATACTTACACAGATCCTTCATCTCACTAGACTCAGAAGGAAGGAGGATAATCATCTTAGTAAAGACACTGCGAAAACCACACAGGATTTCAGTCCTCTGGGCTCCTCCCTCCCCTGGAGTGTTGTTTGGAACTAAGGCTCATCTAGTGTCACTTCCTGCTTCTGAGTCATCATCATAGATTAGTATCACTAACCCAAGCTGTGTTCCAGGAGCTCAGGAAAGAAAATTCTCTGAGCTTCACTTTGGAATTGGCTCCTTCTCATAATAAATACTTTCTGAACTCATCAAGAGAGGTTATAGAAGAATTAATGTCCCCAAGGAACTTCATTTATTTTACAGATTTTTGAAATATACCCTCTTGCCAAGACCTCGTGTGCACTTCTTTTTTCAGTAAAGGTGACACAGAGTTTCTCCCAAAATAAAATTGACTCTTCCAGATGCTTAAATTGAGGGTCATGAGTCATCCTGGCTGCCCAGTATCACTGAGGACACAGTGTAACTTCTTAACATAAAAGCTTTAATAGCATTTAGGCACTCTCTCTTAATACACTTGCCAAAAGAGTCTGTGGTGATGGTCTTTACCACTCCCATAACAGCTTCAGGTCAATAAAGTTTAGTGAGCATTATCCTTTCTGATCAATAGTTTTTACAACTAAGCTTTGAGTTAGATCAGGGTTTAAACAAACCCTGAGCACTCATTATGGGCAAGCACTGAGCTAGGCACTGAAAAAGTCCAAATCAATAAGCACCTCTGTGTCCTGAAACTCACAGTCCAGGAGAAGGGAGAGATGTTATTTCTAAGCTGCTTTGTTTGACTTAATAAAGCTATAAACCAAGCACTGGAGAACCTACTCTGTCAAAGGGGCTTTACTGAGGAGGTGACACTCAGTCTGTGTGGTTTAGGTAGATTGCTGGGAAACAGGGAGTAGAACATTCATGATAGATGGAACCACATAGGAAGAACATGGAGGAGTGAATGAGCATGGGGGTAGGTATGTGGAGGGGGTAGGGACAGCATTCCAATATGGGGACACATGGTTGGACAGCAGCAAGAGTTGAGGCTAGTGAGAACCAACTTGTGATAAGCTTTGTATGCTCTGCTAAGGAGTTTAATTTTTTATTGTTATGTTAATCACCATATATTACATCATTTGTTTTGGTGTACTGTTCCATGATTCATTGTTTGTTCATAACACCCAGTGCTCCACGCAGAATGTGCCCTCCTCAATACCCATCACCAGGCTAACCCATCCCCCCACCCTCCTCCCCTCCAGAAACCTCAGTTTATTTTTCAGAGTCCATCATCTCTCCTGGTTCGTCTCCCCCTCTGACTTACTCCCCTTCATTCTTCCTCTCCTGCTATCTTCCTCTTTTCCTTTTTTCTTAAAATATGTTGCGTTATTTGTTTCAGAAGTACAGATCGGTGATTCAACAGGCTTACACAATTCACAGAGCTCACCGTAGCACATATCTTCCCCAATGTCCATCACCCAGCCACCCCATCCCTCCCACCCCCGACCACTCCAGCAACCCTCAGTTTGTTCCTGAGATTAAGAATTCCTCATATCAGTGAGGTCATATGATACATGTCTTTCTCTGATTGACTTATTTTTTTTAATTTTTTTATTGTTATGTTAATCACCATATTGCTCTGCTAAGGAGTTTAGATGTTATCCTCTTACTTTCTAAAAATGTGGTCCTTTTGGTAATAATAACACAGTGACAGATAAGAATCAGCTTAGTGGTAACCTATGTTTGTAGCCACCAGCCATCCATCTTCCACAGTCGGTTACCCTAAGGACACTTCCCTGGGTCTCTCTCTCACTGGAATGGTGCTCTTCACATTCCCCACCCCCAACACACATACATACACACACCCAACATATACCACCTCAAACCCCTCTCCACTCAGGGCTACAGCTCTTCACCTTCACTGTTCCAACCCAGTGGTCGCTACTCTCCTGACAGAGGCCTACATCCCCACACTCACCTGTGTCCCTGCAGTAAAGCTTCTTTGTTCTATGACAGAGCCACCAGCACAAGACAGAGAAATGTATTCCTCATCTCCCAAACTGGAATTTGGAGCACGAACACCCTCCTATTTGCTAAATCCAATGTTTATTTCTTAATCTTGGTCTCTATACTACTGACTCTCTCTTTTTGTCTTCCCTGAAATTTTCTACCACTGCGACTTCTGGACACTACTCTCTTCTAGCTATGGTCCAACATTGCTGGTTGCCCCCTTGGAACCCTCCTTGTCTGCTCTTGTGGGCTTGCTCCTCACCTGTTGTATCTCCTGCCTCTCCGGCTCCAGAGCACTTCCCTCAACTCCAACCTTCTGATCAGGGTAATGACCCAACCACCCATCTGTAACTGAGCCCCTGCCCTCAGGTCTGTGCCTCCCCGTTCTCTTCCTTTCACCTTTTCTCTTCTTTTTTTTTTCTTTTCTCTTTTCTTTTATTTCCTTTTCTTTCTTTCCTTCTTTTTCTTCTTTCATAGGTGTGTGAATGGTATATTACCACTCTTTCTATTCATCTCTGATGTGATTTTACTACTAAATCCCAACTGTCCTCAGGTCCTAGCAAATTTACCTCTTTAATATCCCTAACCCAGCCCCTCTTCATCCCCATGTACCCTTCCCGCATGCCTCATTTATTTTCCCTGACAGAGCTCCAATAGCCCACCAGTCCCTCTCCTTATCCTGTGCTAATGTCCTCTCCCATCCAGTATAACAGAGTGACCAAGAGAAGTCTTAAAGTGTGAATATGAACATGTCAGTCCCCTACTTGACATTTCACCCTCCAAGTGGTGCAAACAAACCCATATTTTCAAGCCCCATTGTCCCAGCCCTTGCTTGCAAGATAATCAACTTTCCCACCTGTTCTTAACAAGCTAAGATCTTTTGAGTCTTCATGCTGATTCCCCTTCCCATACCCAGAGAAAGAAAGTTGCCACTTTTACTCCCTTCCCTGACGCTATCCTTCCCTTCTAGCCAAAAAAAAAAGGGAGCTCAGACATCCTCTGAGAGTCTTGTCCAGACCCCCTGCACCTTCATCTTACGGTCCTATGTACTCACATAACACACTATTCTATCTTCCATGATGGCACTTAGACTAGAAAATGGGCATTTAACTGCCTGATTCAACCATGATGTCCTTACCATCAGGGACACAGGTTATCTCTGTATTCCATCAAGTAAGCACTCAATACATTTGTGAATGAATAAATAAATAAATGCCTATATCCCCAGTAATTTGATGATCAAGTTCTTTCATACTAGTTTTTAGCTGCATACGGGTTGAGCATGTTCTGTGGGCTGGCTGGGAAACCTACCTACCATTTATAAATTTGTTTCTATGGGAAAATGCATTGACAGTTCCAAAAGATAGACTTGAAAACAGAATTTGGAACAAAACCCTTAGTAAACTGAAGATTGATTATATTTATCTCTTTGCATTTCTGCTAGCTATAAAATTGGTCTATCATTGTCTGCTCTTGAATAGTGAGGTATTAGAATAGAGAGAATATAAGTAAACCTCTAACACTAAGTATTCTTTGAATACATTTCTAGGTATTTAGTAAATAAAAACTCATAGGCTGGATACATTGGCATGAATCAGAGGCACTCTTCCCAAGTAGTTGCTTCAACATTTCTTTTGTTTTCTGGCCGTGTATTCATGTGATCCTATTTAGGAAAACCTGACATTTGGAAATCCAAACATAGAAACCAGATACATTCAAGGGTTATGACTCAGGTTACAAAATAATTTTTCACTTTAGAAATTTAATAGTGACTTACTCGTTCATTAAAGAGAAATAAAAAATTATCATGGACCTCTGAAAAGAAATACAGAATTTAAGAACAGAATTAAGCCTGGTTATATTTGCAGTCATGAGCATTTCTTTTTGAAACGCTATAATTTACCCCTCCCCACTTGGGATTTATTCTTGTGGCATTACAACTCTCCCTCTACTGAGAAGCACAACAAAAGACCATTTGAGTAGGAAGCAGATGTGTATCTTCTGGAGCTTAACACCCCTGGCTCAAATCTAACAGTGAAAATTTACAGCCCTTAAAATATACTATACTGTGGTGGTTGTGACTGGGAGGCCTCCTCCCCAGCCGAGGGAGTAGAATTGCTAAAATGTTAGTGGCCAAAGGGGGCTGGTGGGAGGGAGGAAGGAGACTGAGTCTTCACTGGGAGGAAATGAACCCAGAGATTATCAGTGGATGATATAATCAAAAACTCATATACCAGTATCCAAGTTTTATTACACTACTGAGGAAAACAGTTCATTTATATTGGATTTCCTGTACTTTTTTTTCTTAATAAGGGGAATCACATATCTATGAGTCATCATGATTATTACAGATTTGATGGGACATTTTACCATGATAATACACATACTTTTTTGAAAAGGGATGATAAGCCATAGTAACTGCATGTTTCTTAATTTATTGACAGAATAGTAAAAAGATGAGTTGATATATTTTTCTCATTTTTCATGTTTCTTGAAATAGCTTTGACTATTTCCAGTAGGCACACATTTCTGTTTAATAATAACATACAAAAATTAATAAATAGGAAAAAGGCACTTTGGGAATAGACCATAATAAAGACAAATGGAATCCATATTTCAAAAGTTGGCAAGAGCTAACAGATACGCTCTCATTTTTTTATTTGTGTAATAAAATGTTCTGTATTCAGAGTCATTTCTTTCCTTGTTATTTCTCTTGTCTTGAGTAGGAGCCATAAATGCTTCAACAAACAGAAAGTAGATTGAATGTTCAGTTAGTGTTGCTAAAGTCTTTTTATGATGTACTACTTAATGCTGAAATAGCACAATAATGTTTCAATCAGAAAGCTCAATTTGTTTTATAAAAAGACCACTTACACAAATATTCTTTGGAATATTACAGCCAACCATTAGTCCTTATTGAGTATCCAGTACTTAAGAGCCATACTGAAAACAATAAACGGGTAGGATGAGCAGGACAAAGATGGGGCTATTTTTCAAAGGGCAAAAGCCTACTTAAGAGACAAAGTAAAGAGCTGAGCATTTTCAAAGCTGTACCACAAAGGTAAAATTAAAATCTGACTTGGACTTTAGGCTAGTATGCAAATAGCCCTCTAACAATAGGCCTCACAACCCTTGCAAACAAATCTAGAATTATTCTCTAGCCTCACAGCATCATGGAGTGTTGATAACTAAGTCCAAATTCTGAGAAAGAACAGATCTTTGGAAAGTATCTAGTGAATAGAAGATCTGGACAGCAGACTTGAAAACACAGACATTAACAATGCCCTCTGGTCTATACCCAAAGAAGGCTCTATTATCAATAAAGTCTCTGCTGGGATTGGTTTTTTCCAGAAGTGGGTTGGGCTACCAAGGTCAAGCATAATCCCCACCTGGTTTGGCCTGAGATGATCTCCCATGCTTTGTCTAGGGAGCTGGCCAGTGCTGACCGCTGAAGAAACTCACCCTAGTAAGTAGCGTGAGGACGAAAGAACTTACACCTGGAAGCAGAATCATTGTCCTCCTCAACTCTGTGGTCTAACTTACTGCTAATCAGCCATAGGGAGAACATATGGACAAAACTTTAAGAAAAGGGGAAACATGATACCAAATGAAATAAAAAGAAGTCACTACCCAAGAGAACATATAGACAGCCAGTCAATCCATGTGACACATGTAGAAAGATTACTCTACAAACTCACTGAATATGATGAAGTCCAGATTAGGTCAAAGAAACTTTTCCTGGTTAAGTCCCAAGTCTTACATCAGAAGGTCCATCTTCAAACTGAAGCATATTATCAGCAAACCAGTAGAGAAAAATGATCAGCAGAGCAGATTACTTCATTAGGGTTTTGTGTACACACTCTTGTCAAAGCTAATCAGTTGCTTAAGTAAGATGCACTGGCTTCTTTAAAGTTGCTAATACTCACCATGAAACAATAACTTAGATTTCACAAAGTTGAATCAATTTCACATAATAAAACTTTTTTGAGAAAACGAGTGAATGCCACCATGGATCAGTACCCACAATAATGACTTCTTTCATAGCCAAGTGATTCTTCATACAGAAACTGGTCCAATACCTGGGTCCAAGTTCATCATGGGTTCTTCCAAACCCAGTTCCCATGGGGTGATAACATTTATACCACATGTGCATTTTGTGATTCCTCTGGAGTGAGCTTAAACTGTTCTGGATGCCTGGGCTAGGGATGCAATGGATGCAAGCATGTCCTATATGAAAATACTTCAGCCCCTGCCTTCTCCTAATGAGCACAATTAACCACAACCATATCATTTGAATTATTAATGCTCCTAACAGGGTGGATAAAGTGTCTCTGGAGCAAAGTTGTTTGTAGTTCTGGTAAAGCTCATGCCAGATTTAACTTAAAAGTTCATCTTGAAGAGAGACAATGCTGGCATTGTGTTACGTTGATTTAAAACAAATCTGTCCTAAGGATTTTCTTCGTCCTTATCTGCAGTAATAGAATATGAAAGAGAGAGGAGGGAAATATCAAGTGCTGGAAAATATCTTTCTCAGAAACTGTAGCAGACGGGTCACAACATTTTTAAACAATGATAGTAACATTTATTATATCAAAGCCATTTTATGTTTTATTTGGAACTCTGGCGCCTTTTTTTTTTAAGTTCCCATAACATGACAGTAATTATAGCCATCAAGATGTTCCCTAGAAGATAGCAGTCCAAACTCCAGATGCTGCTGCCCCATTGTCCCATCACTGGAGCTCAGAGTGTGCACATTACATCATGGTGTAGTTTATTTTAAAAGTGCTTTAAGAATGTAATGATAGTAATTGTAGACAGGGAAAATTAATGGGGAGCATTGCCGGTCTGCAAATTCCATTTATAAAACACTCCCGCTGCTCAAAAAGAGAGTGCTTTCTTGTTAACAGAGGCTTCAAAATACAATTTGGAGGATGTATTAAATAAACTCTGTGCTAAAGTCATTTTCAGCTGGGCCTTGTGTGTACATCTTTCCCTCTCATTTCACCACTGGCCCACCACATGACTTTCCCTGAGAGGATACAAGATTCTACAGAGAAGCAGAGGGTGTGGGCTCCCAGGCAGAAACTGCTGTGGCTGTGGAGCAAGGACAGGTTAAGTGGTAGAGCTGGTCTCAGGCCAATGAACACAGACACGGTGTATGAAACAGAGAGCTGGTGAGGTGCACGCATGCCTACACCCATACACCCTGCTGCAGTACTTTCACAGACTATGCCTGGGGTTTAGGGATTTGGAGGACTCCATATGTCACTGATGGTACATGGTGGACATCCCAACCAAGAGCATGCCCTTCTTTCTAGCTTTATGGCACAGGATAGAAGTCCCTACTCAATAATCCTTATTTTGTTTTCCTTGAATCTATCCTCTTCTTTCCCTTTCCTAATGTTAGCAAAAGATAAAATCGCCTCCTCAAGATTGCTTTCCAGCTCCTGTTCATGATGGAATTAGCTGTTCAAAATGGGACAAGTGTTGTTCTGTGAGGTTGTCAAAGAAATTCCAGTTGTTTCTGAAGTCTCAAGAGAGAGACAAAGAACAGACCAAACTTGTAAGCCTTTCCTTCATTCAAATTTTGCCAAAAAAGAAAAGGAAAGAAAAAGAAAGCTTCTCCACACATCCAGAAATTAGTTTTAAGAATGTTTTATGCCAAGCTGATGAGCCATTATTTGTACTCAGAGGATGACTACTTGGCTCATTATGTCACAGCATCGCTCTTCGTACCCTAACCACAGTGGACAGATGAGTAACTGGAAATGATTTGTGCTGGGGAAGGCATATACCTTCGTTCATTCACTTGCCTAATCACTGGTAACAACGATAATTTTGGAAAGGGAGAAATCAAGGAATATATGTGATGGTTGTGGATGGGGAAAGGAAGTCACGAGAGAAAACTGACAGTATTCTCAGGAAAAAGAAAGGACACACGACTCATTGCCTGGCCATTGGCTATACATTCTCAACTTACTGTGTATTCTGGTACCACTTACACTTTCTAGCCATCTAAGTTTAGTTTAAACACATGCATATCTGAGACTTCACTTATTGACAATCCTAGGAGGTGTGTAGCACAAGCATCATTGCCCCCACTTTGCAGATGAAACTACTGAGCCACAGAGAGGCTGATCAGAAACTGGAGCTAGAAAGCTAACATGGCTAGTGCTGTGGCTCCTAGCCTCTGCACACTCAAATGTGCTCCAGGCATTCCTCTAATCCTATTCCATCTGATAGACTCCTCAGCGTTACCCTGTGCAGGCAGGGCCTGCTGTTACCATTTTCTCCATTTTATAGGTGAGGAAGAGGAGGCACAAAGATTTAGGTACCTTGGCCCAGGTCACACAGCTAATAAATGACAGAGTCAGATTCAAACCCAAGCAGACTCAGCACCACAGTGCCTGCTCTCAACAACTCTTCTCCTCCAGCTCCAGGTAACAAGGCCAGGAGCTGTCCAGGGACAGAACTCTTTCCACCACAGCATAAAGTGCCAAGGGTGGATCCCCAAGAAAGCAAAATGGGACTCCAACAACTGTCTCCTCAAAAACACTCTCGTACCCCCAAGCTTTTCTCCCTCAACTTTTCTCCCAATGCAGAACACCCACACGCACCCAGCCTGTCATCCTCCCACCAACTCCGGATCACTACTCTTGTCTACATCATGCCTGCCTCACCCCGGGAAATTTGTGTTCTCTTTCTGACCTCAATGAAGCAACCAGACAAGGCTGAGTCAGTGAACTAATCTGTATTAATTGGTGCTGGTTGAGGAGGATGTGAAAACAGTGGTTCCTTTGCCTATTAATATTCACAGCTGGGTGTACAGTAATAAGTCAGTCTCTTGTGTGCCCCACACTGCAAGCATCCAGGCATCAGAAATTTACATGAGCCACCTCATTACATCTTTACAGTAACTCTGAGAAGTAGGACTTCTTATGTTCATTTGACACATGAGAAAGCTAGGGTCCACAATGCTTGGGTAAATTACCCAACGTATCAAAGCTAACACAGACTTGATGTTGGGTCAAACATTGGATAAACTAATGAGCTAATAAACAGGTGAATAAATCCAAAGCCCCTACCTGACCCAACACACTTTTCATTCACCCATTCAACAAATAATTTTTGAGCATGTCTTATTTGCCAGGCACTGTTCGGCACTAGGGATACAATGGGTCTCTACACCACATTTTGATAGAGGCAGAGAATAAATAAGCCTTCAGAGCAACAAGAAAAAATATCAGGTGGTCGTCATTACCATGTGGGTAAGTAAAACAAGGTGTCAAAGACCAGTGGCTATTTCACATTAGGGTGGGGGCGTCAGGGAAGGAACTGACAGTTAAGTTGGATTAATGCTGCTGGAAGGGGGCAGCTATGTAAGATTCACAAGGAAAACACTCGAAGCCATGGGAAGGGCTGCACAAAGTCCCTAAGAAGGAAATTAGCTTTAACCAAAATAAAGTTGATGAGCAAGGGAACTGGAGAGGGTGCAAGTCCCATAGGGTGTGGTAAGCCAGAGTCAGAAGTCTGCAGTTTGTTCTAAGAGCAGTAGGAGCCCTTGGAAAATTTTAATCAGGGGAGTGTCATGACCTGATTTCTTTTTTAAAGTCTTCTCTGTGCCATACCACCTGCTCTTCAGGGGCCCATGTCTTTCTTCTCCCACTTAACTTCTCCCAACACAAAACACCCTGGATTCTATAATTCGTTTTCAGGGCATTTCCTCACTTTGATGGCATTAAAAATTGGAAAATAGCTGGTAAACCCTTCCTATGTAGGAATAGTTGATCATTAGTTAATGTGTCACCCCTCCTGGGGGAACCCATGTTATACTCAGGGGTAACTGTCCAACACAGTGACATGCCCTCATGTCAAACCACACAGGAATCCTCCTACTGTGCATGCCCTAAGCCAGCCTTGATGACCCCCAACCCTGATGCTGATTGCCTGATTGCTCCATAGGCCCCACTCCAATAAGAATCACCATAATGACTAGGGATTCATTAAAATGAGATCCTTTGGGGTGCCTGGGTGGCTCAGTCGGTTAAGCGACTGCCTTCGGCTCAGGTCATGATCCTGGAGTCCCGGGATCGAGTCCCGCATCGGGCTCCCTGCTCGGCAGGGAGTCTGCTTCTCCCTCTGACCCTCTTCCCTCTCGTGCTCTCTATCTCTCATTCTCTCTCTCTCAAATAAATAAATAAAATCTTTAAAAAAAAATAAAATAAAATAAAATAAAATAAAATGAGATCCTTGAAGAGCCCCATGCTTTGAGGAAACCCCAGACCAAGAGAATTTCTTTTTAATAAGATTTTCCTTTATGTTCCATAAAAGAGAAAACAAGTAGGGAATAATGGGAAGAGAACTGACCTCTTATGACCATAGACCTTAAAGCCAAGAAAATGAACTTGAATTCTGACCCAGACATCAGCTTTGTAACCTTGGAGAAATCACTTACAAGCCCTAATTTCCAAATCGTTAAAATAGGATCATACTACTTCACAGTTTAGTTTGCGGAGGTCATGGAACGATTGCAGAGATCTACTACAAGGCCACATGGGTTCCATCTGTGAGTAGGTGCTCAGTAGATGGTGTTGGAGGTGATTGTAATGATGCTTCTTTTGTTGCTGTTGTAGTAGCTGCTGCCTCTGTAGTCATGGCTATCAGATGAGCAAGTCATAAATGGATCTCCATTCTTTCTCTTGAAAAGTGAGAGGATCAGATGGTCTTGAAGACAATTCCATCTCTAAAATGATTCAATGCCCATTGAAATAAGAAAACTCTTAAATCGGGAGGAGAGCCTAATAGAGTTTGGGAGAGAACAACCTGCAAATAAAGAAGGCAGAAGATTTTTGTCCAGGTTTCTGGGTGTTCTTTTAAGCACTTCTGCAGCCCCAAAGGCCAAGTGTTCCTGCAGATGAACTTCCTACACCCATAAGACCCCACCAAGAGCAGTGATTCAAGATACAGTGTCTCCTTTCTCCAGTGTCTCCTGCTTCAGAGTCAGAGTCTAGAGAAGTCAGAACATAATGTCTCTAAAGCTGAGCTTACTAAAGCTATTCATTTCATGTGAGTTTATCTCTATGATTTTTTTTCTTCATTGGCATCCCAAACGTTCCCCAATTAGCTGTTGTTTAGAGCAAAATAAATTTCTTTTTTCTCCAAGAAGTCAAAGGAAGTACCTAGTCCCTGAGTTCTCTACTCAACACACAGCTAGGCTCTGTAGGTTCTGAGGATACTTCTTGGTCCTCGGTCCAGCAGGCCCTTGAAACCAAAGATCAAGAGAGAGAAAGGGAGAGCTTTCCCTTGGCCTAGCCCCAACCAGTGACTCACTACTCAGTGAGCTCCCCTGAGACTACACTTCTCCATCAGCAAAGACTCCTTTGATGCTGTTGTAACCATCTCATCCCTGAGACTGCTGAGAGCAACCCAAGTATTCAGCTAAAAGGTGCCTTGAATCAGCATCTCCTAGCCAGTCCCAAAAGAACTAATTTTAATATCATATACAGATTTATTGCTTTACAAAAATGAGCATTTCCTGCTTCAAAAGGAAGCCTAGGCATGCCCAAGAGACTCGTCTACAGAGTACCGAGAACCAATATATAGAGAAAGTCATCATGCAAGATCCCCCAGGGAAATTCCCCTTATTCTCAGGGAAGTATGTATCATGCTCAAGGAAATGAAAAGTCTGTAAGAACATTCTTGGGAATTTCACCATGGGGAAATTTACTAATAATTTCAAGAAACACTTTCCATTAGAAATAAATGGAACCACGGTCATTTCCCAGTTGCATGTTTGACCATCCAGGCCAACCCTTAATGAGGCTCCAAGCTTCAAAGCCTGTCACCAAAGCAGAAACTTCCAAGGATACAAATCAAGGTATCCTCAGATATTCATAAGGTCAAGAGAAAGCAGATATATTTATTTCATAGAAAGGTCATCCACAGCATACCTGCCAACAATTTGGGGTAGATTTATTTTTTAAAAGCCAATTCCAGGGGTTTCTGCGTGGCTCAGTCAGTTAAGCATCTTCCTTCGGCTCAGGTCATGATCCCAGGACCCTGGGATCCAGCCCCATATCAGGCTCAGGGGGGAACCTACTTCTCCCTCCCCCTCTGCTCCTTCCTTCCACTTGTGTGCTCTTTCTCTCTCTCTCTCTTTCCAATAAATAAATAAAATATTTAATAAATAAACCAATTCCACACACCAGTACATCAGCCATGTCCTGGTTGCTTGATCTTTGACTTGTTTAAGCTCTCCATAAATAATAATAATAATAATAATATGCTCACCACAGTGCTCTTGTGTGATTAAAGGAGATAACATGTTATCATAATTCATAAAATATTATGTTAATGTGTTGTTTTTCATTCATTTATTCATAACTTACCTAGTACCAACTACTAACATGGGTGCTTGGAATATGCTAGTGAACAAAATACTAACAAGAAAAAAAACGCTGCCCTTTTAGAGCTTATCTTCTTGAAGAGAGTTGGGGTATACTTACAATTATTTAAATTAAACAAAACAGACAAGTAATTCATAGGTTACAAGATGATAAGTACTACAGGGAACACACACACACACACACACACACACACACACACTGAAATAAGGTTTGAGAGTGCCATGAGGTAGGTTACAGGGTAAAATAAGATGGTCAAGGCAAACCTCATCAAAAGGTGACATGTGAGCAAAGACTGAGAAAACTGAAGTTAATGAGGTGGATAGCTCAATGAGGAGGCTCCCAGGCACAAAGGCCCAAAGCAGGGAGCATGTCTAACACCCTGAAATTCAAGGAGGGGCCAGTGAGGCTGAAACGAAGTGAGAATGGCCTGGCAAGGGGGAGGGGCAATGGGAGAGAAAACCATGGAGATAACTAGAGAGGGAGAGTACAGATTACCAGGGCCCCTTAGCACTGTAAGGACTTTGGCTTTCATTCTGAGTAAGGTGGAGAACACTTTGGAGGCTTTTGCAGAGAACATTGACATAAGATAACTTTGTATTTTATAGTAATGACTCTGCCCTCTCTGTTGGGGAAAGACTATGAAGGAGACAGGGAGGGAGCAGAGACCAGTTAAGAATATACTGGAACAGTCATGATAAGAGGTGTCAGTGCTTGGAGTGGAGATGATGAAAAGTGATTGGATCTTGAATGCTATTTTGAAGATAGAGCCTTCAGGATTTCCTGACAGATATTAGATATGGAAAGTGAGAAAGAGAAGTATAGATTTGTTGCCAATGTTTTTGGCCTGAGTAACTAAAAACAATAAAGATGCCAGCAACTGAGATGGGGAAGACTGTGTGAGGGTTTGAGAGGAAAATTGGGAATTCCACTTTGGGCATGTAAGTTTAAAATATGCTATTGACATCGAAGTAGAGATGTAGAGTAGGCAACTTACATATAGGAGTCTGGATCCAGGAAGAGGACTGAGATGGACATATAAATAAAGTAGTTACAAGCATAGGTGGTATTTAAAGCCATGAGACTGGATAAGCTCACCAAGGAATGGTTGTAGGTAGAGAAGAGAAGGGATCCAAGAACTGAGCTTTGGATGTGCGAATGTTCAAAGGCGAAGAGGATAGTAGAAATATTCAAAGGAGGTTGAAAAGGGGTAGTCAATGAGTTTGGAACAAAATGAAGAGAGCGTTCTAGCCAGAGAGAAGATCTTCCAATGTCAAATAGGTCACTGGATTTAGCAAAATGGAAGTCATTAGTGACCTCAACAAAAGCACACTTAGTGGAATGAAGGGAAAATGTCTGATGGAATGGATTTAAGAGAGCATGGGGAACTGAGTCAATGGTATATAATAGCAGTGTACGGGGACAGATGGTAGCTATACTCATGGTAAGCATAGCATAATGTATAAACTTGTCCAATTGTTATGTTGTACACCTGAAACTAAAGTAATATTGTGTGTCAACTACACTTAAATTTTTTTTAAAAAGACATTGAGGGGTGCCTGGGTGACTCAGTTCATTAAGCATCTGCCATCAGCTCAGGTCATGATCCCAGCGTCCTGGACTCAAGCCCTGCTTCTCCTTCTCCCTTTGCTGCTCCCGCTGCTTGCTGTCTCTCTCTCTCTCTCTCTCTCTCTCTCTCTCTCTCTGCCAAATAAATAAGTGAAATCTTTTAAAAAGAGAGAAAGAGAGACATTGAGCATGAGAGAAAAGAATAGGAGGCAGCAAGGAGATAGAGGACTTTCTAGGATACTCTGCTAAAAATAGCAAAGGAATGGGATGTTATTTAGGGGAGGGAATGGAGTACAGGGTTAAAGATGGATTTTTTAAATAAGAGTAATAACAACATGTTAATAAGCTGATGAAAATGACCCAGAAGAGAGACAAAATGATATAGTAAAGAGAGAGAATTGTGGGAACAGCACCTTAATTTTGCATGGGGCACCAGTGCGTAAGTGGACATGCTGGCTCTAGAGAGGAGCACAGATCGCTCACCAATGGTGAGAGGCGGAAGGACAGAATATGTGAGTGAGGTGGACAATCTGGTGGGAACCTATGAGGGCTACCTTCTAATTATTTCCCTTACTTGCCTGCCATTGCCCCTGGAGAGCCCCTTGTTAATACTTACTTGTTTGAATTAGGACCTTAAAGCTATATTTTATTAGAGAATCCTTTATAGGATTTCTTTCCACCATAGACCTGTTTTCATAGGGAAGTAAGGTGAAGAGTTAGGATAAGTATGAAGAACATGAAGAGTTCTGGAAAGCCATCCCACAGCATAACCACGCTGGATATCCAGAGCCACGTCTTCCAAAGGATATTGAAGAGAAACAATTTCAATCAAGTTCTCCCAGTCTCTGCAATAAGGGATTCCCAAATATCTACAAGAAATACTTCCTTAGGGGCGCCTGGGTGGCTCAGTCGTTAAGCATCTGCCTTCGGCTCAGGTCATGATCCCAGGGTCCTGGAATCGAGCCCCACGTCAGGCTCCCTGCTCAGTAGGAAGCCTGCTTCTCCCTCTCCCACTCCCCCTGCTTGTATTCCCTCTCTCGCTGTCTCTCTCTCTCCCTCTCTATCAAATAAATAAATAAAATCTTTAAAAAAAAAACAAAGAAATACTTCTACCATGGCCGCCATTTCCCCCAAGCTACATGTGGTTTTTTTTCTGTCAGTTTTCCTGACCACAATACGAGCCAGAAGTGTTAACAACATCATTAGTTGGCTTAGGAAGCCCCTAGATACATTATTTTTTTTATTTTTTATTGTTATGTTAATCACCATACATTACATCATTAGTTTCTGATGTAGTGTTCCAGGATTCATTGTTTGTGTATAACACCCAGTGCTCCATGTAGAACATGCCCTCTTTAATACCAGGCTAACCCATCCTCCCACCCCCCTCCCCTCTAGAACCCTCAGTTTGTTTTTCAGTGTCCATAGTCTCTCATGGTTCATCTCCCCCTCCAATTTCCCCCTCTTCATTCTTCCCCTCCTGCTACCCTAGATACATTTTTGAATGCATAGAAAAGACATGATATTCCTTCTCAACAATCTGGCTTCCTATGGTAAAATGGAGGGAAGATTATTTTTCACTTTCTTCTAGAACATAAAACTGTCACTGAGACTGGCAAAAAGGATACCACAAAGGTCTGAGTCCTCAGGGTGTGTGCATGGAGAGGGGAGAAGGCGGTACGTATAGCCAGACACCAATCTCTATGTGGTGGCAAAGTAAGTGTTACATCCTAGGAATGGTGTGTAGGGAGTTTGCCGAGGGATTTATACCTGCCCTGGTGCCAAACATCCTGCCAGCTGGTCTGCACTGTAATATTAAGAACCAATCCAATTAAGGAAAAATGCACTGCACTTAGGGAACCACCACCACCCATAACTCATCAGCTCTAAGAGCTGGAAGTAACATGGCTACAACTCAAAGAAAAGGGGAAGAGTAGAGAACAGGGGAGCAGAGGGGATTGCAAAGTTTAAAACTGCCAGAGCTTGTTCTTCCAGCTCTCTGTGCCTGTTCTGCGTGCTATCCACACTTCTGTGCCCGTAAGTTTGCCTCAGCATTGACTGCCAACCTCTTCCCAGCACACCCTCTTTTTCCTGGTCCTGAGAAGTCTCCATCACCATCAGAACCGTGTGATCCTACAAGACCTCTTCTAGATCTTTTTTATTCTGGTAAAAAAATACATAACATTAAATTTACCATCTCAACCATTTGTAAGTATGCAGTTCAGTAGTGTTAAGTAAATTCACGTTGTTGTGCAACTGATCTCTAGAACTTGTTCATCTTACAAAACAGAAACTCTCTACCCGTTGAACACTAATTTCCTCGCCCTCCACCCCCAGCCCTTGGCAATTGCTTTTCTACCTTCTGTTTCTATAATGCTTCCTGTGAATGGAATCATACAGTTACATAATATTCCACTGTGTGCATATGCCACATTGTCTTTAACCATTCATCCATCAATGGAAGTTTGAGCTGCTTGTGTTCTTGGCTATTGTGAGTAATGCCACAGTGAACACCAGTGTGCAAATGTCTCCTCAAGAAACACTTTGGATTCTTTTGGGCATATATTCAGAAGTAGGGTTGCTGCATTATGTGGCAGTTCTATTTTTAATTTTTTAAGGAGTTTTCTACACTGTTTTCCATAGTGGCTGCACCACTTCACACACCCACCAACAGTGCCCAGGGGCTCCAGTTTCTCTGTGTCTGTGCCAAGTCATTATTTTCTCTTCTTTTCATAGTGTTTATCCTACTGGGTGTGAGGTGATATCTCAAGGTAAATTTAATTTGCAGCGATGTGGAATATTCTTTTCTTATGCCTGTTGGCTATCTGTATATCTTCTTTAGAGAATTGTCTATTCAAATCTTTTGCCCATTTTTTAATTGAGTTATTTGGGGGGTTTTGTTATCACCTGTTACTGTGTCATAGGAGCTCTTTATATATCTGGATATGAACCCCTCATCAAATACATGATTTGCACATCTTTTCTCTCATTCCATAGTTGCCTTTTTACCCTGTTGATTGTTTCCCTTAAGGTGCCAAAGTTTTTAAGTTTGATGGAAACCCATTTGTCGATTTTTGCTTTTGATTCAACAAGAAGTAGAATTTATGGGTATAACACTAGTCTGTCAGAAGCTGTGTCTCCAACGCCTTCTCCTCCTCCCTGGAGAAAGACTGATGGAAGTTGGGTTGTCACCAGCAGCTAGTTCTCCAAATATGATCTTCAAAGGGTTCTTTATCCTTTTCAGTGCTTACAAGACAACAGTGCCTAATCTCATGTTTCTGGCATGACTAATAGGTTTTTAATCAAACCAGATGAACTCTTGGTAGTAGCTCATGAACAGATGGTCCCATCATCTTGTTTGCACTGGAGCAAGCTTTCTGTGGGTGATCCAGTAATAGAGATGGTCCAGATTATCAGACAAAGTCATCCTTCATCACCTGGTACTTGTCCCCTTTCTTCCACTGTCACTGGCTCCCTCTCTCCCAGCCTGGCGTTCTTTAATGCTGTCTTTGCATACACGGCTTCATCTGTCTGAAACATTCCACCACTGCCTTCCCCCACACAAGCAACTTTTTGCCTCCATTCACCTGTAATGCCTAGCTATCATTCCAAACTCAACTCAGGGCCCTCTCCTCCTTCCTTCACACAAATCCACTCTCATCTGTCCTCTGTCTGAGATGGCCACTCTTTTTCCATTCCCCTAGTATCCTGTACCTTCTCTTAATGTAGTACCTTCCACACTGTCTCTGGTTATGCACTTACTCCCTGCTCTCTCCCACCACATGGGAAAGACTGTGAAGACATGGACTATCTTCCTAAACCTCACACCCTCAACACTCATGTCAGTTGAAAGAGAGTAAGCCCCCATTCATTGTTGAATGAATAGAATGAGAAATACCAAGACCTTTAGTTTGTTTTAAAGTTTTTAAATGTCATTTTAACTGACAGAAAAACAAACAAACAAACAAAAAACACAGGGCACCTGGGTGGCTCCGTTCATTGAGCATCCGACCCTTGATTTTGGCTCAGTTCATGATCTCAGGGTGGTGAGATCGAGCCCCCACGTCAGGCTCTGCACTCAGCGTGGAGTCTGCTTGGGATTCTCTCTCTCCCTCTTCCTCTGTTTCCCCCCACCAAAAAAATAATAAATAAATAAATAAATAAGATACATATAATATACATACAATTATATATTATATGTATTTATATTATTTATATTATATAAATAGGTAAATAATATAAATTCTTAAAAAATTCACATTTTCCATTACAACTAACACTGCAGCATGAAAAAGAAAAAATGGTATTGCTACCACAAAACTACAGGTGTGGGCAGGTTACACAGGAGACTATGTCCTTCTTTCTTCTTGCCCAGGGACAGCCTCATTGATGATCCACAGTCCCTTAGGTGCAATTCCAAAATACAAAAAGCCATCAACACTACAAAGATCAAGGCTGTGGACGTAAATTAAATCTTATGCACAAGCCCAAAGGAGCTTTGGATTCTCTAGTGATGGGACAAATTAGAAAATAACACTTATTAAGCAATGATTTCAAAAAAAAAAAAAAGGCAGGGGGAGGGACTGTTCTTCATTTCACTGCCCTCTACATTTTTCTTCACTAGACAGATTTTGGGGCCTGTTTTTTATTTAATCTGCACTGTTTTTATTTAGTCTTTGTTTATTCTACTGCCTACATCACATGAACAGCTCTATGGGCACACACGGTTCTCTAAACAACAAGGAGTAGACTAGTACTTGCCTCAGTTTCCCACATCTGGCTACTTTGTCACTTCCATGTGGTCCTAACATCTTTATCCACCTAGGGCAAAACTTATATAAAAGGTTAACTTACTGAATATAAATGTTTATTGTTCTCCTTGTATTTTTGCCAGGTGAACACAGCCTTTGGGCTTCCTTACCTCCATAAGCTTAGCAGATTTAACTGCCAAAGTAAGGACAGGAACATCCTGAGGCTGAGGTAGCACTACGTGTCCCAGAGCAGGTCAGGGGATGTTAAGCCTTTTGAGTCCCAGAGCCATCCTGCAGGATCCTGGGAAGGGAAGAGGTCTGCAAGACCTGGGTGATGTGTGGACCCTTTTTATTCTCTGGGATGATGCTTGAGGAAGTGGCATGTGGTCTTGCCAGGGCACAGCTGAGCAGGACTTCAAGGGGAGGGACCCCAGGCCCTCAGGACCCCAGGCTCAGCAGTAATGCCTGTATCCCACACGCAGCGTGGACACAAAGAGCAACCAGATAGCAAGGACTCAGTGGCTTGATCAGAAGAACATCCGTGTGAGTATGGGAGTCCAGAGATGAGAGGCATTTAACCCATTCTCTTGGCCTCACATAGCCTCCCAGATTCTGGGACATCCCTGAAAAAAAGTGAAGAGAGTTCAACAAGTGACCAAGATGGAATTTCTGCCAGTCAGGCAAACTGGGAGCCTTGATGTAAAGAAATAAAAAAGTAAATATCCTTTCCCATTTGAGCTGGTAGACCGAGATTTGTGCCCATGATATGTAATTAGATGGGAGAGTTTTGTTCTGTAGGTTTACTTCCGCTACTTGCCTTTTTCTGCCCCTATTCTAAATCGTAAGGAGGGAATTCTAAGTAGGTCCCTGCTGCCTGGCTCTTGATTCAATCCCAGGAAATGCCCCCAAATGAAATTATTTTTTTTAAGTACCAACAGAGCATAAAACATGCAAGTACAATATAACCTGTGAGTGCGAAGTAGAATTTACACTTAAACAATGTATATTTATGATGTTCCTCTCCTTCCTCCATTGGGGAACAGGATCACTTCTGTATACTTAATCAGAACACATCTTAAATCACACCATGCAACGGGCCTTGTGGCAATCTATGATGGCCAAAGTATATAAAATATGATGAAGTTAAGAAGTTGCAGCTGAACCAACAATATATCCTCCTGGAAGGGAGACATTAAATAAATCTTCACTGTTTTTTGATAGCCTATTAAAGTTCCTTAAGAGCTCCAGTACATTTGACTATTTTTTTTTTTAGCCACAATGCCTTAAACAAGCTTTTGTAATCATAAATATAACACTAAAAAAAGCAAAAACAAAGAATTAGCAATTAAATGTGTCTCTTGTTGGGACTAGTCAATGAACAGGAAGGACCTTCCTCCAAAGGAAATAAAGGATTACATGAAAAGCCGGGCTATATAGGAATTGGGGTTTTTTTTTATTTCTTTACCCATTTGTGGGAACTTACGGCCTAGTTTTATTTTTGCTTGGTGAGTGTGGGAGAGCAACACCTTCTGATAAAGACAGGATCATTTTCTTCATCAGATACCATCTTTAGCAGAAACACTGAAGGAGAAATTTCATGTTGCCTTGGAGGTTTATTTATTTAGTTTTATTCGTTAAGCAAATGCTTTAATTAAAATAAATCAGAGTTTTATTTATACAATAGCTTTTTACCCTAAACATATGAAAATGAGGAATTAAAGAAGATAGAATCTCAGTAACTACTAGGGAAAGAAAAGGCCAGCAAACAAATACAAATGAATAAAAATGAATTCAATGTATATTTTCTCTTATAAAATGTCACAGAAACAGTCCATCGGCTAAGTAAATAACCACAGTAAAGTAAAATCACTAAAAAAGACTGTCTAGTCAGCTGTTCAGTGTCTCAGTCAAGCACCACACAATATTTTTAATTAAGTGGATAGATACTGGGTAAAATAAGTGATCCAAAGCTTCGTTTGGCACCAAAATTTTTCATCACCAACTTTCCTTGCTTATATTATTTATGGTCACAGACAGGTATTTATCCAGCTGGGCACCACATAAGTCAACATATTGTGACAGCAGAAACTTCCAAATACAGACATAGGTCCTAATGGAACTGGGGCAGAAGGTAAGGGTAACATAAGAAGAGGCTCCTACTTGCAGCCAGATAATATCAGCTAAGGAAAATAGAGCTTGGGATAAACATCAATATAGCCCAGAAGTACAAACGAAATACATAAGAGTGACTTCACATTAGTATAGCTTTCCTGATGGGACTGAGTGGGAAGATGGGAGATGGGTTGAAGAGATAACAAGGGGTTTGTACTCACAATAAAGCTCAAGGCCTCTCCCAGGACAGGTCAAGGGTGTAGGATCAGAGGCGCTACCTCAAGCTAGCTGAGATGCTGAACTTGGAGAGGTTTGGGGTGGGAAAGCTCTAATCGGGACCCCAGGAACTGAGAAGACCAACTCTTACTCTTCCAAAAGGGTCTAAAAAGCCATGGAAAGAATACAGGGGTACTGGTAGGCTGAAGGCACAGAGGTGGGGAAAGGGAACGAAAAAAGAAAAGGAATAAAAAGAGAATAAAAGAATTTTTAGAAATCCACCATCGTGGAAAGAACATTAGCCTGGCTGCTGAACACTCAGGTCCTGGTCCCAGCAGTCATCGGCTGTCTCGGGGCCCTTCCATGAGTCACTGAATGCTTGGCCTGAGCTTCCTGGTCTCTGAAACAAGAGCATGAACCCACTGCACAAATTTCCAACATGGATTTCACAAAACCCTAGACCCACAAAAAACACTGTACAAATCTTTTTTAATAAACATCATGAAGCCAAATATATTTGGATAATTCCACATGTTCTAACACAATCTAAAACGCACAATGCGTGGTGCCTGGGTGGCTCAGTTGGTTGAGGGTCTGCCTTTGGCTCAGGTCATGATCCCAGGGTCCTGGGATCAAGCACCGCGTTGGGCTCCCTGCTCCGCAGGGAGCCTGCTTCTCCCTCTCCCTCTGCCTGCTACTCTGCCTATCTGTGTTCTCTCTCTATGTCTCTGTCAAATAAATAAATAAAATCTTTAAAAAAATAAAAGAAAAAAAGAAAATGCACAATGCATATTAGTACATTAAAAATGAGATGTCTCACTCTAAAAAAATTGGTGAGACAGTTTCACCAAGGGTTTCCCAAACCCTACTTAATCCCAACATGTTTTTTTCTTCTATGAAACATTTTTTAACATAAATTGCACCGTTTGCAAAACACACAAGACTGAATGATATTTCCAAATTTAAGTTTCTATGAGGCTCTGAGCAGAGAAGCATAGAAAAGGCTTGAAGCCCAAACTTGCAGTTCCTATATTAACCCCAGGACTGTAAGGTGAGTATAGACTGATTTTAATCTAAAACTCCCATTGGGAAGTATAGCATGAAGAGTTGATCAGGCAACTGAATAGAAACCAATGAACAGAAACACAGCTCTTACAGACTCATGCAAGTAGTAGGCCACCCAATCCATTACACATGTTAAGAGAACGCCTTTTATGTGCCCACCCTGGGCTGAGTCCTGACATGTAAGACCTTATTTTGTACCCCAATTAAACATACTAATTTATAATCCCCAAGTTACAATTTTAAGCTCCAGGGGATCAAGAGATTCCCTAATGTATCCCCAGAGCCTATCTCAAATCTGGACATAAAGTAGATTTATTCATTTGTGAATGAATGTTCCAATGGACAAATATTTATAGAGATGCACTAGGTATAATCTTATCCTCCAAGGAATTCAAAGCCTGTTTAAAGGAATCTCAAAATAACTTTATTTATTACCAAAGCCAATAACAATTGATGTTGAATGATCATGAAGACATGCCAATTTTCAGCTGGAATATAATGCAGTTATTGATTATCTCCAGGTGCATTACTATGTCCATCATACACTGGTACACCTAGAACTTTAGATAAAAGATAATATATTAATAATGAGCAGGATGGGCTTTTACTCAAACAAAAGAATGGAGGATTCAGAACAGACTGACATGTTACTAACATAACTCTGGCTATGGAAACAAAATAATTATAAAAGGAGACTAATAAAGGACCCAAAATATTCATGAGATTCACTGAGAAAGGATTTTCTATAGGAAAACTTGAAGTTCCTTTTCAGAAAAAAAAAAAGGCAGGGGAAAGGGGTTAAAATAGGACTGGTTAACTCAGCTGCAGCAACTTCTTCCTAGAAACATCGCCAAAGGCAAGGGAAGCAAGGGCAAAAATGAACTATTGGGATTTCATCAAGATAAAAAGCTTTTGCACAGCAAAAGAAACAGTCCACAAAACCAAAAGACAACCAACAGAATAGGAGAAAATATTTGCAAATGACATATCAGATAAAGGACTAGTATCCAAAATCTATAAAGAACTTATCAAACTCAACACCCAAAAAACAAATAATCCAATCAAGAAATGGGCAGACGACATGAATAGACATTTTTCCAAAGAAGACATCCAAATGGCCAACAGACACATGAAAAAGTGCTCAACATCACTCGGCATCAGGGAAATCCAAATCAAAACCTCAATGAGATACCACCTCACAGCAGTCAGAATGGCTAAAATTAACAAGTCAGGGAACGACAGATGTTGGCGGGGATGCGGAGAAAGGGGAACCCTCCTACACTGTTGGTGGGAATGCAAGCTGGTGCAACCACTCTGGAAAACAGTATGGAGGTTCCTCAAACAGTTGAAAATAGAGCTACCATACAATCCAGCAATTGCACTACTGGGTACTTACCCCAAAGATACAAATGTAGGGATCCGAAGGGGTACGTGCACCCCAATGTTTATAGCAGCAATGTCCACAATAGCCAAACTGTGGAAAGAGCCAAGATGTCCATTGACAGATGAATGGATAAAGAAGATGTGGTATATATACACAATGGAATATTATGCAGCCATCAAAAGGAATGAAATCATGCCATTTGCAACGACATGGATGCAACTGGAGGGTGTTATGCTGAGGGAAATAAGTCAATCAGAGAAAGACATGTATCATATGACCTCACTGATATGAGGAATTCTTAAACTCAGGAAACAGAGTGTTGCTGGAGTGGTGGGGGGTGGGAGGGATGGGGTGGCTGGGTGATAGACATTGGGGAGGGTATGTGCTATGGTGAGCGCTGTGAATTGTGCAAGACTGCTGAATGACAGACCTGTACTTCTGAAACAAATAATGCAACATATGTTAAGAAAAAAGAAAAAGAAGAAGATAGCAGGAGGGGAAGAATGAAGGGGAGTAAGTCGGAGGGGGAGACGAACCATGAGAGACGATGGACTCTGAAAAACAAACTGAGGGTTCTAGAGGGGAGGTGGGTGGGGGATGGGTTAGCCTGGTGATGGGTATTAAAGAGGGCACATGCTGCGTGGAGCACTGGGTGTTATGCACAAACAGTGAATCATGGAACACTACATCAAATACTAATGATGTAATGTATGGTGATTAACATAACAATAAAAAATTAAATAAAAAAAGAAAGGAAATGTACTACAAGGGATTGACAGAATTTAGAAAATGCAGAAGAAAAATTTTTGATAGAATTGTATTGAATCTGTAGATCTATTTGCGTAGTATTGCCATATGAACTACATTAAATCTTCCAATGCATGCAAAATAAAAAAAAATAGGACTGGTTAAAAAGGTATCCCAAGACTTTTTCTGGTATTGTCTTTCAGAAGAAGAGAAATACAGATTTTGCAACTAGAGAGCCCAAAGAGGTCCCTGACTTGTCTACAGACACACTGGGACTAGCCTGAGTGAGGAATCCACGCTGTGCCCAATGACTGGGCCCCCACCCAGTGACACAGCCCCAGCCCCTTCCCAACTGACCCACACCTCAATGGCCATCAGTCACTTTCTCTGATTCAAAAATGGGCATCTTTAGATATTTACAATAAAGGCTATTCAAAGTAATTATTATTTCTCTAATTTCTTGGCCCCCTTGGCTTTTTCCTTAACAGAGATATGTGCAAAAACCTCCTCTTCCTCCCTGTCTCCCCAACCTGCCCTTTAGCCCCCCACCTCCGTGAGCCGTGCTGATACACGCCATCACCACGTTCTCAGCTTTATCTCAAAGGCCGTTTCATTTGCTCTCTGCCCCTGTTCTCGGCTCCAGTTCTTCCACTGATTTCAATAGGAAAAGCAGAGCAGATATCCCTATAGGACACTGTCATCACCTCATAAGGCCTGCAGCCCGGAACATAAAATACTTCCAACTTCTCAGTTCTCGCTCACCCTGAGCAGATTACAAGTAGGGCACTTAAAATCAAAAGCCAAGAGGGACTAAACCATGACTCTTGAATGAGAAGTAGAGGCAGAAGCCATGAACCACTTCCAAAACTTCAGGAGTTACACAGTCAAAAATCTTAGTGCCCTAGAGAGAATGTGGGTCTGATCATCAGAATGTTCCCAAGTACAAAAAGCAGGAAGTTGGCCTATGTTTAAAACATGACGTTTGCAGCATATGGGTTTTGACTGAGCATGACATGAAACAAACAAACAAAAAAATTAAGACAGAGAAGCTTGGAAGGAGTGCTCAATTGTTATCCTATCTGCCACCAAGAAAGATACATGGTACTTCTCCCTTCCAACTCTTGCAACTCACTAACAGATCACATAAATCTTGGGCCACAGGCCGTGCAAAGTTTTTCACTTCTCAGGATACTGGAATCCCAGGAAGGAGGCTTACAAAACCACCCCCTCAGCACCTCTCTACTGATGTACACTAGAGGCCCCCAGTGCTTTTTTCTTCATTAGAATTATAATCTAAGAAGAAGCCAATATTTTGAAGAAAGTTACTTGTAAGTTCCAGGGTGACTTAATCTCCTATCTGGCATTCTCAAAGTCATACTCTATCACTGAACCACCTTGTCACCTACAGAATACAGAAGAAGACGCAACTTTCTCTACCACTCACTAATTTGTAAAGGGGACAAACTCTCTTTACTGAGCACATCTTTTTGTAATCAATACAAAGAACAGGATTAATGATCCTTTCCTTTTGTAAAGCACTCTGAGTTTAGAAAGCAGTTTAACATCCTTAATTTTCTCTTCTAGGGTAATTGATCATGTTTATCTATTTTCTCTCTCCCTGTGATTGGCATTCTGCATTGATCAGAGAGAAGTCATTCACATCCAGCTCCAGATGAGGCCTATAATCACTTCCTGTTCTATTAAGTCGATTACATGTCAGTTGCACTCCCCCCAAATTACATTCAGTCTGTCCCCACTTCATGCGACCTGCTTAAATTCCTGCTAGAGAATTGCAGAATCCTAAGATCGAAGACTGAGTCCATTTGTCATCTCTGCATGTGAAAAAAATAATAATAATTAACAGTGTGAGACTTCCATTTTCCTCCCTACCCTACTGAACAGCCAAAAGACTTCCAAAATTGGTGAAAGTCACAAATCTTCCGTGGGTCCATCCCTTTCTATGAGAAGAATAATTGGGGAAGAGGGACAACAAATCAAGAAATATAGTATTCCTAGGCAGACTTTCTGTCTTCCATTAGACCAGACCTCACAAACTCAAATGCCACAGAGGCCAGACAGGTCAGTGAGTGAGTGAACAGAGCAGGTATGAAATATTAACAGTGGTGGGGATTGTAGCAAACTAGTAAGTGCACAGCCCACTTCCTACAGGCTCCCTATCCGTTCAACTTCAGCCAATTGTGGGATAGAAGTGCAGGTCCAGGGTATGCAGATCTTTAGATTTTTCATGAGACTCCCAAAGTCAGGGCATTTTAATATGAAATCTCCCAATTTGTAAATGTTGGCAACTAATTAAAAACATTTCAGAACAGTGTGAAGGCCAAGGAAAACATGTCCACAGGCCACATGTGGCCTGTGAGCCGTGGTTTGCAACCTCTGTGATAGGCTGAAGAGCTATTTAAACTCAGTAAGACAGTTGGGGTGCATAAAGGAGGAAAGAGAAATGGCACAGCCTCCTGGCTTCAGCTGGAAGTTTAACGACCTGCGTGGAGGAAAGGTACGCTGCTGAGGAAGCACTGGGCCAGGAGCCAGCACTGGTTGGCCCAAGCCTTTGGGTGGATGATTGTTTCACTTTGTCCAAGAAATAATCTCCTCCAAACAAGCTAAGAGATGGATTTGGAAGTCGAATGTAAAGAGCATACCAGTATGAATAGATAAATAATAGGTACATATGTTTCCATTCTAGAGTAAGAAGGTACAAAAGCAAATGGGAGTGAGATTTGGATCCCAGTTTTTCCAGGAAGGAGAGGAGGACTGTGGGGAACCAAGGAGGGATGTACAGTTGTTTGGTGATAGAGAAGCGGGTGAGAGAAAAGGCACAGTGCACACAATCACAACCCACCTCCCCCAGCACCTTTCTCTAGTCACTACACAGAGTCAACCAGCCTAAACTGTTTAAATGAATGAAAATAATGAAGGGCTTCTGTCTCTCTCTGGGTCTGTCTGCATCGAAAAGCTGTCTATATTGGTATCCTGGGAGCTACACCTTTAGGAGCACAGTGATGGATTCCCTGTACACCAAAGGGAAAAGCCATGTGTGCAGAACTGAAAAACAATATTTGCTAATTTACAACTGTTAATTAAAAGCCCTGTCACCAAGCCAAGCGCTCAGTGTGATTTTAAAATGTCCAACTTCTCCAGGGAGGGAGTTGCAGAGAATGTGAAATAAGTGCTCAGAGCTTCAGCAGGCGGGCGGGCTGGGGAGCAGACAGTGTCTTTAGGCTTTGGATTTGCACAAAAAAATCCTGCCTCCTCAGAGCCCAGACAATGCCCTGCATTCACTGCAATCTCAGGAACTCCAATGCTGTGCTGAGGAGCAGGAAAAAAACTAGACCCGAATTGAGAATAAATTGGTATTCACTAAATGGCACTTCTGAATTTACTGCAGCCTTCACCTTTGGAGGGAATTGCCAAGGTGCTCATAAAAGAAGAAATGATGAATATTCAGGATGTCTTTTGAATCCATTAGGCAACCTGGGATGAAGTCTCCATATGTAGACTTCTGGTTCTTTCCTTAGGCTGTTAAGGAGACTGCCAAAATGGCCGTCTGCAGGAAAAAATGGACCCTGGGTTTGCCAGTGGGGAGAAAGTCTAAACGCCAAAGGTCAAGTCCATGGAAATAAACCTGGTTTAGGAGTTTTTGCAAAGGAAGAGATTTATAAATTTTGGGTTTGTGGACACAGTGAATGAGGGAATATAGGAACGCTGATCAAAACATAGTAGCAATCTATGCATCGTACCGTGAGTCTGTTTCACAGAATCAGATGTTCTGCAGATCTAAGTGTGTGTCCATGCCACATAGGAGCATCCCAGACAATCTATACAGGAGCCTCCTGTAGTTTTGTCGACTGGGTTTACCAGGAGCAGAATTGTCTGTGCATCTCTGAAGATGGCACTGTTTGATCCCCAATCTACCTGTTCTTGTAGCCTTACACAAAGAGGAACTGTGGGCTCTTTGTGCTAAAAAAAAAAAAAAAAAAAAAAAAAATTAAGAAATACTATAGCAAAGACCATCAACTCCCAGGAGTACTGAACAAAGATCAATCAACCTTTACGAAAAGGGAATTGTTGGAAAGGGGATGATGCAAGTCACTTATCATCAGTTTCTTTGTCTTTAAAATAAAAGAGAGGAGTCAGATTCAAAGCAACAAACGTTCATGAAAGCCATCTGCGCCTGGCCCTTTTGTCCTCCGGGCACTGATGCTTTAGTAAGGGACATTTATATAGAAGTGTATCTTTAACACACAGTCTAAAGAGCTATATTAAGGTGTTAGGTCAACTCAAAGGAAAGAGTGATTCATTTCAGTAGGGAGGGGTGGAAGGAGCATCAGAGACTGAAAATTACTCAGGCAAAGAGATATTTAAGCTGACTCTTGAAGGAGAAGTTCAACAGAAGAAGAAAAAATGAAGGGGAGGGCACCCCAGGTAGAGGGCTCTACCAGAATCAAAGATTTGGGGTAGGAAATCACAAGAAGGAATGAGTGATCTGGTAGAAAACGCCTCTGATTATCTTGTAGGAAACACACCACTAACCCTCAGAGAGATCATGTGCTTGCTCCTGCATTCTAAATCAGGAAATCAAAAAATATAGTCATGTATCTCCAAAGTCTCTTCCAGAAATAACATTCCATGATTTTTATAATTCTAAGTAATAGGGGAAAGTTGAACAACCCAAGAAAAGCCTTGTACTGAATGGTCTCTTCTCTTTGATGTTTTATGACCAAAAGTGAAATTGGTGGTGGTAAGCAGGATTACCACCTACGCTGTTTGTTGTGGTCAGTCTTACATGATTTTGACATCAGACAAATGCAAATTTAGGGACAATCTAAAAACTGCTTGACCAAAAGTGTCAAGTTCATTAAAGACAAGGAAAGACCAAAAAGCTATCACAAATTGGAAGAGACAAAGGAGACATGACAACAAAATACAACATGGTATTCTAGATACTGGATCCTGGCGAGAGAAAGAACATTAATAGAGAAACCAAAGAAATTGAATAAAGTCTGTAGTTTAGCTAATAGCACTGTACCAATCAATGTCAATATCTTAGTTTTGACAAATGTACCATGGTTATGGAAGATGTTAACATCAAGGAAGCCAGGTGAGGGGCACACACACTCTCAACACTATCTTTTCACTCTTCTTGGGTTCTTTCAAAATAAAAAGAGTTTTCTTATGTGCAGCATAATATCCTATATACCATATTATCAACTACCAATGTAGTTGTTTAATCTTCTCTCCACAGGCCAAGGTTATAAAAGATTTCCCCACCAATGCAAGTTGGTGCAGCCACTCTGGAAACCAGTATGGAGATTCTTCAAAAAGTTGAAAATAGAGCTACC
>NW_027397116.1:5618384-5700959 GCF_003265705.2 Callorhinus ursinus
AGACATGTATCATATGACCTCACTGATATGAGGAATTCTTAATCTCATGAAACAAACGGAGGGTTGCTGGAGTGGTGGGGGGTGGGAGGGATGGGGTGGCTGGGTGATAGACATTAGGGAGGGTATGTGCTATGGTGAGCTCTGTGAATTGTGCAAGACCGTTGAATCATAGATCTGTACCTCTGAAACAAATAATACATTATATGTAAAAAAGAAGAAGAAGAAGAAGAAGATAGCAGGAGGGGAAGAATGAAGAGGGGGAAATCGGAGGGGGAGACAAACCATGAGAGACGATGGACTCTGAAAAACAAACTGAGGGTTCTAGAGGGGAGGGGGGTGGGGGGATGGGTTAGTCTGGTGATGGTATTAAAGAGGGCACATTCTGCATGGAGCACTGGGTGTTATACACAAATAATGAATCATGGAACACTACATCAAAAACTAGTGGTGTAATATATGGTGATTAACATAACATAATTTAAAAAATATGAAAAAAAAGATATTTCCCCACCATACCCTTATGGAAATGTTGTGGAACCAAAAAGAGAACAGTGGGCAAGTGCCTTGGAGGAAAAGGAGAATAGAAAAAGAAATGCTAATAAGTTTGGAAGAGAAAAGAAAAGCTGGGGAAAATGGTGCTCCCTCCCACCTTGAACCCACCAGACCCTAGCCTGGCATTGCCACCGTTACTCCTCATCATTCCACACTCCTCCCCCTCCCCCACCAGCACTGGCTCAGTTAGGACACAGACTAAGCTGCTCTAACAAAAGCACTCCCACATATAAATATTAAATAAGATTGGCATTGATTTTTCTCTCATTCTGCAGTTCAGAAGTGGGCCCAGTGCTTATAGTGTGACTGTGCCGTCCTGCCTGTGATTTCTGAGTCTGGGTTCAAGTTAACTGCAACAGCCCCCACCTTCACCCAACCACTGGGAAAGGGGGAAAGGGTAGGGTCCCTCAGACACTTTCCTTGGCACGCTTTCCTTCGGCTTACATCCCATTGGCCAGAAATAGGGCACATGGCCTGACCAAGGCTGCAGGGGAGGCTGGGAAATAGTCTCTAACTACGCAGCCATGCGCTCAACTACAGCTCAGCAGACCTACAGAAGGAAAGAATTAGTCTTGATGGACGAAGAGCAGTCTCTGTCACTACCCCTAATCCAGCCACACGATGTAGGGATTTTCAGTCTACTTAAGGTGATGGCAAAAGCAGAGTCTTCAATCTGACAGAATAAAATTCAGTTGTATAGAAGATAACATGTGACATCGTGGCATGTGGGAGAAGGGGAACACCATGACACAAATTGAGTTTATCTGGGGAGAACAGTTGAGCAACCAAAGGCAGGATCCTAGCATGGCAGTATATTTGGGAAACTGACCTCAATTCTCCACTCCTTTCCATACCTTCACCCCCTTTGCCATGTGATTTTACATCTACTCCCACCCACCAAGAGAGTCTATTTCCCTACCTGTGAACCTAGACTCCCCTCGCTTTGTTCAATAAAATACAGCAGAATTGACACCGTGGGAGGTCCAAGCCCAGGCCCCAGGAAGCCTTGCACACTCATGCTCTGTCTGTTGGAATACTGCCACCATGCAAACAAGCCCAGGCTAGCCAACTGAAGGGCAGAGGCCATGTGGAGCCAACTCAGGCCAGCTGAGGCTACCCCACCTCAGCCAGCCCTCCTGCCCATGTGGCAGCTGAGTGCAGGTAGATGAGGAATGAGGGACTCAACCACGATCCACTGAGCCTGACCCAGATCAGCAGAACTGCTCAGCAGAACCAAGATTTGTGAGCTAAATAAATGGTCACTGTTTAAAATTGCTAAATTTAGAATAAAAAAATAAGTAAAAATAAATAAATAAATATAAAAATAAATAAAGCCACTAAATTTGGGGGTGGCATGTTACACAACTGTAGCCCCCGATGAAATCAGTGGAGCTCTGGTTTCAGGGAATAGTCTCACAGAAAAGGAGTCAAAGCAATTGCAAAACTGGAGAAACTCATCAGAGGGCTGTGAGGAGATCCAGGAGCGTGAATCACAGAGACCGAAGGAAACGTTTCAAGATGAAGGAAGTGGTCCTCCAGCAAGATGAGGCTTGAGAGAGAGAACTTTTTAGGACAACAGACATAACCATTGAAATGCCATTTGGGTAATGAAAACACAAATAGAAACATGCCCTTCCCATCAGCAGCAGAAAATTCAGTTCCTCTTTTCACTTAAACATACACCCACCCTTACACCTCTGTATTCCTTTCAGACAGGGAACTTAATTCCTAACATTCTGTACAAAAGGCACACAAAATTCACATGACCCTAGGACTTCCTAGAGGATACAAGTCCAAGAGGCTGCCGCTCCCATCTGTGAATGGCAGACTAACTTATATTGGCCCATAACTCCATGATTTCACATCGACTCTTGCCTCCTGCTTGCAACCCCATGGCCCTGTCATCCTGCCCTACTCCTCTTGTCTTTTCCTTCCCCATTTATTCCTCAACTTCTGTGTACAAGGTATTTGGGAAACCAGCTCTTTCTTGCTCCACATCACTAAGGAATGGCCTGAGCTTCTATAGTCCCGGAGCCTGAGAATCACCCTCCAGGCCTCCAGAGGTCCAGTTGCAAAGTTGGGAAGCTGGCCTGCTATTTGGATGAGTAAAAGTGTTCTCTCTGGCCACAGTCTATCCGCATATTGTGCGTATGTGTGCACATACACCAAAGTGTGCACATGCGCAGAGGGACTCCGGCGGATCATGGACTGCAAACGAGGCAAACCCTGTGTATGGACGGTTCGTCACCCAGCAACAGCTGCTTGATCATGCTGGTGGAGCTTCACTGATTGGAGTTGGGCCGGAGCTTTCCCCTGTGGTAACAGTCACATGCAGTGAAGAAGAGCCTTTAGAGTCAGCCTTGGATTAAGTTACAGCCCTGGCACTTGTAAGCCACGTGGCCTGGGACCGACTTAACCTCTCAAAGCACGAGGTCCTTCCCCTGTAAAATCATGTTAATGATAATCTCTACCTTGAAAGGTTGCTATAAGCACTACATGATGTTAAGTTAGGTACAGCATCAGCTCTGTGTCAGAGTCAGAGATAACATAAGAAAACCACTTAGCAGGGCCCTGCACACAGGGGTCTCAACAAACCCTATGTTGGTGCCCACAGCCTTGCTCCTCTGGTCTGGTTAGACCCTGCGGCCTTGTCCTAGGCCTTCCCATGCCTGGCCCCTGCCAGATTACCACTTGTTCTGTCTACTGGGCTCAATTTCCTCCAATCATCTCCTTCCCAGCCCTGTGGGCCAAGGTCAGCCCTTGCCCTGGCCTCCCCTGGTCGACCCCATCCTGATGGAGTTAACCAGGCCTGGCCTGCATGTGTTTGAATGAGGCCATTGGCTCCTCAGAATGACTCTCAATAAGTGGAATAAAACTGCAATGACGAAGGGGAGGGGTGGAGAGGGGGAAGTGCGTAGGAGGACATGGCATCTTGACAAGCACATTCAAGGCCATAAATATGTGGCAATGGCTTTTCTCATCCAATTTTATTATTTTGAAACTTTCCTGGAAGGGAGCTGGTATTATTAAGCATTATTACAAGATAGTCTTCTAGTCACCCAATCGCATGGGGATCCGCGTAGGACTGACAACCAGCAAGGAAGATTAGGTCATTCTCGGGGACAGAAGGAAGACGGGGAAGGAAGAGTCTCCGGCATAGACAGAAATGGAGGGAGGGCTACTTCAACACCTATCAGGGAGTCCCGGTGCTTGTAACAGCCTAAACCTACATCGGTTAGGGCCTACTGGTCACCCCTTAATCCAGGAGCTGCACAGTAACATTTAAAGTCTACCTTTCTAATCCTTAACTGGCCAGATGGTTGGAAAACCAGATTCCCTGGCCACGAGGAAAAAACACACATGTATAAGAATGTCACAGCAGACTGCTATTCTTGCCCAACGTCCCCCACAAAACTTGGAAACCTCTTATGTATTTGTGACTCCACAGTTACCGGGGGGCTTTGATAGGATGCAGAGACAACACAGGTGCAGTGCTCTGGTGTACTGGGCATCCCAGCACGTGGGGGGTGCCACCCCAGCCTCTGCTCCAAGGCCTATGGTGGCTGATCACACTCCTGCCAACCCTGCCAATGGATTATAGCTGCCCCTTCCCTGCACGGCCCCGGCTCCGGGCACCCCCAGCTGAGGAGGGCCACTCGTGACAGCCACCCGGAAACTGTAACCCACAGTGTGACTGTCCTTTCATTTATCTTCTCTCTGGGACGCAGTGAGCCCAAGAACACACTGAGGGCCAAAACTTCAGAGCTGGAGCCACCTGCACTTGCCATAGGGATCCCTCCTCTCTCTGCCCATCTCGAGGGGATGATCCACTGCCCCCCGCCCCTGCCAGGTTTCTCCACACAACGCCTAGATGACTGTCCTTGCCAGACCCTTAATGGGGCCTGCAGAACTGGCAGCTCCCATTCTCTCCCTCGCTCTCTTTCTCCCTGTCTCTCTCTGTCTGTCTTGCTCTGTCTTTCCCTATCTTTCTCAGATACAGAGAGAGATCTCCATTCACATCACATTCTGGCTGAAAAAAAAAACAAAAAAATGTTTGCCATCTTTTCCTTGCCTTCAGGACACAGCCCACACTACTTAGCCCAGCATCCCAGGCCCTGGGCAGCCTGTATTTGCTTGCCGGCCCCTGCCCCAAATCCCTGGGCTGAGCCCACGTGACCTCCATTCTCCCCCTGGGGGCATCCTCCCTGTCACAATGCTACCACTCTTCCCAGCCAGAAGCAGGTGATAAAGGTTCCCTTCCCACTGCTTGGAGCCCTTCCACACATTCTATTTCTCTTCCAGAAACAGATTTCTTCCCTGGTTCATGGTTATGCCCTAGTTGGGTGCCACTGGAACCTGAGCCAGGCCTTGTGCTGGAGCAGGTGACTCTCATGTGCTCAAAATCAAGTGGATTTTGCTCTTTAAAAAAACCAGGACCGCACAAGCATATCGCAGAATCACTCTGCAACAGTCCTTGCCTGCTTCTGTCGGGTAGGAATGACGGTGACACAGCCCCCACAGAGGAGATGGCAGGGCGTGGGGTGTGGGAGCCACCTCTTAGAGTTCACTCTCAAAACGCATGGCATCTTCCTCTTGACCCTGTGCCAGAGTATCTTCTCGTCCACCAGCCTCACAAACCAAATGCTGATGGATGCAAGAAGACAGCTGGGAGACCCCCTGCCTCGGAGCTGCGGGTCTCTTTGTCAGGACCTCGCGGCTCAGAGCTGGGGAGGTTATTGGCAGAGGTGGGACCAGGTCACCTGCCGGCCCAGAGCAGTCAGCACCCGGGCGGTTTGAGAACGCACACCCCACATAAACCAGGGGGCCGCGGCAGCCTCTGCAAGAGAACTCTCTAGAGGCAAGCCGTGAGAACGACAGGCCCCTGCAGCCTGTGGTTAGCATGCTAGAAAATTTTGAGCATTTCATTTCATTTTACTTCTGTTTTAGGATCTACTATAGTGCTTATCAGGAAATTAGATAACGCAAAACTGTATTTTGCTTTTTTCTGACCAGGCCAGAGCCCAGCTGCAACCCCCCAGCCACCGTCACCACTGTCAACCCTGTGACTTCCACACTTTCACCAACCCACTTGTGTTTTTAGGGGGGTCCTTGGTTTAAATTTTCACTTGATTCCACATATCAAAATGTCGGGGAGGCGAGCCCCAGCACCAACCACCACCAGCAGCTGCAAATGCTTTAAAGTTTGCAAACCCTTTCACATCATCAACTTCATCCCATCAACTTCCTGTGACCTAGTATTGCCCCCACCACCATTTCCCAAGTGAAAAAAATGAGACCCAGGGATCCATTGACTTGCTAGGGGTTGACACTAGTCAGTAGCCATGAAAGAGTTTTTCAAACTCAGGACTTTCCCACAAAGAAATCTGCTTGAGCATTTATTCCAGTCTCCGCTAAGGGCAGTGCTCCCGTGGGCATGATTTCTGAGGCTGCTACTCAAACGGCGTGCCCTCACCAGGCCAATTCCACAGTCTTTTAGAGAAACAAAACCTACCTTCTCCCCACCACACCCACAGGCCCACACCCAGCTTCCAGTTGGCCCTTTGCAATGCGGAAGCATGTCAGACTTGAGTCTCAGTTGGGGTGATAAATGCTGAAGACATAAGGGGGGATGAAAGCAAATCTCTCTCCCAGTTCGGTCCCCTAAAGTGAGTTCTACTCTTTCCTCTGCTTTGTGTTTGGCTGTAAATGGAGAGCCGCCTATACCACCCACCCGTTTCCAACAAATGGGAAACAAACAGCTAAAGAAAAACTTCTGAGGATTTCCCAGCTGAATAAAATCAGAAATGGATAAAGAAGCACCACAGAGGTTTAGCCTGCCTGACATTTTCAGAGTTTTATCAAAATTATTCATCAGGATTTCCTCTCAACCTCTGACCCAAATATCATCAAATTCCCTAACGTTCCTCACTTAGGTCACTAACTTCTTGCACATCTTCTCTGCAGCCCCACCTCATCCTCCCTTGGTCATCCTTCGCTTGCTGGCTGTAGTTGGGGATATTTGTTTTATGGTCTAATCTAAAATATGAGTGTGACAAGGCTGTTTGACACTCGGTGTGCTAATGGATTATATCATAGCAACAACAATCGGACATCTAATTGTATTTATCAATGGGGCTTTTTTTTTTTCCTTTGAGGCATGTTTACAATTGCCGGGTGTCTCCTCATTCAAGTCACCACGCTGCCCTTCCCGGCTTGTGTGACCTTCAAAAAGCCTCTTGCCTGCTCTCTAAACTCCAGTGGAAGAAACACAATAATAAATACCTGATAGAGTTCTTGAGGAGGAAAGATGAATTGCCATATGCAAAAGTGTTTTGAAAACAGTAAGAGCTATAAAACATTTCTTATAAACCTCCTTTTTTGATCAATGTCGCTATCCCCTTGTTTGTAAAATGTGGCATTGAAAATACTACTTGCGTCCTACAATTATTGTGAGGATTCAGTGAGATAAGGGAAGGTGCCTAGCTCCATAGTTAGCCCATAATAAGTGCTCAGAAACGTTAGCCAGCAGCAACCACGCTCCCAAACCTTGTGGGAAGGACGGCAGGTAGGACCATCCCCATTTTATAGCTCAGGAAACTGAGGTTTGAAAGGTCAGGCAGACTCAGTCTCCACTTGCAGGTTTAATGTTTCATTTCTGGTTGGAACGTGTTTATATCCACATGGCTGATTGGCAGCAAAAACCCAGTGGTCAGTGGGTAACTTTAGGTTTTTCTGCTTTGAAAGAATAAGTGGGGAGCAGCAGGCTTCTGGTTCCTCTGGACATGTGGCTAAGGCACCCTGTCTGGCTCGTTTCCTCATTAGCAGATGCAATTCAACCAGATATTCATGAGAAATGCAAACTCAAATAAGGAGACTAGGAGGGAAGACAATCATGGCTTTTACTTTTAATCCTCATTTATAATCAGTAAAGAACCAAAGGGGAAAACAGTGATGAAGTTCAGAGACAAACACTAAAACTCCAGACTGTCAGTGCAGAGATACGGGCTAAGTCACTTTCAAAGTTTTCAAAACCTGCCAATTATTTCACTGGTGAGGTCCACAAAGAAGCTGGCCCTCGCACTCGGGTAGTGGTGGAAAAGAGGTAGAAAAAATCCTAAAACTTCCACTAGGGCTGTGCACACATTCTTAACAGCAGGTTGCGGAGTTTCTCCTGGTAAGAAGACCACGACTCCTGGGGAAAGCCTCTTACCATCCAGCTTTAGCTTGTCCAAAAAGAAGGGGGGGGGGACTTTAAGTTAAGCCAAGTACACCAATTGGGGAATTAAAGAGCTGGGCACACAATCATCTAAAGTCATGTCGGAGCAGACTCAAATAGCACACATCAGCAGAAAAGAATGGGGGAACCTCCAGTACACTGACTTCATTGATACCCCATTTATCAGCAATTACGGACTCCATTAAAGGCCGAGTTTACAGCAGAAAGAGAAGCAGAGCCTAAAATATGTCCCAGCAGATGGACGGAGAGTGTCGGTGATGCCGTATTTCAAAGCCATCTGCAATGTTGTTATCATGGAACGTGGAGTCAGAGAGGCAGCAAAAATACAGCGGCCCGAGAGCCAGCCAATGATTTACTTGACCTCTGGATGGGTAGAACTGACAGCAGAAACCTCATTAATTCCTCAGGTCACTCTGGAAGACATTAATTTGGTTTGGACTCGACGAGAGGAGATTTTCCAGACGTACACTAGGAATTATGAAATCTCCATGGCCGGAGAAAGTATGTCCAAATCACTTTTTGCATAAATCAAGCTGACTTTCTGAAGAAGGATAATATGCTTAATCAAGGGAGTTATGGAATTTCTTGTGCTTATTAGACAGAAAATATAACAAGGTTTTATTTGGTTATCAGTTCTGGGAGAGAGATTTTTTTTCCTCTTTAAACTGAAGTCTTTTGCCAGAGTAGAAGAGACCCTTTGTAAGTGCTGGAAGAAGCTAGACATGTAAATAATTTGTTCACACAAAAAATAGCTTGGCTTGGCTTTGCTTTTCTCTTTCTCTTATCAAGTGGGCTCATGCATCATGCGGGCATCTCTGCAGAGTCCCAGCCAAAATGCCAGCTCCCTTGACCCCCTCACCTGCCGTCCCTCTTCAGCTAGAGCTTGCTCGGTACAGGACACATACCTATAAATAACAATCACGGGTGACTTGGTGGTTTTATCCCATATATTTTGGTGGCCTGGGCCAAAATTAAGAAGTCTGGGATCAAGGCAACTTGGGTTGAGATACAAAGTGTATAAGCCCAACCAGAAAAGCCTCTTCCCTCTCTCTGCAAGTCTGTGCAAGCCTACCCACACGTACACACATACACACAGAAGGGGAACTGAAGTTCTCCGGTCCCAAAGAGAATCCTTTCTAATGGCGTGTAGTTTAATGATTTTTAAGCTCTATGACTTTCCCAGAAATGCTGCTTCTTTGTTTTGTCGTTCACTGACGAAGAAAAAGGTGTGGAGTCCTTTGGGGGTGGGGGGGTGGTAATTAAATCCAGAACGAAGCGGTCAGTCTGGTGATTTATATCAATTCATTTTAGGGACAGTGACACACAGATCCAGTTATTCAAAATGGTCAGGAGAGAGAGATTGAGATTGAAATGCTGCTAGGCAATGAGCTTATACCCAAGTGTCTGATGCATAAGCCAAAAGCCCCCTTCTTGGTGATATCTTCCCTCGTAAAAGTTGCATTCATCATGTTTAAAGCAAGGTTATCTCTGGCTGAAGAGAACATGCATTAGGACGTTTTACTCATTCAACACTGAGCACTCCCTATCAACAACCGTCTGCCCAAAGGACCAGGAGAATAAGAATTAATCACAGGAAGACAATTTAAGGGAGTTAGGCTATAAAACGGAATTCATTAGTAACCATAAAGTATCACTGCTTTAACCTGCGTTTCCCTTAGAGTCTGCTTCCTCTGCCTTGGGACTGCACCAGCTTGCTCACCTGACAGCCTAAAGCCATCCGCATCCCCTCAACCTCCATTCCTCTTCCTGCTGGGGACAAAGAACAGAGAACTTGCCTGTGCCAGGCAGGAGCACAGTGTCTCTGGCCACAGAAACTCCTGGAAAAATATCGAGCCAGAGCCTAGAAGAACCCAACGGGGACAGAAATCCTGACATCCAAGGTCCTCTGCTCACCCGATCTGCTGACTTGGAACTGCATAAGCTCTTTTCATAGGGGACTGTCACATATGAGACAGAAAAATGTTCTGGTCATAAACACAGGTTCTGGACTTTGTAGACCAGAACAAAGCAGGATCTCAAAGAGATATTTGCACACCTGAGCTCATAGCATCATTGTGAATACAAAGGCAAAGATGTGAAAGGCACCCAAGTGCCAATCAATGGATAGATGGACACCAAAATGTGGCATATACATGCAATCCAATATTGATCAGCCTTTAAAGAGAAGGAAATCATGTCACCCACTACATCACAGCTGAAGTTGGAGGACGTTATACTAAGCCAAATAAGCCAGGGATAAAAACACATATACTGTATGATTCCACCCATATGAAGACCCAAAGCAAACAAATTTATAGAGATAGAAGGTAGCATGGCGGTTGCCAGAGGCTGTAGGCAGGGGTAACATGGGGCAATTGTTATTTAATGGGTATGGGTTTATAAGATGAAAGTGTTCTGGAGATTAGTTGCCTGACAATGTGAATATACTTAATGCTATGGAGCTGCACACTTAGAAATAGTTAAGATGGTAAATTTTATGTTATGTGTTTTTTAAACAAAAAGAAACAGAGCATCCATAATTCATCATACATGTATAAATCATGTTCATATTTTGATGCTGCAATTAAATTAATGTGGTTTTTTTTCATTTCACCCATATTGTTAACACTTTCCCATGACATTACATATTCTTCTGCATCCATATTTCAGTGGTGCATAGGATTCCATTGTTTAAGGATCCCTTACTATTGGACATTTAGGTTAACTTCCAGTTTGTTGCTATTACAAGTAAATCATGATTAACTCCATTTTTACATAATTTCTAAATTTCATATTGCGTTCCTTATAGTAGGTCTTTATTTTCTTTAGCAGTTGAGACAATATTGGTGTGGGATTTAAGATGTTTTTCCCTCAAAACCCCTTTGATTCTGAGAATATATGTGCTGGAACTACAGGGGAAGGAGGAAAATTGAGGGAGGTCAAATCAATCTTTGAAAGCAGTAAAAACTCCCCGTTTGGAAAACAGTGATGATTTCAGGGTGAGGATCATCAGAACTGGGCTCTCACAAATTGTCCCTTTCCCAGAGAACACGTGTGAGGAGAATATAGGCCAGCAGACGCAACCGGTACTAGTCACCAGAATACTCAGGGTCCTTCACGCACCCAGGATCAAACTTCAGACCACCTGCACCCCGAGCACATTCTCCAGGCCTTTCCTATAGAATAGAAGTACTTACTATGACCTTGCTCCCCTTGTAAAGTAACTGACACCTTTGCTTTAGGGTCAGTGTCATCACTCCCAAGTGATCCATGAGACAACTGAGCCCAGAAAGGTTAAATAACTTGTCCAGAGTCACAGCGAACAGTGGCAGAGTGAAGGTTCAAACCCAACCTTCCTGTGCTTCCACCCACCCCAACCCCGACATGACACCACCATGTTGAATATCACAGTTGATCACGGAACTCTAGGCACAAAGGAATATTTGATTTGTAGGGTAGCTCTGGCTCCTAATTTTCTTTATCTCTAAAGAGGCCAATACTACTTACCTGGGAAGGACTAAGGGACCAGTTTCAGAGAAGGCTTCCTGCTGCCTGTTCCACTCGTGTCTCTTTCTGACGAACCCAAGTCATTAAGGAGAGTATTTCTGAAGGAAGTTAAATAACTGCAATTAGGAATGCTCTATTTTAGGAGGAAGTGGGGCTGTGGATCATATTTCCATATGGCAGTTGCATGTGTTTATTAATGGAAAAGACTATTGAAAAGCCGCTGTTAGCACAGGACAGTTATCTTGCACTAAGTTCCTGGGATCCAGACACAGGCTTTTCTAGCAGGCTGGTTCTCTGCAATCATTTGTGGCCACTCTCAAAGACTTTGTCCTTAGAATTCTCCTCCCAGAATGGCTGTTTCTGTAATGTGAGTCCTGACAAGATGACTCACTGGGGCCATGTTAACTTTTATCTTCATCTGTTTTTAACAGTAATTAGGCCAGAGCGATTTTGGGGGCAGCACATGAGTCAAATTTCCAATCACTCCCTGTGCTGGAAATCCTGGTGGTTATTATTGGCATTCTGCGACCATATTATTCACATGAGCTTGGAATGGTGCTGTGTAAGGTATCTGGTCAGGCGATTAGGGATGCATTGGTTTCTTTTATTTCAGTCTGCTCAGATCAAAGGCCTGCCAAAATCCATTCCCAAACTCCTTGCTCTAACCCAACTGTGGCTGCTGCCATGTAGATAAATCCTTGAAGACAGAAAAACCAGCCATTTGCAATCATCTTTCTTACTACTGCTAAATTCCACACGGTTTCCAATATTCATCTGGAGAGTGTGCAAGGCTTGAAGGGGTTTTAATCTTTTGAAAGCATGGAGGATGTGCAAACTATTAATTTGATAATTATTATAACCGTGTGGGACAACCCCAGATTCCAAGTCCCCACTCTAAAGACCACACCCTCATTTTTTGGCAAAATATTCACATTTCCTGCCGCCTTAATCCCTGCACAGAGCTGCACGGCTGAGCATGACTTTCTCTCCCCTCACAGTCCCACTTTATAATTCTCAAATGTGGGCTTGGCTAAATATTCATCTCTGAGTCCAATTCACTCTAGTTCATATATATATATATATATATGGAATATATATATATATATATATGGAATCCCATATATATATATGGAATTATATGTATATATAATTCCAACAGATTCTGTCTCCCTGGACCCCTGCTTTTCCAAGTCCCCAGATGCAGCTGAACTTAAAACATTTCAAAGCAACCACTCGACAAACCCACTGAACCCCCAGCACCATGACCCAGGATAACCATGAGGGAGAAAGGAAATCGGCCTGGAGTCTGGACTAGTGCTTAGCTTTACAGAAGAAGCAAGTAGTAAGTAAAACAAAATGGATGAAGATATATTTGGCAGAAAGGAAAGGTTGTTTACAGATTCTACAAAGGGCAGGAAGGGAGGTAGAGATGTGGGCTAAAGAAAATATAAACAATGAATAAAAATGCAAAGGACCAAACCATGACACCCTTATCACACATATTTAGAGTTGGTTAATCCTGGGTCTCACAGGATTTAATCCCTTGCTCAGAGATTTGCTTCAGGAAATATTCCCCGTGCATCACTTTAAAATTCATCTTTCTTGGGGACATATAGTAAAAACAAAAAAAATCGACATGTACAGGAATGATAAACTCCTGTGGTTCATCAGAACATGGGTTACTTCTGGGAACAAGGGGTACACAGAGCCTTTTGAATGCATTTGTCACCACACATTTCTTAAGCTGGTAATGGGTACGTTGATGTTTGTATTTATCCCTTTTTGAATGTCCAAAAGATTTCATAGAAACTTCCAGATAAGTAAATAAGGAAAAAAAATCACCCAAACCCAGTATTTGAAACCTCCATCAAGGAACCCCAAGTCTGTTTTCATCAGTGTGAACGTGTGCTAACACACAGAGCCCCAACTCAGAAGGGTCCCACCCTTGGTCTCATGCTCTGCTGCCACTGCCTTAAAATTCTTCATAAATATTTAACAAGGGGCCCACATTTTTGTTCTCCACTGAACCCTGCAAATCAGATCGCCAGGCCCAGTCAGCACTTACTGGATCAAGACAAGAACCTTTCTGTTTTAAGTTACACACACAGTACTCAAGTCTAGGAATGAGGAGGACACTCTGGCCACCCTCCCTTTGGAAGAGGTAAATCTCCTCCACTTTGACTTGGTAGAAATTCCTCCAGATATCTCAGATCTTCTATCTCTCATCTTCTCATCTTCTCCCCCAAAACCAAAGATAGACAAGATGCAGAGGAAAAAAAAGGATGGTCAGTGTGGGGTGGCGATTCTAAGGATTGGTGAGAGGAAGTGACACGAGATCCGCTTCCACTCCCCCCTTAGCACCAAACAAGAGGGAAGTAGCTTCTATTTATCTCTTCACCAGAAGTCACTTTTTTTTAATTTTGGTTTGCATTTAATTTACCAAATAAGAACAAAAGAGCTCTCCCCTCCAATTATTGCTAAAGCATGCTTTGTCTCAGAAAATGATTGCTGAGCCCCTCTTATGTGCAGGCACTGTATCAGCCCTACAGGACAAAGTCAGTGTCCCCAGCTGGCAAAGGTTTAAGTCTACTGAAAAGACAGGGATGCAAACAAATGATTTTAAGACTGAGACCCAGGACCAACTCCAATCAGTGTGAGATAGTAGAAATATAATAATACAGTCCCAGAGATGGGTACTAAGTGCTGCAGAAGCAAAGAAGGAGCACCAGGATCTACCTCAGTGGGGAGGAGGCATCCTGGAAGGTGTCAGGAAGGAGTGGAGTGGAGAAACGCATTCCAGACAGCAGAAAAACAGTATATGTATAGAAACATAGAAGAGTGTATGGTGCATTTATTTGGGAGACTGCCGTTCATCCATTCATCCTTCCTTTATAAATCGTGTGCAAGACATCATGGTTAAAAGTAAATTCAAGGGAGATGATGGTAGAAGAAGTTGAACAGGTAGGAAGAAACTAGATCATGAAGAAAAGGTGACATTTTTGTTGGTAGAGGAATCGTTGAGGATCTCTCTCTCTCAAATAAATAAACAAAACCTTTTTTTAAAAAGTTAAGATTTGTTTATTTAAAGAAAACTCTGTGGGGCCCCTGGGTGGCTCAGTAGATTAAGTGTCTGCCTTCGGCTCAGGTCATGATCCCAGGGTCCTGGGACTGAGCCCCACATCAGGCTCCTTGTTCAGTGGGGAACCTGTTTCTCCCTCTCCCTTGCCTGCCACTCCCCCCTGTTTATCCTCTCTCTCTCTCTCTCTCTCTGTCAAATAAATAAATAAAATGTTTTTTAAAAAAAAAACAAAAAAGAAAACTCTGGCTTTGGGAGATAATATCCAGGAAGGTGAATAAGAGTCTTTGGATCAGTGAGAAGGAGGCTATCACAATCTTCCTGCTTCTATATAATTAGAACAATGATAAGAGGTAGGAAAGAGATTTTGAGAGAGCTGGACTTGGAGACTGGACTTGGAGACTGGATAGGGGGAAGGAAAAGGAAGAATTTAGTGTAGCTCTCAGGTTTCTATTGTGAGCAATTGATGAAAGGTAGCATCATTCTCTAAGTGATGGAGCCCAAAAAAAAGAGTGGGTTCCGGGAGCAAAATATGAAGTGTTCGGATTTAGTGTTCTTGAGTTAGAGAAGTCTATGGGACTCCCAAGTGGATTTATTTTTCTCAGGGCAGTGGAAATCTGCTAAGAGAGATTTTTAATCTGGAGATATACTGGGGAGTCATTCATGCACAGGGAGTTATTGGAGCCATAGCCCTGGATCGCCTTCCCAGGAAGAAGGAAAAGTATGTAGTGAGAGAAGTAGCCTGATGATAGGAACCCTAGGGCTGGAAGGTAAAGTTAAATCTATAGGGGAGACTTAAGAGAACTACCAAAAATTAAAAAATTAACCAAGAAAAAGTGATTATAAAACCAAGTTTTAAGATGAAGAAAATGATTGACAACAGTAATACAGGCAGATAAGCCAAGAAAAATGTTCTATATCTGCAGAAAATCAAATTTTAACAACTAGAAGATTTTTTGATTACTTTGATATAGGTTTTTTTTAGTTTTTTTATTATTATGTTAATCACCATACATTACAACATTAGTTTTTGATGTAGTGTTCCAGGATTCATTGTTTGTGCATAACACCCAGTGCTCCATGCAGAACGTGCCCTCTTTCATACCCATCACCAGGCTAACCCATCCCCCCATCCCCCTCCCCTCTAGAACCCTCAGTTTGTTTCTCAGAGTCCATAGTCTCTCATGGTTCATCTCCCCCTCCGTTTACTCCCCCGTCATTTTTCCCTTCCTGCTATCTTCTTCTTCTTTTTTTTTTTAACATATAATGTATTATTTGCCTCAGAGGTACAGGTCTGTGATTAAATAGTCTTACACAATTTATAGCACTCACCATAGCCCATACCCTCCCCAATGTCTATCACTCAGCCACCCCATCCCTCCCACCCCCCATCACTCCAGCAACCCTCAATTTGTTTCCTGAGATTAAGATTTCCTCATATCAGTGAGGTCATATGATACGTTTCTTTCTCTGATTGACTTATTTCGCTCAGCATAATACCCTCCAGTTCCATCCACGTTATTGCAAATGGCAAGATTTCATTCCTTTTGATGGCTGCATAACATTCCATTGTATATATATACCACATCTTCTTTATGCATTCATCTGTCGATGGACATCTTGGCTCTTTCCACAGTTTGGCTATTGTGGACATTGCTGCTATAAACACTGGGGCGCACATACCCCTTCGGATCCCTACATTTGTATCTTCAGGGTAAATACCCAGTAGTGCAATTGCTGGATCGTATGGTAGCTCTATTTTCAACTTTTTGAGGAACCTCCATACTGTTTTCCAGAGTGGTTGCACCAGCTTGCATTCCCACCAGCAGTGTAGGAGGGTTCCCCTTTCTCCACATCCCTGCCAACATCTGTCATTTCCTGACTTGTTAATTTTAGCCATTCTGACTGGTGTGAGGTGGTATCTCATTGAGGTTTTGATTTGGATTTCCCTGATGCCGAGCGATGTTGAGCAATTTTTTGTGTGTCTGTTGGCCATTTGGATGTCTTCTTTGGAGAAATGTCTGTTCATGTCTTCTGCCCATTTCTTGATTGGATCAGTTTTCTTTGGGTATTGAGTTTTATAAGTTCTTTATAGATTTTGGATACTAGCCCTTTATCCAATATGTCATTTGCAAATATCTTCTCCCATTCTGTCAGTTGTCTTTTGGTTTTGTTGACTGTTTCTTTTGCTGTGCAAAAGCTTTTTATCTTGATAAAGTCCCAATAGTTCATTTTTGCCCTTGCTCCCCTTGCCTTTGGCGATGTTTCTAGGAAGAAGTTGCTGCGGCTGAGGTCGAAGAGGTTGCTACCTGTGTTCTCCTTTAGGATTTTGATGGACTCCTGTCTCACATTGAGGTCTTTCAACCATTTGAAGTCTATTTTTGTGTGTGGTGTAAGGAAATGGTCCAGTTTCATTCTTCTGCATGTGGCTTCCAATTTTCCCAACACCATTTGTTAAAGAGACTGTCTTTTTTCCACTGGACATTCTTTCCTGCTTTGCTGAAGAGTAGTTGACCATAGAGTTTAGGGTTTGTTTCTGGGCTCTCTATTCTGTTCCATTGATCTATGTGTCTGTTTTTGTGCCAGTACCATACTGTCTTGATGATGACAGCTTTGTCATAGAGATGGAAGCCCGGAATTGTGATGCTGCCAGCTTTGCTTTTCTTTTTCAACATTCCTCTGACTATTTGGGGTCTCTTCTGGTTCCATACAAATTTTAGGATTATTTGTTCCATTTCTTTGAAAAAAGTGGATGGTATTTTGATGGGGTTTGCATTGAATGTGTAAATTGCTCTAGGTAGCATTGACATCTTCACAATATTTGTTCTTCCAATCCATGAGCATGGAACATTTTTCCATTTCTTTGTGTCTTCCTCAATTTCTTCCATGAGTATTCTATAGTTTTCTGAGTACAGATTCTTTGCCTCTTTGGTTAGATTTATTCCTAGGTATCTTATGGTTTTGGGTGCAATTGTAAATGGGATCGACTCCTTAATTTCTCTTTCTTCTGTCTTGTTGGTGTATAGGAATACCACTGATTTCTGTGCATTGATTTTATATCCTGCCACTTGACTGAATTCCTGTATGAGTTCTAGCAGTTTTGGGGTGGAGTCTTTTGGGTTTTCCACATAAAGTATCATATCATCTGCAAAGAGTGAGAGCTTGACTTCTTCCTTGCCGATTTGGATGCCTTTGATTTCTTTTTGTTGTCTGATTGCTGTGGCTAGGACTTCTAATACTATGTTGAATAGCAGTGGTGACAGTGGACATCCCTGCTGCATTCCTGACCTTAGGGAGAAAGCTCTCAGTTTTTCCCTATTGAGAATGATATTTGCTATGGGTTTTTCATAGATGGCTTTTATGATATTGAGGTATGTACCCTCTATACCTATATTCTGAAGAGTTTTGTTCAAGAAAGGATGCTGTACTTTGTCAAATGCTTTTTCTGCATCTATTGAGAGGATCATATGGTTCTTGTTCATTCTTTTGTTAATGTATTGTATCACGTTGATTGATTTGTGGATGTTGAACCAAACTTGCAGCCGAGGGATAAATCCTGCTTGGTCGTGGTGAATAATCCTTTTAATGTACTGTTGGATTCTATTGGCTAGTATTTTGGTGAGAATTTTTGCATCCATGTTCATCAAGGATATTGGCCTGTAATTCTCCTTTTTGATGGGGTCTTTGTCTGGTTTGGGGGGGCCTCATAAAACGAGTTTGGAAGTTTTCCTTCCATTTCTATTTTTTGGAAGAGTTTCAGGAGTATAGGTATTAATTCTTCTTTAAATGTTTGGTAGAATTCCCCTGGGAAGCCATCTGGCCTGGGGCTTTTGTTTGTTGGGAGATTTCTGATGACTGCCTCAATTTCCTTAGTGGTTATAGGTCTGTTTAGGTTTTCTATTGCTTCCTGGTTCAGTTTTGGTAGTTGATACATCTCTAGGAATGCATCCATTTCTTCCAGATTATCTAATTTGCTGGCATAGGGTTGTCCATAATATGTTCTTATAATTGTTTGTGTTTCTTTGGTGTTGGTTGTGATCTCTCCTTTTTCATTCATGATTTTCTTCATTTGGGTCATTTCTCTTTTCTTTTTGATAAGTCTGGCCAGGGGTTTATCCATCTTGTTAATTTTTTCAAAGAACCAGCTCCTCGTTTCATTGATCTGTTCTACTGTGCATTTGGTTTCTATTTCATTGATTTCTGCTCTGATCTTTATTATTTCTCTTCTCCTGCCAGGTGTAGGCTTTATTTGCTGTTCTTTCTCCAGCTCCTTTAGGTGTAGGGTTAGGTTGTGTATTTGAGACCTTTCTTGTTTCTTGAAAAAGCCTTGTATTGCTATATGTTTTCCTCTTAGGACTGCCTTTGCTGCATCCCAAAGATTTTGAACAGTTGTGTTCTCATTTTCATTGGTTTCCATGAATTTTTTAAATTCTTCTTTAATTTCCTGGTTGACCCATTCATTCTTTAGTAGGATGCTCTTTAGCCTCCATGTATTTGAGTTCTTTCCAACTTTCCTCTTGTGATTTAAGTTCTAGTTTCAAAGCAATGTGGTCTGAAAATATGCAGGGAATGATACCAATCTCTTGGTATGGGTTGAGACCTGATTTGTGACCTAGGATGTGATCTATTCTGGAGAATGTTCTATGGGCACTAGAGAAGAATGTGTATTCTGTTGCTTTGGGTTGGAATGTTCTGAATATATCTGTGAAGTCCATTTGGTCCAACATGTCATTTAAAGTCTTTATTTCCTTGTTGATCTTTTGCTTAAATGATCTGTCCATTTCAGTGAGGGGGGTGTTAAAGTCCCCCACTATTATTGTATTGTTGTCAATGTGTTTCTTTGCTTTTGTTATTAATTGGCTTATATACTGGCTGCTCCCATGTTAGGGGCATAGATATTTACAATTGTTAGATCTTCTTGTTGGAAAGACCCTTTAAGTAGGATATAGTGTCCTTCCTCATCTCTTACTACAGTCTTTGGTTTAAAATCTAATTTGTCTGATATAAGGATTGCCACCCCAGCTTTCTTTTGGTGTCCATTAGCATGGCAAATGGTTTTCCACCGCCTCACTTTCAATCTGGGGGTGTCTTTGGGTCTAAAATGAGTCTCTTGCAGACAGCATATTGTGTCTTGTTTTTTAATCCAATCTGATAGCCTGTGTCTTTTGATTGGGGCATTTAGCCCATTTACATTCAGGGTAACTATTGAAAGATATGAATTTAGTGCCATTGTATTGCCTGTAAGGTGACTGTGACTGTATATTGTCTGTGTTCCTTTCTGGTCTATGTTGCTTTGAGGCTCTCTCTTTGCTTAGGGGACCCCTTTCAATATTTCTTGTAGGGCTGGTTTTGTGTTTGCAAATTCCTTTAGTTTTTGTTTGTCCTGGAAGCTTTTTATCTCTCCTTCTATTTTCAGTGACAGCCTAGCTGGATATAGTATTCTTGGCTGCATATTTTTCTCATTTAGTGCTCTGAAGATAACATGCCAGTCCTTTCTGGCCTGCCAGGTCTCTGTGGATAGGTCTGTTCCCAATCTAATGTTTCTACCATTGTAGATTACATAACTCTTCTCCTGAGCTGCTTTCAGGATTTTCTCTTTGTCTCTGAGACTCGTAAGTTTTACTATTAGATGTCGGGATGTTGACCTATTTTTATTGCTTTTGAGAGGGGTTCTCTGTGCCTCCTGGATTTTGATGCCTGTTTCCTTCCCCACATTAGGGAATTTCTCTGCTATAACTTGCTCCAATATACCTTCTGCCCCTCTCTCTCTTTCTTCTTCTTCTGGGATCCCAATTATTCTAATGTTGTTTCATCTTATGGTATCGTTTATCTCTCGAATTCTGCCCTCGTGATCCAGTAGTTGTTTCTCTCTCTTTTTCTCAGCTTCTTTATTTTCCATCATTTGGTCGTCTATATCGGTAATTCTCTCTTCTGCCTCATTTATCGTAGCAGTTAGAGCCCCCATTTTTTATTGCACCTCATTAATAGCCTTTTTGATTTTGACTTGGTTAGATTTTAGTTCTTTTGTTTCTCCAGAAAGGGTTTCTCTAAGAACTTCCATGCTTTTTTCAAGCCCAGCCAGTATCTTTAAAATCATCATTCTGAACTCTAGTTCCAACATCAGTATTAATGTCCGTATTGTGTAGGTCCCCGGCAGCTGGTACTGCCTCTTGTTCTTTTTTTTTTTTTTGAGGGGACTTTTTCCGTCTTGTCATTTTGTCCAGAGGAGAATAGATGAATGAGAGAACAAAATGCTAATAGGGTAACAACATTCCCAGAAAATATACACTAAACAAATCAGAAAAGACCTGAAACTGGGGAAAGGAAAGGGAAAGAAAGAAAAGAGAAAAGAAAAAGATAAAAACAAACAAACAAAACCGAGACAAAACAAAACAAAAAACAGAATATGATCAAATATGATCAGGTTGGTGCATAGATCAGTGCCACACCCTAGATTTTGGGCGTATTTTGATCTGTTAGAAGAAAGTGCCTCCCAAAATTTTAAAGAAAGAAAAACTTATATATGTACAAAAATAAGGGCTAATACGATGAAGGGATGGAATATGACTGTAAAGATGAAAATTATAAAAGATTTCATAAAAGGAATTGATAAGATAAGAAGTTGTGTGAAAAAAGGAAGAAGAGGATTTAAAAAGAAAAAAAAGAAACGTGATCAGGCAGGAGACTAGAACAAAGCCATACACTAGAGATTTAGGGTGTATTTTGATCTGTTAGAAGAAACTGTATACCAAAATTTTAAAGAGAGAACAACTTATATATATATACCAAAAATAAGGCTAACTACTATGAAGGGATAAAATATGACTCTAAAAATGAAAAACAAAAATGTTTTTTTAAAAAGGGATTGATAAGATGTTGGTTGAGAAAGGGAAAAAGAAAAATTCAAACAAAAAGAAATTTTTAAAAAATTAACTTTGAAAGACTAAAGAATCATGGTAAAAAAAGCCATGGATTCTATGTGCAGTATTCCCCTAGCTCAGGAGTTCTGCCGTTCTCATTGATCGGTAAACTTGGTCTTGGCTGGCTGTTCTTGCTGATCTTCTGGGGGAGGGGCCTGTTGCCGTGTTTCCCAAATGTCTTTGCTGGAGGCGGAATTGCCCGCCCTTGTCGGTCCGGGCTAAGCAAGCTGCTCCGGTTTGATCTCGGGAGCTTTTGTTCCCTGCAAGCTCTCGGTACAGCTTTGGAGGGGGAGAGTGAACATGGCGGCCTCCCAATCTCCACCCCAGAGGATCTAGGAACTCGGGGCCCTGCTCCTCAGTGTGCCCCCAGAGAAAAGCCGCTCCTCCCAGGGGAGGAAGGGGAGTCTCCCCGGATCTGCCGCTTTTTGGGTCCCTGCTGGAGGAGCAGTGGCCCGACTGTGCCACGGATCGCGGTTTATGGCAACCCCAAGCTGAGAGCCCGCGCCTCCACTCCGTCTCTGCAGCCGGCTTCCCCGCTCCAATACCTGGGAGCTCTGCCGCACTCAGACACCCCTGGTCTTTCTGTGACCCCGAGGGTCCTGAGACCACACTGTCCCGTGAGGGTTCCACCCCCCGCTTAGCCACTGGAGCGACGTCCCTCAGCGGAGCCGACTTCTAAAAGTTCCGATTTTGTGCTCCGCGGCTCTAGCACTTGCCAGAAGCCGCCGACGGAGGCCCCCTCCCCCGCCGTCTATCCTCCTGAATATCGCCTCAGATTCACTTCTCTGCACGTCCTACCTTCCAGAAAGTGGTCTTTTTTCTGTTCAGAGAGTTGTTGCTGTTCTTTTCTTCTATCTCCTGTTGAGTTCGTAGGTGTTCAAAATGGCTTGATCCCTATCCAGCTGAATTCCTGGGACCAGAGGAAATCCAGGTTTCCAACTCCTCTGCCATCTTGCTCTGCCCCCCTACTTTGATATAGTTTGAGTGGAGTAGTGAGATTGTTTTGGATGACTTTCCAGATTTGTCTGGCATTTATCTTAAAGTCTTACCAATGTATTCATAGCCTTGTTCATCCCCACTTAGTACCTAGAGAAGATAGACATAATTTAGCAGTTATAATAAATCCAAAATCCATCGCTGACATAGGTTCTATTTACCTCCTTTTTAAAGGGGTCCCATAGAGTGCCTTATACAACAGATGCCGGGACTCAATGCTTTGGATGAGATTGTGAAAACAAAGCCTCAACACCTCTATCTTTACTTTGAAAATCACACAGAAAGCCTCTTGATTTGTTATTTAGCTAAATGGATTATTCTTCCAGGTCACTTCCCCCAAACATAACTAAATTATTTCAGCAATTTCTAAAAGGAAAACCCCATTGGAACTGTGTGTACATCACAATTCCATTTATAGATATGCCCTGTTACCGAGCTGCAAGCAAAAAGCCAGGACTGGCAAAAATTGAGGTAGGAACTCTTTGGAATTTAGTTTTTCCAAGGGAGAGGATGCTTGTGTTTTTTGTCTACATTACAGACATAGCAGCATCTCTTAGCTTCACAGAGAAAGAAAGGAGGGCCATCCTATCCACTACGGCAGGCTCAGGGTATCAATGACTACAATCCTTATTCTCCCATGAAAGTGATCTGCCTAGGGCGAATCAAGTCCACTCATGAATGGGTCCAACACTTACCACTCAACTCATAAGAGCCTGATCAAAGTTGAGCAGCTCTACACATTAAGTCCTGTCAGGCTTAGAAGTGAGACGTAATTAACAGCCTTCCATAGTTTTATCAGCAAAACCTGGAAACAAATAGTGAAAACCTTCTGACAATAATGTAGGAAATAGAGAGAAAGACCAAAGTCTAAGGACAAAAGGAGCATGAGGGACACCAGAGTGAGGTCACATTCAGGAGATCTAATCTTTCCTAGTAAACCGATGGGCATATTTGCTGCAGGTTGCTGAAATATTAAATCATGTCACTTACAGAATGAATCTTTCATTCAGGACTTTAAGTTTTCTCCCTTAAGTTACAGCCTTACTACATAACTTTACCATATCTACCTGAGACACACAAAACAGGCTGGCCCTTTGACTTGAGCAGACAATCATTTAAAATATTGGCCGAGTTTTTATTTTTTTATTTTTTATTAATTTTATTTTATTATGTTATGTTAGTCACCATACATTACGTCATTAGTTTTTGATGTAGCGTTCCATGATTCATTGTTTGCATATAACACCCAGTGCCCAGTTTTTAACTGAATTAGCCAGGTAGCTTAGAGAAAACCACTAAAAGCATTTTGTAGGGTCGATTCATAACATAGAAGCTCAAGTTAAATAAAGCACAGTGTTTAAGATAAACTTATTTAATATTTTTTAGCTGACTCGGATCTACCCAAAATAATCAATTCACCAATCCCATGTATACACTGAGAAATATCTTCATTTCCACCAATCAGCACAGGGCACGGGGGAAGAACAAGTCCACAAAAATGGAAAGTAATCCGAAGTCTCTGCAAATGAATTCTAATCTTTTTTTCAATTTATATCAGCTATAATTAATTAGCTTATGGAGCTAATCAATTCAAACGTTTAAGGGAGAATTGAACTACCCAAAAATGATATTTGGCTTTATAAGAAATGGTAGCAGTTTTCTTTTACTGAAATCCAGCAAACAGTGATTTAAATATGATGAGTTGACTTTCACTTCCAGTTAAGATGGAGTAACAAGGACTGGATTTGCCCTCCCACATGAAACAACTAATAAAGAAAACAAAAGACATGAAACAACGATTTTCTAAACATTGGGCATCATGTGATAAAGGAAAATGATCCCTGAGAGATGAGAAAGAAAGTGAGCTCAGCAACTGCTCAGCTTACTTCCTGGAGAGAGTTTCCAGGCTGCAGCACAAGGAAGGGAAACCCATGTGCACACAATATCCCCCATGCTGTCCCCCTGGGTCAAGGACATGAGGCTTGGAGTCTGCAGAGGCCAAAGCATCTTTATTTTGCTGAGGTTAAAAAATCTGGAGCTAAAGAAAAATTGAGCATGTTAAATAGAAACATGGGCAATGTGAAGAATGTACAATTTGAATTTCTAGAGGATGAGAACTATAATGTCTGAGATTTAAAAATTACACCAGTGAAATTAAGAATTTCAGAATTCTTTTCAGAAGAAAAAGTTAATGAACTTGAACACCTAACAGTAGAAAGTATTTAAAATGAAACACAGGGAAGAGTAACTAAAGAGAAATGAACTCAACATCAGGGAGCTGTGCATCAACTTCCAGGAGTCTCATAGATGTGTAATTTGAGTCACAAAAAAAAAAAAAGAGAGAGAGAGAGGAGAGGAGAAAGGTGAGACTGAATAAGTATTTGAAAAAATAATAACCAAAATGTCCAAATCAGATGAAAATTACAAACTAACAAATCCAAAAAGCTCAATGAGCCTCAGGTTCAAGGACCATGAAGAAAACTACTCCAAGGCACATTATAGCAAAATTGCTGAAGAGGGTGATAAGAACATTTTAAACACAGCCAGAAAGGGAAAAAAGAGAAATTAGGTACACACACAAAAGAGAGAGACATCTCATTAGAAACCATTCGTGCCAGATGACGGTGGAGCTACATATTTAAATTACTGAAAGAAAAAAAGTTGTCAACCTAAAATTCTGTATCCAGCAAAAATATTTTTTTAAGACTAAAGGTGAAATAAAAACTTGTTTAGGCGCACAAAAGCTGAAAGAATTCCTCACACCACAATTTTCCTTCTGCATTTTCACACAGAAGGAAAATGAACCAGATGGAAATCTGGATCTGCACAAAGAAATGAAGAACACCAGAAATGATAATTGCATGGAAAATATAAAAGCCTTTTATTCTTTTTTTTCATTTTTATCATCATTTACCATTACACAATAAAAATAAATTCCTCCCCAGAGCCTTTAGAGAATATTGTTAATATTAAATCTACCATTACAAGGGAGTAAGAAATGATTGGAGTGACTGTTAGAAATCCAGCCTTAAACTTCTAAATACTGATGATATAAATATGCCACTGGATCAGAAAAACTTGGATATCTTAGCAGTGAACATTTTCATGATTGAATTGGGTAGTTAAAGCAGGGCTAATCAAAGAAAATATGCAGACATTAATCATTATATAAAATATAAAACATGATTGAAAAATATTATTTTGCCAACTCAAATTTCTACAGCCATCCTTTACTTACTCTTTGTTCCAACTATATCATACTGCTTCCCCTACTCTGGCAGACTTGGCCTCATTACAGACTTTATTCAGTTTTTCATAGCCTGCTAGACTATTAGTTCCTTGTTGGCAAAGATTCTGCCACCATCTTATCCTAACACCTAGCACAGAGACTGACCCATAGCTTACAGAAGCAAAAAAAAAAAAAAAAACAGTAGATGATGATGATGAGAGAGATGCAAAGCTAATGCCAAATGTATTCTATTATGGTTTAAAATTCACACTTTCTCAGGGCATCTGATTGGCTCACTTGGTAGAGCATGTGACTCTTGATCTCAGGGTTATGAGTTCAAGTCCCACACTAGGTGTAGACATTACTTAAAAATAAAATCTTTTTAAAAAGTAAAATAAGGGGTGCCTGGGTGGCTCAGTTGTTAAGCGTCTGCCTTCAGCTCGGGTCATGATCCCAGGGTCCTGGGATCGAGCTCCGCATCAGGCTCCCTGCTCAGCAGGAAGCCTGCTTCTCCCTCTCCCACTCCCCCTGCTTGTGTTCCCTCTTGTTGTCTCTCTCTCTGTCAAATAAATAAATAAATAAATAAATCTTTTAAAAAAATAAAATAAAAAGTAAAATAAAATTCAGTTTTTAAGTTTGGATTTTTTAGTTAAGGCAAAAAAAAGGTTTTTAATCATAGAAAATGGTTATGTATTTATGCTTCTGATCACTATCACTCTTCAACTTTCCTGTTGCTTGTTTATGTTCTGAAGGACTTATGTGATGACCACAGAATGTCTTAGACTGTTTTCTCACATGTCCCATGTTCTGCACCAGGCCAGAACACACTAACTCACCTCAAACAGAGATTATTCCTTAGCTTTGATTTTGATTTGCTTCTAATTTTTCTTTTCATAGTGTGTGTGTGTGTGTGTGTGTGTGTGTTTAGATATGTAAACTTATATATAGTAATGTAAGGCAAACTGCATTTTTCACATTTTAATGACTCTGAAATAAGAATGCATTATACAATCAAAGAATCTTAGATTAATTGAAATACAGCAATAACCAAGGCACACCATGAAAAATAGCAGCCTTCTGTTACATGCCACCCTATCCCTGAATTCTATTCCCCCTAGGCAACCACTTTTTACTTTTTAAAGATTTATTTATTTATTTTTGAGAAAGAGAGAGAAAGAGAGAGAGTGCCCGCTCACATGAGCAGGTGAAGGGGCAGAAGGAGAGGGAGAGAATCTCTAGCAGAATCCCCACTGAGTGTGCAGCCAGAGATGGGGCTCGAACTCACTACTCTGAGATCATGACCTGAGCCAAAGTCAAGAATCAGAGCCTCAGGTCATGATCTCAGGGTCCTGGGATTGAGCCCTGCCTAGGTCTCCATGCTCAGCACAGTCTGTCCCTCTCCCTTCCTCTCCTCTCTGCTCCTTTCCCCCTTGCTCTTTCTCTCTCTCTCTCAAATAAATAAATAAAATCAGAAAAAGAAAAAGAGCTGGGTACTTAACCAACTGAGCCACCCAGGTGCCCCAACTTTTTAAGTGTTCCTATAAATAATTACCTATATATTTTCAATAATATACTTACATGGATATTGTTTTATTCTCCACTCTGGGCTTTATCTACTTTCATTCTACAATGGAAGAAATTATTTCATCTCTCTTAACCATCACCACCACCCCGTTCTCTTGCCAATTCACTCTTTCTCTCCCAATATAATTGTGGTATATAAGATTCTAAAATATTCTCCAAGATTTTTTTTAGCCATGGTATACATACTTGACATAATTCCCAGGACTGTGAAAAATGATGTATTTTACTCCTATAATTAGGTTATGTTATATGGCATAGTTGACTTTAAGATAGATTATCCGAGAGGGTCTGACTTAATCACATGAGCCCTTTAGAAGTATAGAGTTTTCTCTAGCCTGAAGCAGAAGAGGGAGACAGATAGACACACTCCAGCTATCCTGGAAAAAAGCAAACACCCATGCTATGAACGGTTGGTGGGAAGGTGTGGCCTCTGGGAGCTGAGAACAGTCCTGAGCCAACAGCTAGCAGAAAAACAAGGACTTCAACCCTACAGCCACTAGAAAATTAATTCTACCAGCCATGTGAATAAACATTTCATTGGATTCTTCCCCAGATCCTCCAAATAAAAACACAAGCCAGCTGACACCCAACTTGGGTCTTGTGAGACCATGAGGAGAGAACCCATTTACTCTGTGCCTGAATATTTGACCTATGGAATTGCAAGCTAATAAGTGGGTGTTGTTCTAGACTACTGAATCTGGAGTGCCTGTCAGGATGGCCATTCTCAAAAACAAAAAAGTGTAGGTGAGGATGTAGAGAAATTTAAATAAGAAACTAATTCTGTAGGTATGCCACATTTTCTCATTATACCAATATTTAGTTTTTATATTATTATGAATATATTAATATTATTCACAGGTGAGCCATTTAGTATACTATAATTATATTTGATTTTTGAACAATTTTGCTTCACTGGATTTAATAATTACCTCATTTTTCCCTTAGTATGCTATGTATTTATCACTAATTCTCCTTGAAATTGTCGATTTATTCAGACAAACATATTAGGTCATCTATTAGTTTCTTATTTTTGTCAAAGATCACTCTTCTGGAGCCTTCTAACCTTCTGCTCAATCTGGGCTGATTGCTTTCTATCTATCTGTAAAATTGCTTTAATGTTGAATCTCTCTTCACCATGATGCTGGAATGCCCTCTCTCCCACATTTCTTGAATTCCTTGTTTGCTTTCTTGGGTTCTCTTTTCTAATAGCTTCCTGTGAAAACAACCTTGGAGATCTTTTTTTTTCCTTTTCTCTTTTTTTTAAATTATGGGTGAGAACAGTTAACATGAAATCTACCCTCTTAAATTTGTAAGCATGCAATACACTATTGATAACTATGGGAACAATGTTGTACAGCAGATCTGTAAAACTTACAATAATTAAAACCCTATACCCATTGAACAGCAACTCCCCATTCCCCCTCCCCCAGCCCCTAGCAACTACTTTCTACTCTCTGCCTCCATGTGGTTGACTCTTTTAGATACATTACATAAGTGGAATCATGCAGTATTTGCCCCTCTGTTTTCATTTAACATAATATTCTGAAAGTTCATCCATATTGTTGCATATGGCTGGATTTCCTTTTTTTAAGGCTGAATAATACTCCACTGTATGTATATTCCACAGGAAAATACAAACCAAAACCAGCATGTGATATCACTTCACAACCTGTTTGGAATGATGTCTTAGTCAGTTGGGCTGCTCTAACAAAGTACTATAGATTGGATAGAGTTTAAACAATAAAAATGTATTTCTCACAGATCTAGAGGTGGGGAAGTTCAAGATCAAGTGCTGAGAGATCTAGTATCTGATGAGAGTCCACTTCTTGGCTTGCAAATGGCTATCTCATTGTATCCTCACATGGCAGAGAACACAGATACCATGTATCCCCTTTTTATAAGGTCATTAATCCCCTTCAGGAGAACTCTACCCTCATAATCCAATTATATCCCAAACACTCCACCTCCAAGTACCATCCCATTGGGGTTTAGACTTCAGCATAAGAATTTGGGGGAGACAAAAACGTTTGGTGCATAAAAGATGGTTATTATTTTAAAAAAATACATTCCCACCAACAGTGTACAAGGGTTCCAACTTCCCCACATCCTCGTCAACATTTGTTATTGTCTGTTCTGTTTTATTTTGTTTTGTGATAATGACCATCCTAAGAGGTGCGAGGTGATATCTCATTGTAGTTTTGATCTGCATTTCCCTGATGATTAGTGATGTTGAGCATTTTTTCATGGACCTGTTGGCCATCTGTATGTCTTCTTTGGAGAAACATCTATTCAAGGAGATACCAACCAGCTCACACTTGTCAGGATGGCCATTATCAAAAATGAAAACAAGTAAGTGTTGGTGAGGATGTGAAGAATTTGTAGCTCTTACACGCTGTTGGTAGGAATGTGAAATGATGCAGTCACCTTGAAAAAGTATGGATTCTTCAAAAAATTAAAAATAGAAATACCTTATGATTCAGCAATCCCACTTCTGGATATTTATCCAAAAGAATTGAAATCAGGATTTGGAAGAGTTATTTGCACTCCTATGTGTATTGTAGCATTATTCACAATAACCAATATGTGGAATCCATCTAAATGTCCATCGATGGATGACAGGTAAACAAAATGTGGAGATGAACTTTTTGAGACTTTCCATGTCCTTATATTGCATTCACACTGGACTGATAGTTTGGCTGGGTGTAGAATTCTGTGTTTGTGCTTCTTCACTATGCTCTAGCTTCCAGTTTGCTTTTGAGAAGCAAACTGATGCCATGTTTACCAGTCCTCTGGGTATGACCTGATTTTCTTCAACTTCTTCCCTTCCTCCTCCTTTTTTATTCTTCTCTGTGAAAGTTTTTAAGAACTTCTCTGTGTTCCCAGGGCTCTGAAATTTAACAGTTATGTTCTTGGTATGTGTCTTTCTAAAGTGCACTCATTGGGCCTTTTTAATTTGGAAACTCAGATCCTTTAGTTGTATTATTTCTTAGATAACTTCCTCCTCCCTTCTGTTTTCTCTGATCTTTCTTTTTAGAACTATTAGTTCCTGGCCTGGTCATTTAATTTTATCTTTTCCTTCATACTTTTCAACTATTTATTTTGGGTTCTATTTTGTAGATTTCTTCAACTTGTTTTCCAATCCTTATATTGACCACTTTATTTTGCTTTTTAATTTGCAAGAGCTCTTCCTGTTCCTTTTTAAGTAGAATATTATTCTTTCATCATAATATGTTTTTATGTTTCTGTGGATATTATTTTATATATTTCTGTAGATATATTATGTGGATATTAGAGAGATTTATTTTTAAGTGTGGTTTGGTAGCTTGCATTGTCTTTCTTTCCTCTGAGTTCCCATTTGTTGTTGTTGTTGTTGTTTTAATTATAGTCTCTCTTTTCATCTTAGAGGCTTTTCTCAAATGCCTGGTGATCCTTGATTATTCATTCCTACTTAAGAGTGAAATAGTAATATTATTTAGAAGTATTTTTGTTTGGAAGTCTTCTCAATTGTGAGCTTTATTATAGGTGAAGACTTGGTTTTTCCATGGGGAACATTTAATGGTTTATGTCTTTAGATCTTCTCTCTTTAGCAAGTTTTCCCAAGAACAAAGCATCCAGTCTCCTGCTAGGAGTATATAACCCTGACTATACACATTCCAAAAGCTGCTTCAGAAAAGGAAGCTGGGGATATCAATGGTTGGTATGTAAACCTTTACTTAATCCTCCTGTTTTCTGTATGATGCCTTATTCCTCTGCTATGCCTGGTATGCTTGAATCCAGGGCCCCTCTCTGCCTTTCTTGAGAATGAATAGTCAGTGGTCTAGAAATTAGGGGAGAGTAGGAGCCTGCCTTCCAAGTTTGGTGAGGAAGATCTGGGGCTCTTCATTCAGACTGGTGCCTTCCACTTAGGATTCTTCCCAGGATTCTTCATTTTTTTAAATGGGTCTTCCTGCCTACAGCCATTTAATTTTCAACGTTCTCCATGCTTCAGACTTTTACCACTGGTCTATTCACTTTCCAGCTTCCTGATTTTGTTCTTTTGTCATCACTTTAGTGGGATTTCAGGGAAAAAAGCATCATGTTTAGTCAGAATCCATTAGCTACTGATTGACAAGAAATTTTCCTTTATCTGTTCTTACATCAGTCTCTTTAATGTGAAGAATTTTAAAGCATAAAAGAATATCATGATTACTTTTTTTAGCACCTACGGTGGATTTTCTGTTTAGATTATCTGTTTAGTTGTACATAACATTCAAGGATTTTGGAATTTTCATGATAACTAATATGAAATAGACAAAGTTGGGATAACACTTTACTTTCCCAAACACCTGCTCTCTCATGCACCTACACCATTTGCTATGTCCAGACACATGAATGCCAACCCTCCAATGCCTCAACTTTACCCTCTTTGAAATGGCCACAGGGAAAGCAGGCAAAGCCTGCCAGTAATGATCTCAGATGTGCAGGAGTGGTGGACCTGCCTAGCTCCAAGCCCACTCAGCTCTCCTCCTTCTCCTTCACATTTGGCTGTTTGGCCTTCCCCCCAGGCTGGTCTCTGACCAAGAATGATTGAAAAAACCCCAGCTCAGCATCAAGTCATTCCTCCTGCAACTTGCCTCTCCCTGTCCCTGTCCCCAGATATAAAAAAAAGGAATACCACACCAGCACTTTCTTAGATGCAGTGCTGTGATAACTAAGTCTGAGTCCCCACCTGCTAGCCTGCCTCATGTCCCAGTTTATGGAAAACTAGATCAGGGCTGTGTTTCCTCAGAAGCCACAGTGCAGCCTCTCTCCAGTGCCTGCCCACTCTCCCACTGGAGGGCTTCCAGATCTTACTTCCTCCTGGGCAGACTCTCTGCAGCGGTTAACCTGTCCATGAGTTAGGACACCGTCTACTCCAAAACTTCCCTAATCAACCTGCTAATGCATGAAATTTCTTCTTCTTCGACATTAGCCATTTAAACTCTTGTTTGAACAAATTCATGCAATCTTTTTTTGCATTCGATGGGGAAAGGAGACAGTTCATGGATGTGGGGTTTGAAAGAGGGGAAAATGGAAGCCAAAAACTCGACCCATCTCCTTTTCATAGCTTTAAAACCAGCCCTGCCCACCCCTTCTCCTTCACACACTGCTCCTCTCAGATGATCAACCCACACGAAGTTTGCCTGATTCTTGTGGTCACCCTTGTGTGTCATATAATCTCTTAGCTTGGGGTTTACTCCTATTTCTCCACATGTATCTCAGTGTTAGAGTTTAGTACCCTGAAGACAGAGGTGTCTGGTTTACTGGCTTTTTGTGGCTCCTATCTCAGGATAGTCCTGGCATTTATCAATCTATTTCTCCAGCCCATAGCTCTGAGCTTACTCTGTCAAAAAGTCCACAAAGGAAGACCCTAAAGGTAAGCTCATGACCATCCCTCCACTCTGGGTTGCAGTGAGGAGGTTTCTCTCCACCATTATGTCAAGGAAGACACCATTACTTCCTTCAAATCAACAATGCTTAGTCTCATGAGTATAACAATGTGTGACTCATAGGAAGTTGTGAGGAGAAAAGAGAAAATGTGATGAAAATGCCTAGCACATGCCTAGCACATATGTGATGAGCAGTAGGTGTTAATTCACGGACTCAGTTCCCCCAGACAGAGAGCAAGAAGGAGCGAGCAGTTGAGGAAGCCTCTGGAGGCACCAGCAGAAGGTGGAGGGGAGCACCCAGGAGGGCACCCTGCACTGTGGCAGGTGAGGATTGTTCATTCCAGACAAGATCCTGCCGTCAATTTCCATCTGCCCAAATTCCATAGCCTGTAAAAGCATTAAGAGACCATCGGCCTGGAGCCACGCTGGAGTTTCCTGACCTAAACAAGAAGGCACTCGGCCCCTGCAGGAGCAGGCGGGCCGGGGTGGCTGCATTTCAGCAGGGCCTCCCGACCTCTGAGTAAATAAATGTGTGGAACAGATACAATAAACATTTTCCTCCGGGCCTGAAATCAGATCTGCAGATTCCTCAGTCCCTCTGTGCTGGGCAGACTGTAATTACAGGATATGTTAAATTTTCTTTATAGCTCATCCTGATGGTTGTGAGGTGACCACACCAGCCCGGACAGCGCCCCGCTCTGGTCTGCTGCCACTGATAATGACAACCAGATGTTTGTCTGAAGTTAATCATCAATAGGGCTCTCACCCCAGAGTCAAGCAGGGATCACCATTTGCTTGAAGAAGCCATGTAAAGTGGTGATAAGCGGTGGTGACCTGCAACCTGCCGTTGGGGCCACCACTCCAGGAGGAGATAAGCCATCTGACACCCTCAGAGGTGAGTGGGGAGAGAGCAACTGATGAAAGCCAAACTTCACCCAGAGCACGACGTGTCTTGGGCATCACAACCCGCCCCTGAGGTGCCGGAGAAGGACTTCTAGAGATAGGGCAATTTGAACAGTGACCGACGTCTTTGCTGAGAATCTGCAGATCTTATTCAGCTTGTGGACAACAATCTCTTGGAATTCCTGAGTGAAAGTCTTTTCCATTTAGGGGCAATTTTCCTTCACAGACTATGTAAATCGGTGAAGGTATAATTGGATCACTCCTGTTAGTATCTAACATTATAAATCTGAGTTCTAACTGATAGCATAGGCATCAGTATTTGTAATTATTAAAAGAAAGCATCAACACAAGGATTCTGATTAAAAGTATGAGATGAGCCCCCAGCATCTGCATTTTCAGTGAAATCCCCAAGTAATTCTCATACAGAGACATGCTTTTTAAAAAGTGCTTTTAGAAAGTTTGGAGATGCAGAGGGAAGAAGTGTGTATTGTTCTCCCTCAGTCTTAGAACCATAAAGATTCCGGCAAGAGTCAACTCTTTGCCTGGTCTGTAGCCTCTAAGCATGAGCACTGCCCCCAAATGCTGCTCTAGGAAAGAGGGTCAGATCCATTTCAATGCAATTGTTTTAGGGACTCGGATTTTTATGAGGAATGAGCTGGGTGTTCTGGCAAACTAAATGTCATCAAAAAGTCATATGTTTTCAAATGCTCAACTCAGAACTTCTATACAAAGTATCTTTTGATTTTTTTTAGTATCTTTGATGTACAATGTTACATTAGTTTCAAGTGTACCACACAGTGATTTAACTTCTCCATGCTCACCACAAGTGTAGCTACCATCTAGTGTCTCTTAATTCTTGAGAACTCATTGGTTTTCTCTAATTTTCTCAAATTTACAATGATCATAGTCAGTACTTTCAATTACTAAATATATTTGCTTTGCTTGATATGGTATTTACTTTTCCATTTGGTGCACACCTCTTTCTTACAGCTGTCCTGATTTAATTGAGTAACACACTAGACATTGGTGGGAGATATCCAAGCCAAAATATTATTCTTAGATCGAGACAGCCCCAGAGTAATTCTCAATTGAGTACTATCCTTTAAGTACTGCTCTAATATGAAATATCATATTTCATATATTTAACTTCCTTTATAATAATGGTTTAGGGAATAACAACTAGTGTCCCTAAAAAAGCCAACCCAGACTCAGAGTTTAAAATATTTTTTTGGAAAAAAAATATATTTATATATTTGTTTCTCTAGTTATAACTATATATAATTGTAAGAAATTCGAACAATACAAAAATGAATTAAGTCAAAAGTGAAAGTTGAACAAAAATAAATTGGAGTTAGATTTGGAGTAAGAATCAGGAGTGTCTGTTACATATATTGCTGAGTAAAGAAAACAAAGATTTTGCATTTTAATCAGGACATTTGGTGCCACCATCAAAATAGCTTTCTCAAAAAGTAGTATCTTCATAAAGATCAGGATTTACCCTCTAATATTCTACCCATCCCACACCTGGACTCCCTTTCTCCCTTTTCTGCTTTATTTTTCTCCATTGCCCTTAACACCATAAAATGTAGTAAATATTTACTTATTGTTATTTATTGTTTGTTCACTGTTGTTATTATTATTTATTGTTTGCTTGTTTATTCACTGCTGTATCTCCAGCATTTGGGACAGACTTGATACATAATAATTATTGGTCAATAAGCAGCTATTGAATGTTGAATAAATAAATTCAACTCAGGTGCTATTACTGCCCTGAGTTGAATCACTTCCATGATTCTTGATCTTAGCTTACCAGAAAGTAACTTCCTTTCTTTGTGCTTCTGTTTCTATATTGTGTCCAGACTTCTACAGTTACATTTTTCACACAATTACAACACGCTGACCCTACCAAAGACCATGAGCAACTGGAGGGCCAGAGCCAGGCCATTTCTATCTTTTTCCCCAATGCTCATCTTCATACCTGTTTCCTCTCTCCTAGTTAGTGTGATAGTGAAGAGACTGAGGAAAGTGGAGCGTAAATAGTAAAACTGCTGATTTGATTAGAAAAGTGCCAGAGCAGGGAAAGAGTTCTGTATGTACACACACACACACACACACACACACACACACACATTTGTGGGGGGAATGGGATAAATATGACTCTGAATGCAGACCTCAGATAAAAAACTAAGGAGGGTTTATTTTAGCCTAATATGGGAGGTGATATGGAATTAATGTGTATCAGCTCCTTAAAAGCATGCCGGTTGAGGGGCGCCTGGGTGGCTCGGTTGGTTAATCATCCTTCTTCAGCTTGGGTCATGATCTTGGGGTCCTAAGATCGAGCCCCATGTCAGAATCCCTGCTCAGTGGGGAGCCTGCTTTTCCCTCTCCCTCTGTTGCCCCCCCAACCACTTGTGCTCTCTCTCAAATAAATAAATAAAATCTTTAAAAAAAAAAAAAAAGCATGCTGGTTGAGTTCCTGAATTCCTGGGATGCTAAGGTTTCCCTGGGCGTCAAAGATTAAGCTGCTATCTTTACTTCTTTACAAAAGACTTCACCAAGCAGCCAACAGGCAACAGAAAATATACATCTAGTTCAGTATTTAAAGATTCATTAAAAATGGCTAAAGATGTGGTATGTGTATACAACAGAATAGTATTCAGCCATGAGAAAGAAGGAAATCCTGTTATTTGTGACAACATGAATGGCCCTAGAGGGCATCATGCTAAGTGAGATAAGGCAGACAGAGAAAGACAAATACTGTATGGTATCTCTTGTATGTGGAATCTAAGAAAGGCAAACTTGCAGAAACAGAAAGTAGAATGGTGGTTACAAGAGCAAGGGCATGGGGAATGTGGGTGGAGAGATGTTGGTCAGAGATTACAAACTGCTAGTTAGAAGATGAATAAGTTCTGGGGATCGAAAGAATGGTATTGTGATCGTAGTTAACAGTACTGTTTTATATACTTGAAAGTTGCTAACAGAGTAGACTTTAAATGTTCTCCCCACAAAAAAGAAATGGTAATTATGTGTTAGCTAATGTTGTGGTGGGAATCATATTACAATATATAAGGGTATCAAATCAATACGTTGTACAACTTACAATTATGCGTTAATTGTCAATTATACCTCAATAAATCTGGAAAAAAAATAAAGATTCATTACACTGAAAAGCCAAAGAGTTCAAGGATCCACTGAGCTCACCCGCTGAATTCCCTACCCAAAACTCTCTGCACCATAAGAATGAGTGCTCCCTGCATGTGAGTCCACCATCCCCTCATCATGAAACAATGAGTTAGAGTATAATTAAGTGTATTGAACTCCCACTTGGTGCCTTGCACTTTGGTGAACAACGATTTCAGATACAAATGTCTGCTTAACTCAAAAGTATCTGTGATGTATGCTGTTCTTTCTAGACCACCTTAGTGGAAGTTTATCTGTTTATCTAGGATAATGATGCATGTTTATGCTCAATTATTCATGGGCTAGTTTGCATCCTATCTTACTTCCAACATCCTTTTAACAAAATGAATCAAGATACGTTCAAGTACTCCTTCTTTTTTCCTAAGAGTTTAATTTTTTTAGAGCAGTTTTAGGTTCACAGCAAAATTGAGACTTCCCATATACTTCTTGCATCTACACACGCATGGCCACCTTCATCATCACTCACCTGAGTCAAGTACTTAATAGCATAATGCCATTTATGGAGTACCTAACACAAAATGTCATTTATTGTGCACAATAACCAAGGCAAACAGCAGTATATCCTTTTAGCTTTTGTGTAAACTGGCTCAAAGACCTTCAGTAATATCTCCAAGATCCATGCAGCTAGAAAGTGCCTGAGATGCCATTCAAAATCAAAGTTATCGGACTTAAAAGTGGTTTGGTTTCTTCAACATCGCCACAAAAACAATTTCTTACCTCTTTATATTTTATCCCCTGAAATCTGGCATAGGTTCATTTAAAACAGGACATTTAGCCATCCCTGCAACAGAAGAAGTGCAAGTCACTCTGTTTATGGGGTGGTGTTTTGTGTGGTCATAACAAGTAAAGCATGGTTTTTGTCTTTGCTGGGAAGGATTTTATCCCACTGTCTCTGGTCCATCCATGCGCTCCACCTTTCCAGGTCTGTGGAGATACTTCTAGTCTTCTTCATCGCTTCAGTGTTGAAACTGAAATAATCTCAATTCTGAGAACATTAGGAACACCTGCATGCCAATGAAATGCGAACATTAATCAAAACCAAATGTAAAAGATTCCAGGGTTGCATGTCATCTGTGTCATACACGCTCTGCCCCTCTCTCCCAGGAGGGATAACTGAGAGTTGATTACAAGTTCTTTTTGATGATGCTGCTAAAAACCATCTGAAAAACTTCATCCCCTCGCTTCACAAGATGGATTATATTGGGCAACATGAAGTCATGATTACATTGCACTAATTTTAGCTAAGTCAGACGTCTTCATGAAGGCATTGCTCATGCCTGTCAACCACTGCTGACTGAGTCAAAGTTCACCCAACTTTGGACAAAAAGAGAAACAATCAGCCACTCCCCTGTCTCTGTGAAGGGGCTGCTGCCTCACCAAGAGTAAAGCCAAGACAGGTCATTTCATTTCCAGATCCCACAAATTCTGCTGCCTCTCCTGGGGTGCCCCCACAGCATCCCATTGTCTGCTGGCTTTTCAGTAACACAGGCACAGTAGAGAAAAGTGAAGCTATTTTATGGTCCCCCCACTTCCTACTCCCCAAACCTTCAGCAAGGAACTTGTTTTCAAGAACCGTGATGCTAATACTTGCCTCTCCCTCGTGGTTTCTGTCTCTCTGTAAATTGGAGTGGGTCTTGCTATGGTTCCTCTATGATCTGCTTTGAATTACCTTGTAATCCTAAAAAATGTGTTGCGATGTTCCAAGACAACAATGCCCCCAGAGCTCTTTCAGAGTCTCAGGACTAGATGGATTGTTTAGCTGGTGGTTTTTCCATTTGTTATTTATTGAAGACTCTAAGAGGTTTGGAAGGGGATTCCAACTACTCTGTTTCTAACAGTTCTAATTCTTAATTGATCTTTTATAAGGTAAAGAGACTCAAGTTATAAAGCTTTGCGTTTTATCATGGCCTCCATATCCAGCCTTCAAGTCATTGATGAACATCGATTAAGGCTACCAACATAATGTGGTACCAAACTGATCTACAGGTATTTCCTCAGCCCTGGAGGTATTTGGTTCAATGGAAGAACAGGTGCACAGACTCTCGTCTTTCTCCCCTAGTGACAAGAACCACGTTTCATTCCTTCTAACTTTTCAGATCTCCTGGAAGCTAAAAGAACACTGGTGACTGGTGAGTAGTTAGAATCTATGTCCGTTGAGAGGCCCTGGGACTCAGGTGAGATCCAAGTCTCCACTTTGCCATGTACTGTATGAGACCTTGGCCAATGTCTCATAACTTCTTCAAGGTTCAGTTTCCTCATCTCTTAGATGAAAGTAATTATAATAACTACTTCTCAGGGTTTGTGTGAAGCTCAAATAAGTGAATTGACACGAAGCTTCTTTGTATAATGCTAAACCATTATACAAAGGGTAAATAGGGAGGGCGAGCCTTTAAAAGCTTGATTCTAACATCACCTGTCAAGGTTGGCACGGAATTGTCATTTTTGGATTATTTTAGAGACACAAATTAAGACCAGATGGCTCATAAAATTCCTTATGTTCTTTTGGCAAATCTGTAGCAGCACCTGCTAACAAATGAATCCAGATCTTTAGAGCCAGTCTTTCAGGCCACAAGAAAGTGCAGCACCTATTATATGCCACATCTAGGCTAGATTCTCTGTGGGAGACGCTGGAAGAAGAAGCAGCTCCAGATATCAAGAGTTTTATATCTTGTTAAACTCAATCCAGTTAACTCAATTAATCAACCAGCCCTCACTAGAACATTCTACACGCCCAGCTCTGCCAAGGTGCCACAGGAGAGACATTCTTGCCCTATAGGAATTTGACATCTGAATCATTTCATGGCTCCCTTATCTTTAAAAACGGGGACAAGAGTTGTTATAAGGCTATTAATAAGAGAAGGCAAGAGTCTACCTGGAAATGAGAAAGCAGTCCTCACCAAAAGTAGACTGGAAGGTCAGTCATGAGCTTAGGAGTTCTCAGGACAGGATTACCATAGCGACTCAGCATTAGAGCTTGGAGACTCCGCTCCTTAATGAGGTACAATCAGTGTGACTCTTTCAACCCCTCTCTTGTTGTGTGACCAACTTACTGGTACTGCCTGTCCCTGTAACCATGGGAGAGGGAGATTCTGAATGGTCTTTGTCGTTGCCAAGACCATACCCATTCATGTTTTAATCAACCAGAAACCTCCAGTTCACTTGGCATGGAGTGCCCCTGTTTAAGGAAAAGTCCACATCTGCTTCACCCAACAAGGACAGTGAATGAGTTTGGTTTGCTCCAGAAGAGCCTGCCAGCCTGGCAAATACTGCAATGGTCCTCTTTAGAAAATGGCTTTTCTCCCTCTCTCCCACACCCCTTATTTTTCTCCCCCACACTGAGAAAACAACAAGAGTCAGAAAAACAGCCCAATGGACTGGAATAATTGGGGGACAGTTTATAAAAGAGGTGGGGAAGAAACTGAACCTTGAGGATGGGGTGACACCAGATATCCAAGAAGATGGAGATGCTCCAGACAGACAAAACTGGTTGAGCAATGACAAGACTCCCCAAATGAGCTTCTCTATAAGTCTATAACTCCCTTAAGTACAGCAGTTGGGACTCACTGCTTCCTCTTGCAAGTTGGGAACAAAATAGCAAAGGGAAAGTGACCACTTCTTTTTGTGAAGGAGTTATTCTCTCTATTGCTAGATATTGATATATGTATTTAATAATCAAGCTGAAAGTTTTTTTCAGCTTCCACACTCCAAATTAGGCTTTCTTCATTCTGGTGGTGATTTTTCTCCCTTCCCAGGTGTGGCCTGCTGGTTCACTTGCTAAGAATAATAATAGCAGATTATAATGCTAAATTTATAGACAATCTTACTATCAGTTACTACATTCAGTTCTTTATGTGCTTCATCTTGTGTAATCACCATTATGCAATGCGTATTATAAAAGGAGACTCTACCAAGCAAATCATTAACAAGAGAAGGAAGACTCCCCCCAAGGAAGTAATATTTAAACTGAATTTTCCCAAAATACGGTGTAAGAGTTCTGGTAATCAAGTCTGGGAAAGACATTGAAGGCAGTGGGATTGGCATCAGAGAGATAGCAACAAGCATGAGATGTTCCAGAAAAAGCAAGTGGTTCACCACCATTAGATGATAGGGTCCTTGTGGGAAGGGGTAGAGCTGGGACCAGACACGCTGGAAAGGGCCAAACTGTGGGGAGATTCGTATGCAGTGATTTTATCAAAATGCAACAGGAATCCCCCAGCATGACTTTAACAAGGGAGAGGCTTTATCAGATCTGCATCTTAGAACATTTGGGGCTGTGTGGAGCATGAATTCATTGAGCAGGGAGACAGGAGGTCGGGGCAGCCAGCTGGGAGGCCATCACTATGGTCATCCAACTGAGAGATGATGAAGAACGGAACTGAGCCAGTGATGGAGGAGAGAGAGGATCCGCCTCAGTCAAGAGGTCTCTGCCTCTAGGGCTGAGAACACAAGAAGACTGGAAATGCTAGCAAGCAAATCCCCTTGGCACCAGGCTGGAGATGCGTGAAGCCAAGGGGACAGAAGCTAAAATTGGTGCTAGGCAAGTTCAGAAGAGGGAGTGTTTACAGCCTGGGGACTCCAGCGAAGCTTCCAGAAGGGGTGCTATTTGAGCTTCCTAGCCACAAATGAGTAGGATTTTAATAGACAGAAATGTCTTGAAGAGCATCCCAGGAGGGAACAGCAAATGCAAAGATTTTAAGAGTGGAAAGCATGAGGCTGACTGGGGAGATAGCAGGACAAAAACACACTGAGAGGCCAACCTCCCCATGCTGCCCCAGCTGAAGAAACCCTTGAGCAGGATCCTGTCAGCTTTCCTGCTCAGGCTGGTAGGTGCTCACTAATAACCCCTTCCAGACAGGGGTAAAAGAAACGATACATTGTCTTTATCATAGAAAACCACAGATAATGGTCTGGACAAGCTCAAGGGCCTGGAATACCACTCCCTCAGTAAAGCCCAGAGCAAGTGGCCAGGGCTATGGGATAGAGGCTTCATCAAAAGGAGTTTCTGTTACAAATCTGTTAGGCTTTCTTATACTCCGTTCCTAGTTTCCTTTGGGCAAATGGCCCTGCCTCTCCCAGCGCTTTGTTGTCCTGCATCTCCTCTCAAATTGTTTCAATAACGAGTCTTCCATCCTCAGCAAAAACCAAATGGCAAAGCAGGGCTGGTGGCGGTTGCTGCAAACTCAGGCCTTCAGCCTGGAGGCAGCTCAGGGCTCCCCGTCTGCAGGCTCCCTGCGTCCCCACCTGGGCCGAGAGGCCTGCAGGCTGAGGGCCCCATTCCCGCCCTCCTCCCACCTCTCTTTATTCACCGGCAGCTCAGAAAGCTGTTTAACAGCAAGTGAAACATTTATCCCCTAATTCTCAGATGTATGTGATCTGAAAAAAATAACAGAGGAGAAAATATCCTGAGGACGTCAGAGGAAGGGAAATGTGGAGAGCAGATGCCACTATTTGGTTTTGTCCCCGTTTTATCTTTTAAAAATACATAAAACATGAATAACTAGGGAGAAATAGTTCCAGCTTTTGGGTAAAATCAAAAAAGGGGGTATTTTATAGTTTGGGTTGCACTTCTTACATTTTAAGTTGTTTTGCTACTCAACACACTTCATGAAATCATAAAATTCTGGAGCCGGAATAGAACTTGAGAGGTGACTTATTCCAGTTTCTGGTTTTTAAGTTGATGAATGAGCAGCTAGGCCAGAAAAAGCCCTTTTCCTTTCTTACTCAGTATAGAAGTTTCCCCTCTTGGCCATGCTAGCCTTATTGTACCAGGCAGAGAGGCAAAAAGATTTCGTTAGGTACAAACACTCATTCACTGCTTTTGTTCATTTACTAATTATCTACTGAGCACCTACTAAATACGAGATGCTCTGAGAGACAGTGGAAATGCAGACATAATTCCTGAGTCTCACTTACTGACTGGTCTTACCAGAGAGGGTGGTGTGATGTCACAGTATCCAGAGGACACCTGAAGAGCACAGAGTGGAGGCGGACAGCTGAGAGAAAAGCTCAGCCAGACCGATGATGAAGCTGTGGTAGGACGGACCTCATTTTAACGTAAGCAGTAGAAATATCCAACCATAAAAATACCTGTGTGTCATCCTTTGGTTATAAAAGGATGTCCACAACAATCTCCTTGTTTATTTTCCTCATGATCGTGTGAGGTAGGTCTTATTATTATGCCTGACGTATACATAGAGAAATGGAGGTCCAAGTTTTCCAAAGTAGTAGGTGACTGACTCGGAAGTCAAATTCAGGCCTCAGGACTTTTAGATCTCTTGCTCTCTTCTCTCCCTGAGGTGGCCTTTCCATTATCATTTCAAAAAATAAACGAATAGTATGGAGCATCTCTGGTGTCAGGCACCGTTGTTTATGTTTGTTGTGGCGGGAGACAGTGGGTGGTACAGAGATGAGTAGACCCTCAGAATCATATAGTCTGAGAGAGGAAGAACCATAGAATCACACACAAAGAGAAAACGTGTTTGTTTGTTTGTTTTACAAAACTGAGTCACCAAAAAGTAAAACAAGCAGAGATTGTTACTGGAGTCTGGGGAAGGAGACATCACCACATCATGGGCCAACGTGGTGTCATGAGAAGGATGGGCCAATAAAGTTTGCAGTTTGGGAGTAGAGTCAATTAAGGGGAAAAAAGGAAAACCATTAATTTTTTATGAAAGTGGTTGGAAGCATGGGCTGTCGAGTCAATCAGAGGTGGGTTTATATCCCGGTCCTGTCCCTCTGTGGTAAGTTGGAGTAATTCACTCAAACCCCACCAGACCACGTAAACATTCAGTGAGATCATGCACGTAAAGCACTGATCACAGACCAGGAATACACCAATTCCCAATAAATGGTGGGGATGGGGATGGTGGTGACATCACTGCTAACATCGTCATCGTCAACCCTCATTCTCTCAGACAGCCCGAAGAGGGTCCCTCAGGCCACCCCTGAACATGGCTCCCTGCCACTCACCCAGGGGCTAATCTAAGAGCCTCTTAAGAAAATGTGGCTCTCTCCTCACCTCCCCTCCTGTCTTCAGTCCCCTGTGCCTGACTCTTGCAGAACAACCATTTCCACAATATGGTTTTTCCTTCAGGATCTCCTTGTTTCCTGGAACTTTCTGTGGAAGTTACATTCCTCTAGAAAGGACAGTCCTTCTTCCCAAGGACCTGACCAGTGCCTGTTATAGTCCCCAGTGTACCCTCCGCAGATAGGAGTCAGGGGTACCCTAGGACGTGTCTGCTCTCCCCTAGAGATTCTCTCTTGGTCTGCTATTATTTACTGCATAACTCTGGGCTGCACTATTAGCAGTCAAAGCTGTAGGGGACCCAGCTGCCATGAAACAGACACATAAAGGAGAAATGTGAAGCCAAAAATGAAGTGCTGCAGCTGAAATCTGTGAAGGAGGCAGTGCTTCTATTTAGAGTCTACCAGCCTCCCCAGCAGGCGTCCATACACTACTCTCCTCCCCCAGCCCATGCTCCCTAAGCCTCCTCCTACCCTCCAACAAGTTGTCAACTACTCCCTGAAGGAGAAGCCAGAAAGTGTGCCAAAAAAGGGCCTTGGCTGGGAGTCAGGACCCTGGGGTCCAGGTTGGATTCTGCCAATGATGAGCTGTGGGAACTTTGGCAAGGGACTGAATTTTTCTGAGCCTTCATTTGTAAATGACTAGCTAGACCAACGCTGCAGCTCTAACCCTTGGTGATTCTGCTGCTGTGCTCATTTCTTAGCACATATTTTATAGATACACACACACGCACACGCACACACACACACACGTGTGCACACCCAATCACTCATTAGTGAATTATATTAACATTCATAACAGTTATCCAGCTGTCAGTTTGACGTGAAAAGCAAAAGAATTCTCATATTAATACAGATAAACGTTACTTTCTGTAAGATATAAAATCCGATTCAAAATTACAGGAAAAAAGGGAAGTTTTAAAAATAATGTGTAGAGAGTATGAATAGATGATTCATACAAAAGAAGGTGCAAATAGTGAAAAACACTGGAAATACATTTTCTCTTAGGAGTAAAAATATAAATCAATACATAAATTAATAAATATAATAATATATAAATAAGACATAATAAAAATAAAGTAATAAGTATATTGATATATTAAGACATATTATAAACTCTTATTAGTCAAAACAGAAACTTCTGCATCAGAAACAAATATATCAATGGGACAGCATAGAGAACTCAGAAATTAACATGTGTGTGGGTTTGTGAGTATTTAGGTGGGTGGGTGTATACCTAACATATGATAAAGATGGCAACACAAACCAATAAAGGGAATACAGATTATTTAGTACATGGTTCAGGAGAAATCAATTCCCATATGGAAAGTCAATTTACAAAAGAAATAGCACAGATGTCTAAAAAAGCATTTAAGGCACACGCGAACTTGCCAATAATCAGAGAAGCTGGATTAAAACAATGAGATACAAAGTGGTAACTTTTATAGTTTTCAGAAAGAAAAAACAGCTGGTGAGAGTGTAAACTGGAACTGCCATTCTAGAAAGAATCTGCCAGCATTTAGCAAAACTAAACGTTTATTTTTCTTGCCCAGTGAATTCACTCCTAGGTATAAATCCCAAAGAAGTTCTCCCATGGGTCCATAAGTGTGCGTGTACAATAATGTCTCCTATGACATTGTTTGTAGTTGCAAGTAGCTGGAGGCAAGCTAGTTTTTTATCACTAGGGATAATGAATAAGTCATGTGCAAGAAATGCAAGCTAAAGCATACTGTGCAGTAATAAACAAAAAAGCAAGGATAAATCTCAAAAAATATATGGCAAGCAAGAAACAAAATGAAATTTCTAACACAATTCCGTTAATGTAAAAATAAAAAGAAGAAGACAAAAATGCATACACAAGAACCCCAGTGTATCACTTATAAAAACACAAATTCAAGGACACATTAGAACGGAGTCAGTCAAGAAAATTCAAACCCCCAGGCAAGAAGGGATTGGGGTGCGCTCAAAAACACTGGAAGGGCTAAAGGTGTGAGGGGCAGAGAAGACCACCACTAGTTCCCAAGTTCCCTACCAAACTTCAAAAAATAGGAAGTTGATACTGTCACCCACAAGAACTAAAGGAAATTACCGCCAATAGTACAACTGCATTCGCACTGAAGCAAGTGATTTATGAGAGAAGCCCAGAGGTTGCTGCAAGATTTCATATCCGCCAAAGCCCACACATCTGCTTGCAACTAGGGAGGAAAAATAATGTTCTCCTAATTCTAATGACAGCATCTCTCATGAGTGAAGTATAAACTAGCACCCTTCTGATAATGGAATCTGGAACATATAAGCTTCTAGCTTGGTGATGCAGGGAGCACCTGAAAGGACGTAGGAATGGCACTGAATACCAACAGACACTCTTCTGGCTGCCCAGGACCCATTCACACCCTTCCGTATTTAACTTCCAAACAACAAGAGTATCAGAAGCACACTTTCTGCCTACATGATGCGATTATCCCTCATGCAAATAAAGAGGCATTCACCCTCTCCACAAAGAGGTTCCCAAGTGGAACATCATTGCAATCATTGCCTAGTTCAATGTCACTGAATCAATCTAAAGACATGTACTTAACCACCAACAGCATATTTTACATAAAATAGTAGGGGAAAGGAAGAGCGGAAATGGAAATTCTATATTGCTTAATATAGACAAATAAAGACATAGGAACCTATACCTAAGAAAATATGAATGCTGCTATAGACATCATTTCTACAATCGATCCCAAGATTATAGCTGATCTTTTAACTCTTATTCCACTACCTATTCCATGATCTCTTTGTTCTTCAACAACCACTTCCACTGACCATGGTTCTTGATCTAGGACGGTGACCCAAAACTTTATTCCTAAAGGCCCTGAACCATTAGTGGCCCTGACTCGGTTGGGCTACCATAGTTTTCCACTAAATTTTTCACTGGCATGAAAATACTAGTAGACACCCCTAACTCCCCAGAATCCACATATGTGCTTTCTGATTCTGTCTTAAAGCAGCAAATCTATTTGAGAATTGGTCCCTTTAGACAACACAGGAACACCCCCTCTTCTGTGTCTCTTGGATCAGTGACGTGAGGAGAACAAAATGGAGAACCTTCCATTGCATTGTAATAAAAACCAAAGACAAGGAAAAAAGCTATCAAAAGAAGTCACAGCTTTCCTATTGGGAAAAAACAATTTGAATGACAACTTCATAGCAGAAACCACAGAAGTCGGAAATGAGTGGCTTAACATTTCTCAAGAGCTGGGGGGGGTGGGGAATATCTCAACCCAGAATCTTATAACTAGTGAAAATATCCTTTGGGAATCAGAGAAAATCAGACATTCTCAGATAAAGAAAAACTAAAAGAAGTTATCCCCAGCAGGCCTGTCTTAAAAATATATCTAAATGAAAATCTCTAAAAAGAAAGAATATGATAAAATAGGGAACTTTTGGAACCTCAGGAAGGAAGAAGAATGTAAGAAAAAATATGAGTAAATACAATAGGCTTTTGTCGTTGTCCTCCTCCTGCATTTTCTAAGTCATATTTAATGGTCGAAGTAAAAATTGTAACACTGTCTGATATGGTTCTAAATACACATGTATATATGTATGTAAATAAATGTAGAGTAAATATTGAAGAAATGTGTATCATAGATGGGCCATCAGATTTTTTTCCCCCAGGAGTACTGCTCCACAATTCATCCTAAGGATTCTAGGTCCATAAACGTGTTTAGGAATGGAAATTGGATCAAGGGCCATAACTATTATGATGACTTTAAGACATAAAATATTTTTGTTTATGCATATCAAGTAAGACTTATATAGCTTTCCACCTATTGATTCTTGGAAGAACATGCTCAATTATATATCAAAGATTTCTGGAGGTCGAACCCTTATTACCGACTTTAACCCTTCTATGGGTAATCTGCTCATTTGGTCTCTGTTGGTTAAATGTTGCTTTTTGGTCTCTGCTGTTTGGGAAGAAGTGCATTTCAATGGCACTATCTCCTGCCTTCATTCTCAACTTTCAGAGAAAGTCACTACAGAGCTTTCAAAGAATGCCAGTGCTCCCCTCACCAATGTATGTTTTATGCCTTTCTGAAGGAAGTGTCATTTGGCCCCTTTCCAATGAGCCAGTAAGGAGATAGGTAAGTAAATTCTGGCATATCAATTTATTTACTGTGGGACAAAGTTAAATCCAGTCTTCAACCTGTATCAGTTAACCTCTGCTGCATAAACAATCTTTCAAAAACCATAGATTAAAACTGCAAATACGATTTCTGGGATTCTCTGGGATTATTGAGCAGTTCTTTGGGCTTAAGAATGAATGATTTAGGATAAATCACATATCTGAGGATTTTTCTCCAAGTCTCCAAGTTATCACTCATCCACCAGTAGCTAGCCTAAGCTTGTTCAAATGGTGGCAGAATGGTTCCCACCAGCAAGAGAGTGCAAATCGCAATGCCTTTGCTTGGATCATGTTTGCTAATGTCCCATAACCAAAGCAGGTTAAATTGTCAAGTCCAGATTCAAGAAGTGGAGAAAGAGTGAAATCCTTTTGATGGAAGAAGTAGTGAAGTCCCATTACAAAGGGGTGGGTATACAGGAGTGGAAAGAATTATTGAGTAAATTTTGCAAACAAATCATCACAGAGTCAGCCAACAGAGAAAACTGTAGTCATTCCCAGCTGCTGAAATTGACACTCTGAACCCATAATTTTTTGATAATGCACCCAAATCAATAACTTCAACAGATCTCATGTTCGTTTTGATTTATCCTGTAATGGGCAGGTGGGTGGGGATCAAAGATCATCAGCCATCTCTTCCCCAGTCAGACTTGTACTTGTCCCTCTGGGTTAGGCTGGGCTCTGACTTTAGTTACAAGTCTATAGGTAATGAGAAGTGGCAGGAGCAGGTTTTGAGAAAAACTAAGATCTACTTATAAGAGAATTGCTCCAGGCAGTTCCAGCAAGCTTGCAGTCTTTTCCAGCTACACCAACCTCCTCAGATAATGGAGAAGCTGCTGGGAAGAGAATGCCAGTCAGATGTGGGCTTTAAGGCAATCAGATCCATCCAACTTTTCCCACATGTTCCCAATTCACTTTTTATGGTCCCTCCCTTTGCAAAGCAATGTCATAATTTTCACGTGTGACATAGCAAGGCTGTGAATTCAACCTGCAATGTAATTCTATAAGACACGGGATCAAATTGTGGATCTGACATTTTTATACATTGGCCCAGCAGCCACAACATCTAAGAGATTCTTTTAGCTCAGTCATCCAGGCTCTCTGGTTCCCCGATTGTGCTTTAATCAGATAATTTAAATTCTCTAAAGCAGTCATAAGCCATTGTCCCACTCCATAGTCCCAGTAGTCTTTATTTCCATCCTTAAAGTTTACTGCAACTGCTTCTTGGTCACTCAAAGTCTCATCTTCAAAAGAAAATTTGCAGGCAACAACAGGTGATAATTTAAATAATACTTTCGTTAGTGCATGCCATGGATTAATACCCACACTACTGGCAATGATATCACCATTGCTTTCAAATGTAACTAGGTCAAAGAACAAATCCAAGTTTTCCATATATAAAGATATATTTCCTACAACCACTACTGATACAAAATATTTTATCAGTCAAGATTCGGTCAGGAAAAAACTAACACGCAATGTATTTCGAGCAGGAAAGGATTTAATACAAGTAATTAGGTACTTAAAAATTGACGGAGTTGCTGGAGGAGTAAAAGGTCAAGGAAGGATGTTTCTACCTCTCAGAAAATTAGGAGGTTTCTGTCAACCAGGTCAAAACTGCAGGAATTCACTGTTGCAGAGGATGCAGTAAAATGTTGTAAAATCTCATCCGTCTAAATCCTGATGTCTGCATGCCACAGAGGGAGGAAAATTAATGACATCTCCATCTATTCTCTATATCCTTCCAAATCCTTTATAAGAATTTTTCGTTGACAAAATATAAAGTGGAACTTTACTGTCAAGAGACTCTGAACACTGTAATTCCCAAGGACACTTGGGGAGAACATGTAAGAAAGGTGGGATTTGGAGACTGAGTGGGAGTAGAAATTGAAAAAGGAGAAAAATAAAATAAATTTAAACAAGAAAGAGGCTTTGTACAGATGATGACAATCTGCTCTGAATTAAGGAATATAAATAAGACAATTCTCTGCACCTGAGGTCCAGTGGGGGGGCGACATGAGAAAATAAAGAAGCTCATTCACTGCAAATAGATAGAGCTCCCTGGGAACTTAATGTGTATATTCATATCAAAGTCAAAAAATTATATCTTCTTACTTCTTCCTTATTCAAAAGAAATTATTCAAAAGAATAGAACATGTTGCGTACATTAAAATCCTTTTTAGTATTACATAAGAGAAAAGAATAGTTGACCTTGATATTCTCAAAAGCTACAGCCTGAGAATTTTGAGTATTCTATATTTGTGGATTTGTTTACTTTTCCCTTTAACTCGGTCATTCTTTTGTTTCATGTATTTTGAGGCTATGTTATAAATTATATACAACTTTAGAACTATTCTGTATCCCTGGTGGATTGACATTTTATCATTATCAACTACCCCTCTTTTGCTACAGTAATACTTCTGGACTTTGTCTTCTTTATCCATCAGGATAGCTATTCCAGCTTACTTTATATTATGATTACATCATACCTCTTTCCATCATTTTATTTTCAAAATGTCTGTATCTTTATATTTAAGGTCTGTTGCCTACAGGCATCATATAGCTGGTTGTGATCTTTAATCCAGCCTGTTATCCCTGTCTTTTAATAATGTCATTTAGTACATTTACATTTAATGTATCTACCAATATATTTGTAATTAAACTATTATTCTACTGTTTGTTTCATAATGTCTTGCTTATATTTTCCTTTTACTCTCTTTTCTCACCTTCTCTTGAACAAAGTCTCAAAGTTTTTTTTAAGATTTCTGTTCTCCATTATTAGCTTGTTAATTATACATTCTTCTACTATTTCTTTTTAGTGGTCACCCTGAAGATTAGAGCATCTATCCCTAACTTTGTGACGTCTAACATAAATTAGAACTTTTATGTCCCAAGATAAAACATGGACTTAAAAACACTTTAAATTCCAGAGTGCCTGGGTGGCTAAGTCAGTTGAGCCACCGCTTTTGATTTCAGCTCAGGTCATGATCTCAGGGTCCTGGGATCGAGCCCAAATCAGGCTCCGCACTCAGCAGGGAGCCTCTTGAGGTTCTCTCTCCCTCTCCCTCTACCCCTCCACCTGCTCGCACTTGCTCTCTCATCTTCTCTCTCTAAAATAAATAAATAAATCTTTTTAAAACAACATTTTAAATTCCACTTATCTTCCTCTCTTTTCAAGCTTTGTTGTCAAGTATTGTATTCACATATATTTCACACCCACAGGACATTATTATTATTTTCTATGAAAATAGTAGTTTATATCCATCCATGTAATTATCCATTATATTGTTTTGCGTTTCCTTCTACAATCTTTTTCCAATCTGGGATCATTTTACTTCTGCCTGAAGAACTCACTATAGTGTTTTTTTAGTATAGATATGCTGATAAGTTGTTTCTGTTTTTATAAAATGTGACTTTACTTTGCCTTCATTTTAAATATTTCTTCTGAGTGTAGAGTTCTAAGTTGACAGTTATTTCCTTTCAAAAATAAGTACATTATACCATTGTCTTCCAGCTTTGATTGTTTCTCTTGAGAAATAGTTAAAGTCTTATTTTCTTCCTTTGAAGACTCCTTTCAAGGTTTCTGTAGCTACTTTCAAGTTTGTTTTTGTGTTTATTTTGTCTTTGACTTTCTTAAGTCTTATTATGATATGACTAGGAGTGGATTTCTTTTAGCGAGTTTGGGATTTATAGTGAGTTTTGAATTTGTGACTTGATGTCTTTTGTCAGTCTGGGAAAATCTGTGGCTTTTAATCTCTTCAAACATTTGTTCTGCACCATTTTCTATCTCTTCTTTTCTGAGGTTTGAATTACATTGGATCTTTTCAAAAGTCCCAATATGTTAGTTACATTATTATTTGCATTCTTCTTTTCTCTGCTCTATACTTAAGTTTATATGTTTTCTGCTGATGTATCTTCTAGTTCATTAATCCTCTCTCCATCTGTATTTAATCTATTATTAAAATAGTTTTCTTGGGGAGCCTGGTGGCTCAGTTGGTTGAGTGTACAACTCTTGGTTTCAGCTCAGGTTGTGATCTCAGGGTTGTGGGATGTAGCCCCACATCAGGCTCTGTTGCTCAGCATGGAGCCTGCTTGGGATTCTCTCTCTCCCACTGCCCCTCCCCCTGCTTGCATGCTCTCTCTCTCCCTAAAATAAATAAATAAATAAAATCTTTTTATAAAAGCCTGTTTCTTTTTCCAGATTTTTTAGTTTTAGTTCTCAAATTTGTTTCTTTTTTATAGATTACATTTAATTTCTAAAATTTTAGTCATGTATTCTTTTTTCTTAAACATATTAATCACAATGTTATTAGGTGTCTGTATATGATAACTCTCTCTCTCACTCTTTCTCTCTCTCAGATACACACACACACACACGCACACCATTTATCTATCTGACAACTTTTTATTAAATACTAGGAACAAGTGGACTATGACTACTGAGAGTATAAATCGGTAAAATCACTTTGGAGAGGTGTCCATAGTATCTAGGAGAGCTAAACATAGCATATGCAACATAACTCAGCAACTCCTAGATATATACCCAACAGAAAATTATTACCTATGTACACACCAAAGATATGTACAAAAATGGTCATAACAGCCTTATTTGCAATAACTCAGAACTTGAAATAACCCAAATGTCTATCAACAGTAAGATTTAGACAAACTGTGGTAAATCTTACAAGAGAATACTATGCAGTTGTGAAAATGAACTACACATCATGATGGATGAATCTCACAAACATAATGCTGAAAGAAAAAAACCAGACAAGAATATACACCATATGATTGTGTGTGTGTGTGTGAGTGTATATATTTCAAAAGAAGCACAATTAATCCATGGTGTTAAAAGTCATGATTGTGGCCCCTTTTGAGAAAGAGGGGATGATAGTAAATGGAAAGGGACTGGTAATGTTCTACTTCTTGATCTGGACATTTGTTACATGGATGGGTGTGTTCACCTTGTAAATATTCATCAAGCTATACAATTATGATTTGTACACTTTTCTGAGTGCATAATTCCAAAACCCTATTAAAAATAGGAATGAAACAACAACTCAGTGGACTACTCTTAAATTACTAAAAGTTATTTTTATTTTAAACTATGGAAAATATTTATGATATACTAATACATAAAAAGTAAGATATAAATTGTATCTGTATTACAACTACAATTATGGTACAAATAAGTATTATATGGGAAGTTTTGGAAGAAAATAAACCAAAATGATGAATGGTTATGTTAAAATGAAGACTCAGTAGGAAATTTTTAGGGGCACCTGAGTGGCTCAGTCGATTGTTTGTCTTCAGCTCAGGGTCTCTGGGTCCTGGGATTGAAACCCATGCCGGGCTCCCTGCTCAGCAGGAAGTCTGCTTCTCCCTCTGCCTCTCCTCACTGCTCATGCACTCTCTCTCTCAAATAAATAAATAAAGTCTTTTTTTAAAAAAAGACTAAATAAGAAAATTTTAAAAGCATTTTCTTTAATGTCAATTCCGTTTTTACAAAGTAGAGCACTTTTATAGAAAAAAAGTAAAATTTTGTAAATGTTGACTTTTCATTTTCTTAACACTAGTAAAAATCTTAACAATCTTTTTTTGGAATTATCTTTGGTATACAAAAAGCTAATAGCAGATGGATATCAGAATTACCTGTTGGTGTCAAAGACTCCCAAGCTCTACCACTCTCTTTTGATTATTAACCGATAATGTAAATTAGTCACTAATCTCAGTGAACTTTTTGTGTTATGGGTCATTTGATAATCTACTGAAAATTATGGAGCCGCTCCCTGGAAAAATACATATGCCTACCTATGATCAAATTTGTAAATGATTTCCATGAATTTGTGAATCCCCTGAAAGCCAAGGACACAGATCCATAGTGATGAGGCAAAGCCCCCTGTCAATGAAGAACTGAATCCTCTGAGCATCAGAAAGTCCACATTTGTCTAGAACTTAGTGTAAGAACAAACCCTCTGATCCAACTCCTCACTTCACACGCAAAAAACTCCAAACTTGGACGTCCATGAGACTTGTGCATGGTCCCAGGGGTACTCTGTAGAAACACTGGAATAAGCACAAAACTGTAAGAAAAATACATAATTTAAAAATATATATATTGAGGGCGCCTGGGTGGCTCAGACGGTTAAGTGACTGCCTTCAGCTCAGGTCATGATCCTGGTGTCCCAGGATCGAGGCCCGCATTGGGCTCCCTGCTCATCAGGGAGTCTGCTTCTCCCTCTGACCCTCCCCCCTCTCATGCTCTCTATCTCTTATTCTCTCTCTCTCAAATAAATAAAAATAAATAAATATATATATATACATATATATATATATTGAGCCTTCTGAGAGTCACCATTGATTTTAGTGCCAAATCCCCCTAGAAGTGCTTTTTCAGGCCCCTCTGTCCTGTATTTGTCCACACTGTGAGGCTCTCATTCCTGCCTTCAGTAAGTCTCCCAGTTTACCAGCTGTGTGACTTTAGGCAAGTTGCTTAACCCTCCCTTGCTTTAATTTACTCTTCCATAAAATGGAAATGATAGTAGGACTCACATCCTGGGATCGTTGCTTTGAACAATGCCTGCAAATTGCCCAATATATATATCATCATTGTTTTTACCATAGTACAATTAATTTGTAGAATCATTGTGTTAGGTATCATTAGCCTGTGAAATAATACATATGCATGTGCTGGGTCAACATTAAAGCAACTTCCATGTAGAAGACATCATTATTAACATAGTTGGCTCGATAATGATGATAGTCATAGGTCATAAAATTAACAGGGATGGAATATTTAACCTTTTTGAAACCTTGACAGTTGTTCTGTTTGGGGAATTGAAGAGAGCGGTCCCAACAGAATCCCAGAGAAGAAAGCTGCCTCAGAGGAAAGATGACCCTTAGATAAACAACCATAAACAGATTTCAGTATCATCATTAGGGCAACAAATCACCCTTCAAAAACACCAGCTGACAGCTCTGTGATCCAGTACTGATGGGAAAGTAAACCCTGCTGGGGTGAAATAATTGAGGGAAATATGGCCGGATTAGATGTCATCTGATGAGTTTACAGTCTATAATAATTTAAGCAGTCATCAGATCTCCGACCCTGCCTTATCCAGCTCTGCAATACTTAATATTTGTGGCCGCTCCTGGTGGCTCTCCCTCAGCCCTCACTCCTGGCCCAGGATTTGTTGAAGTAAACTGGATTTCCTGGGCGTGATTTGAAATAAATTAGCCATGGGATTGCCATCTTCCCACCAGGTTCCCACTGGGTTCCTGTACATACTGCTTTATTCCCTCTTTAAAAAAAAAAAAAGGATTTATTTATTGATTGAGAGAGAGAGAGCATGGGGGTAGGGGCAGAGAGAGTGGAAGGGAGAGAATCTCGAGCAGACACCCCGCTTAGCATGAAGCCCGATGTGGGGCTTAATCTGACAACCCTTAGATCACAGCCTGAGCAGAAACCAAGAGTCCCACGCTTACCCAACTGGCCATCCAGGCACCCCCATACTTCTTTATTCCAAGCGCTTAGAAGCACTTTTTAACAGCATCTCAGCTGCGTCGAGAGAAGAACTAATCATTCATCTGCTGGTCCCATCAACCAGAAGGAACCGATTAAATTACCAGATTTCACCATGTGCCTTATGTGCAGCATGAAAAGCTGGGAAACAATTGTAGGGTTTGAGTCAGAGCAAAAGAGGCAGCCCTGAGAAGGGCCAGAGCACAAAGCTGTCCCATGGTTTGTTGTGGTCCATTTGGGCCGTCCACCTTCCTGAGCTGATGCGGCAGCATCTCCCCTCTGTCGGGTTGCCTGGATTCCTTCACGAAATTCCACTTTCATATTTTCATATTTATGAGTTTGCATGGTCGTGTTCTGCCATTCATTTCTGCCCCTTCCCCATCTGTTTCTATGAGGCGGCCACATGAGAGGAAAAAAGAAGACACCCTAGAAACTAATTCCTTGAAGTAAGAATTTACTGTCTCTGCCACGTAGGGGAGCACAAAAGAAGGGGAGAGGTCCTACTGTAATTCACTCTTGAAAATGTGACAGCTGCTGGGTGTCTCAGGTTGGGAATGGGAGCAGTGAGTTTTATGTTCCAGGACCCAAAGTTTGTCTTCCTTCTTGATCTGGGCAGCAAGGGGACTTCTTCTGAAAGACTAACCAAGTTCATGAAGCATTCAGTGTGAATATTCAGCTGGGTGATTCACTCAGTGTTTTCATTGTCATTGAGAATAAAACAGTGTCAAAGTTTGAACGGAGCTGAGAGATTATTAAATCCTACCATGTTATTTTACAGATGGGGAAACAAAGGCCAGAGGGATCATTATTTGCCTGAGGTTGTATATGAGGTATGTGGCAGAGCCATGTCCAGAAGCCTCAAAAACTCTTCACTCCCCAGGCCAAAGGATTTTCCCAGAACGAGCCTCCTGAGTTCCATGCATCCCTATCTTGTCTTGAGACCCCGATGGAGCTCAGACTCAGAAAATTGCTGTCAGTGACAAAGAGGGCACTGCTCCTACAAGTGTAGTTCCGCACAAACTTTCTAGATGACAGGAATATTCCCTGTGATCCAGAAAAAAATCCACTTCAAAGAATATGTTCTAAAGCATACAGATGTGCAGAAAGTTGTATGTAAAAATAGCTTCGCAATTAATAATACAGAATTCATATTATAAAAAGATCTCAAAATTATATGTATGATAGCAATCTTTAAATTACAGAGAGTGATTTGAAGGACATGTACCAATTGTGGTTAATTGGATGATAAAGAGGATTTTCCTCTTGGGGTCTTTCTTTTTTCTTTTTTCCAGAGTAGATGCATTTATTTTTTATATGCAAATATACGACCCTTGGAGGAATATAACATAACAATTTAATTTCTGAAAATTATGTCTGCCAGAGAGATGTGTCTTCTCCTTGATTCGTATGCCTTCATCCTTCGGTGCAGAGCCTCAGCACTTTATGCTTTAAGCAAATCAGAAAAAGGCTCTGGAAAGAAGAACCACTATCAGCTCAGAAAAGAAGAGTTCCTTATCCTTTCTTTCTTTTTTTAATTTTACTTTATTATGTTATGTTAGTCACCATACAGTACATCATTAGCTTTTGATGTAGTGGTCCACGATTCATTGTTTGCATATAACACCCAGTGCTCCACGCAGCACGTGCCCTCCTTAATACTCATCACCGGGCTAACCCATCCCCCCACTCCCCACCCCTTTAAAACCCTCAGTTTGTTTCTCAGAGTCCACGTGGTTCATCTTTCCCTCCGATTCCCCCCCTTCATGTTTCCCTTCCTTCTCCTAATGTCCTCCGTGCTCTTCCTTATGTTCCACAAATAAGTGAAACCATCTGATAATTGACTTTCTCTGCTTGACTTATTTCACTCAGCATAATCTCCTCCAGTCCCATCCATGTTGATGTAAAAGTTGGGTATTCATCCTTTCTGATGGCTGAGTAATATTCCATTGTATATATGGACCACATCTTCTTTATCCATTCCTCTGTTGAAGGGCATCTCGGCTCTTTCCATAGTATGGCTATTGCGTTCCTTATACTTTCTGGGTTTATTGAAATGAAACAACATGACTTCTCTTGTTTTACATCAGACACTAAATCTAAAGTAATAATCTGAACAAATGGGCCAGTTCTGATTTTTCTTCCTTATCCCATAACATAGCTCCAGTGTGACAGAACATAAAATTAATGGCCCCAGTGTAAACTAATGTTGCAGAAACATCACATTTAATTTTTTATCTGAAATAAACAATATAAAATGTAATTTCATGATCTGAAATTAAAGGTTACAAGTCTTAAGCACTCGGTTTTCCAAGAAAAAGAAAAATATATCCAATACTATATTTTTATTTATACTCCTAAAACATAAGGTCTTTGTAGAAATTAAAACAATACTTAAATCAAGTACAGATACAATACAGCCTGATGAATTGCATTAGAAATCCTTAAGAAGTTTGCCCTGCATCAGGCTCAGTGCAGAGTGGGGCGTCTCCTAGAAGATTCTCTCTCTCCAGCTCCCTCCCACCTTCCCCCCACTTGCTCACTTTCTCTTTCTCTCTCTGTCCTCCTCTCTCTAAAATAAATAAATAAATCTTTTTAAAACAGAAATCCTTAAAAAGTTGAAACACTTAAACAAAAATAAAAGTGAATAAAAGTAAAAAATATTGCAAACAAAAATAATTTATGACCCTATCCTGTTCATCGTAGAGCACAGCACTAGATTTACAGTAACAGGTACAGTTAAAATGAACACTGAGGTCACTTTACATAGTAAGGTGATGATTCTCAAATGACATTAAAAACAGTTGCTTTGATCTTTGGGGGCTTTGGCTTTGTAATAAGTATGTAATAAATATCTGTATTACCTTGTCCATGTTAAGCACTTACCTTTCTCCATTTGAAAGTCTTTCTTTGGAATCACACTGTCCCACGCAAAGATGTTTAACTCGAAGACTACTTAAACTCTGGAGAAAAGGCAGCAACTCAGAGTTAGGTATATTTGAGTTGTCACTTGCTTTCTTTGGCAAGAAAGAAGAAACTGCATTTTTAAGGTCACTCTCAAGAAGAGAATGGTTTGGGGGTAAAATTTTACACAATCTGACATATATTTCCTCCACCGGTAACTGTGGAATTTCCCCAATGCAAGCATTGAAGGCTTCAGTCACAGTTCTAGATGTCAATCCAGTTTTAAAAGGAAAAGTTGTGGAGGGTGACTTCTCCAAGGCTCCTGAAGAACAGGCGTCCAATATTTCCCCAAACTGACTAAAGCTGCTCTCCAATGGGAATACAATGCTGCTCCTAAAATTGAGCCATATTCATCAACTGCTGAGCACCAGGTGACAACTTTGACCCCATGATTCCATGATAGTTTGGACCCTCTGGAAGTCACTCCTCGGTCACAGAGCTGGAGAATCTGTGGAAAACTACACCATAACTTTATTGAGGAACACACACTGCTTTTCACCAAAGGAGAGCAAATTTATTTTACAAGCATGACTGGAGGATGCCAATGTGAAATATTTTTTATAGAAAATAATTTTGTGCTCACTGCATTAGGGTCACATCTCAGGTAAAAGGAGCAGGGGTTTTCATCTTGGCTGTTCAGGCCTCTCTTCAAAATCACCAGATCTCGGCCGCAGAGCAGATGGCACCAGCAGAGCTGCTCCCAGTCCAACTCCCCGGCACCCAGACCAGCCCAAGTGAGAGGGAAGCACTTGCTGGGCTTCCTCCCAGGAAGAGGCCAGGAGCGGTCAGCAGGTCAGTCCTGCAGCCTCACCCCAGGCTCTATTATGACACTGCCAGCCCAGGCCAACCCTGGAACCTCTCTGTGTTTTTCTATGAGTTTTTTTTCCAAATTATATACACTGATATGTTTGTATTTTAATGTTTTAATTGGGGAAAATATTACTTAAAATAATCCAAATGTTTTAGTAAACATTTCTTCATTTTGCTCTTGAGCAATCCCTCTACAGAGTGCTCCTTTGAAACCAGTCTTCTAGTCCATGAAGTGATTGGACCCCCCACCCGCACCCCACCACCACCACCAAACTACTGACCCATTCTGATACCCTGCCCCTGGAGACTGCATCCCTCTTCCTTTGCCTCCTCCAACATTGGAGCTCTCAGGTCTACTGAACTCCTGCCATGAGATGCAGTCTCACTCAAAAAGCCAATATTTTAATCCTGAGTTCCAGCATCCCAATATTCCAGCATCTGATGTCAGACAGAACCATAGTGCTTAGTTGCCCTGACAACCACATTGACCATTGACTGAATCATTCCTGTGCCTGGTGTCCCAGATATGTACTCCAGTTTGGTCTTCTCCTTGTTCTTGCTAGAATTCCAGTTCAAGTCCCCCTTCCTAGTTCCAACATCCTCTGTTGGCTCTTCAAGTCTAGTGGTTGAGAACCTAGCATACTTTGAGTCTGTATCCACTGGAGCCATGACATACGGAATCAACTGAGGTTGAGATTCTTCAGGGAGAGTTCCCTGGAAGAGGTTCTCATCCTCTGACACTCAAAGCATTGCAGAAAGTTAGCAATAGTTTAAGGGTTTGTGTTTAAAGAAATATTTGGGTGAGCTTTAAATAAAGAAATTCTATTTCACTGTAGACACAAACAAACCATGGGGGTCTTCTAGAACTTGGCACTTTATGGCTTCCAGAGACGGCATCATATTAGATTAGAACTCAGTCATTTGACAGGAAGAAGATGAGGACAACACATCACCCAGCAGGGATGCTTCCTCTAGCCCCTTATCATCTCAGTAATTTCAGGAATTTATAAAAGAGATTTAAACATAATTTTAGGTGCTCATACTTCTAAAGTTGTTTCTGAGGAACCTTCCAAGTAAGAAAGCAAGCTCAAGAAGAAAATCAAACCAGAGCTCTGAGGCAACTTAGCTTCCCTTAAGCCCCACTCGTCTATAAAAAAAATATATATTTTAAAATAGTTTTCCCTCCAGAGTACAAGAGAGAACTCTTAGGCAGGGTTCATGTGATGGAGGTATGGAGTAGGGACAGTGGAAAATGCACATCCCTGACTTGCCTGTGTGAAAGGAAATGATAGCTTTAGTTTTGCCCATTAAAATCATGTTAGTGTATAAATTTTTGGCAGGAAATTAAATGATGCAAACAGATAGAGAAAGCAGTATCTTAATGCCCAAAGCAGTTTGTCCCTTAAATATAATAATATAATAAAACAGGGGAAAAATTTGTTTCTGAGCATCTGTTTTTATCTCAAGAGAAATTTTCAGAGACTAGGTGGTAAAATGGCTTTTGGAAACATGTGAACGTGAATCAGGCAGAGCCGGTATGAGGGGACAGTTATGGGGCTCCTGGTCTAATGGTCAGACCAAGAAGAGGGACAGCACCTCAGGAGGAAGCTTTACCAGCCACGTAGCACATGGCAGGACCTCGTTCTAAGCCTTTCAGAATCATCCACTTCCTTGGTACTGGAATACCTCAGCCCAGGGCAGGCCCGTTCAAGGTCATTGACTGGGGCCTGGTGATTCTGTCACTGAATCCGATTTCCTTGCGGTATATTTGTTAGCACATTCTACAGCTTCAAGAAGTCAGACAATACAGGGGGAGAAATACACTTGGGGCCAAGAACAAGAATTGAATTTCCTATAAAAATAGCAAACTACAGGAACCTCTAATCCCTATAGTTCTTCCATGCAAGCCATACCCAAACCACATCCCAAAGACGGAGGGGAAGCAACTAGGGGATGGATTATGTGGTCTGTGAGTTGGAAACTATGCAAATACTTGATTGAAGATTAATAGATAGAATATTATGACAGTTACGATTTCTACAAATATGTTATTTCTATTTTACATATAAATGCACTGATAAAGTTCTATAAGGATACACCTGTCTCATAACAGCGGCCCTCTAAATGCATAAGCTCTAGGAGAAGTGGTTGAGGAGATACGCCAAGGCTTCCAGAACTAAGTGAGATTAATTTTGAAGACTATGTTGGAATTACCAAAGCAAACAAGGGAAAGATGGTATTCCAGCAAAGAGCTTAGCATTTTAGGGTAATTACCAGGATTTGAGTATAGCCAGAATATAGGGGGCTTGGGAAGAGCTGATGAGAGATGAGATTGGAAAAGGAAGCAGGCATATGATCTTGATGGGCCTTGTATTTAATTCAAAATAATTTTAATTTCTGCCTATAAGCTGTAGAGAGTCTGAATTTGATTACAAGTAATAGAAGGATCATCCAAGAGTGATTCAAATAATAACATCTGTTTTGTCATGTATTAGCTCTATTCCCATGAGGACAGGGAGGAAGCAAGAGCGGATGCAAAGCAGCTACCCGGTTGGACAGGAGACATGTAGCCAGTGGTTTCTGAGATGGTGCCTAACGAACACCTAGGACAGCGGTGAGTTGAGGGAAACAGCCAGGTGGGGAGGGACTCCCATTTGGGGGTGCTGACATGCTTGGCCAACTTGATTTGGAGGGAGAGCCAGAATTCATCCCTGGTTTGCCAAGAATGCTTCGCAAGAGCAGACAAAACCAACCCAGGGTGGGAAAAAAGTCAGACCGGTGTTCCAGGAGGCAGAGAGTTATAGAAAAAGAGCATGAGGGAACTTTCTGGACTGATGATAATGTTCTACACCTTGATAGGGGTTTGGGTTACAAAGGTGTATCAATTTGTCAAAATTGATTGAAAATTACACCCAGAGATTTGCACCTTTGTGTGTAGAATTCACCCTCCACCTAAAAAATAAATAAATAGATAGATAGATAAATAAATAAATAAATAAATAAATAAATAAATAAATAAATAAAAACACCCTAATCAGACACTGCTTTCTAGTTCGTGAATGCAAAGTAAAGTATTTAGGAGTACTGATGAAATGGAGGACTTTGAAATGTATCAAAATAGAAGGTAGATTTATGGATGAATGGAGACATGGAGAGGTAGGTTGATATGTGTAAACAAACACAGCACAAGTTAACTGTATAATCTTGGTGGTGTTCACTGCAAAATTCTTTCGAGCAATGTTTAGAAATTTGTTATACAAAATACGGGAGGATGTGGGAAATGACCTACAAAAATCTTTTCTCAGAGCCTTAATACCTACACATACTTGGTTTCACATAGTCACACCCCTGGCACAAGACAAACCTGATTATTCTCTGATTATCTCGTGCCACAATACTGGCAACCTGAATTCCCAGGAAAATCCTTTCACTGGATAGTTGTGTAGACACCACCTCCCAAATTCTGACCACATTGTTTCAAACAGAACAGTTTTCATTCTTTAACCAACAGCGGCCATCCAGTAGTCCTTCATCAATTGCAAGAATTAAATTCTTGAAATCCCCAGGGTATGTGAACTGGAGAATTGAAGATCTTATTAGAAACAGTTGTGCTGGAAAACAGAAGTTCCAAAAGAACTTAAAAAAAGAACAAAAAAAAAAACTTCTAAATATTTTCATATTTTAATGAAAACAAAAACAGCAAAGTAAATACACAATTTAAATTTTTAAGTATTTTGAAATAATCATTAGTACCACAAAATTCAATATGTATTTGCCATCCTTTCCTCACTAGACCATGGTTTCTCCAGCTCAGCACTATTAGCATTTGGGGCCAGATCATTCTTATTTGGGGAGGGGCTGTCCTGTGCGCTCAATGATGTTTAGCGGCATCCCTGGTCTCCATCCACTAGATGCCAGTAGTTGGGTTTTTTTTTTTTAAGATTTATTTATTTATTTTAGAGAGAGAGCATGTGGGGGGGGGCAGGCAGTGTGAGAGGTTGAGAAGCGGACTCCCCACAGAGCAGGGGACCCTGAGATCATGACCTGAGCAGAAATCAAGAGTTGGATGCGTAACCAACTGAGCCACCCACGTACCCCTAGATGCCAGCAGCTTTCACCTCAGCTGTGACCACCAAAAATGTCTCCAGACATTCCCAAATGTCCCCAGGGGAGAAACTGCCCCTGGTTGAGAATCCCTGAACCAGATCCTTTTTCTGGTATTCTTTTCTCAGCATTTCAATGAGATGCTTGTAGATACATTTTGCTTTGTTCTGAATAATTCACATACCAAGAGGTACCCGTTCTGTATCAAGTCCTTCATCCGACTGTCCAATGCCTTTCTGGTTATATGGTTCTAAGTTGTTCTGCCTGCTTCAGAAGGAACACAGGAACGTTGGAGCTTGACAGAAGAAGCTTTCACTAACCTTTATCTAAATAATCTGCTCAGCTCTCTGCTTAGATCCTTTTAACTCCCCACCTCCCTCTAGCCCTCTTAGACACACACACACACACACACACACACACACACACACACACACACACACGTATAAAGACTCCCCTGCACAGAGTCCTTCATGCCAAAGTCCCCTTCCTAAGCCTCTCTCTCTTGCTCTGCATCTGGCATGATGTCTCTTTTCTTTGCCCCAACACAAGTCTCCTAACTTTTTCTAATGATCCCCAATTTGAGTGACTCACAATTCTGGGCTTTTCATAATTTCTGTAAGACATGAAAAACAAAGCTAGACATATCAGAACTTTGGGGAAAGAAATCCAGGCTAAGAGGAGGGGTGACCCGATATTCTGCATTCAATCCAAGGTTTAGAGCTGCCACACTGCCCATGTGGCGTTGGGACTTTCCTAGGTGGGTAGTCTCCTTTGCCACTCTGTGTGGTGCAGAGTCACTCTTGGTATTGGCAGGAGAATCCATAGGACTCCTCTTCTGACCTAGGAGGGGTTACAATCCTTTCAGTGGAGACTGCTTCTCTAGCCGTGATGAGATAGTGCAGGAAATTTCCCTCAAATGGCAGCTGTGGGGCCACTCTGGATGTTACCCTAGCTAGAAATGCCCTTTGGGTCTCCTCAGAGCTCAAGTTCCATGACAACTCTCAACCCCGCTGTGTAGCATCTTCTGCCCAGACTCCAAGTGCGATGGTGTCACAGACTATGTATGCTGGCAGGAGGACTGAATCTCCCCCTGATCCTGCTGCCCCCCGTCTCCAGGGCTCAATGCCCTGCTGGGTCAGAGACTGACAAGGCTTCAGGTCCATTGCATTTTCAGAAACACTGGATAGAAACATTCAAATTAGCCCAGCTCTCAGGGACAGGAAAGAGTGATGTCCCACATCCTTAGAGAAGCACCTCTCTTACCCATGATACCTATAACATCACACTGCATCATCCTGACGCCAGCACCCTCGTCTTCCCCATCAGACCACAAGCTCTGTGAGAACCAGACTGTAGGTTGTTCACCACTGGTTTCCCAGCACTGATCACAGCACCTGGGACAGAGCAGAATGAGTAGAAAGGAGGAGAAGCAGACTTCCAAGAATATCGGAATTTTACAATCCCTGAGTTGTCACCAGAAGAACCAGGCAAAAGGTTGTAAGGATAAGTCTGTACATTTGATGAAAGAATTCCTGCCCCATGAAGAGGTTTAGCCTAACTAGTTTCTCATCCCAGACACAACCTGACAATGCTTCTGGGACCCTGACATTTGATTTCTGGTCCTGTGTTTGTTTAGCCACAGATCCATCGGAGTCACGATGACTGGCTTCTCTCCACACCTTCTTCACAACCTCCCAGAGTTCCAAGGCAGCGCTAGAGCCCCAGAGTTAGACCCCAGCATCCCAGGGTTTTCTGGGCATGTGTTGCCCCATCCTCTCAATCCTCCAAGTCAACCAAAACACAATTGCAAAACTTGAGGATACTGTGGGTTCAGATAGTCTGGAGCTGAGGAAGGATTTTCTTTCCTGGATCTTCATTCCTGTCCCAGTCAACCAATAATACCTTTGACTGTCAGCCAATCCACTAACTATAAGTCAGTAGATGGAGGGTAGATGCCAAGGGGCGTGGCCTGTGATTGAGGGCACACCAGCTGTAACTTCCACCTGGCCTAATTCAAGACCTCTTTTGCAAGCTACATTTCCTTTAAATATGGAAAACAAAAATGGGAGTAAAATTGGTGAAGCACCTCTGGAAAACAATTGGGCAGCAACTGTCAGAATTTGAAATGATCTTACCCTACAACTTAGTATTCTACTTCTCGCTTGGAAAACCCATGTGTGAATAAGATAACAATAAAAGTAATAAAGCAGACACAAGGCTGTCAATTGCAGTGTTTTTTATAATACTGAAAAACTGGAAATTAACAAAATGCCCAACAACAGGGCACAATAAACCAACAGACGCATACTAACTAACATTGGTTGTAGACAGCAGAGGAAGTGCCTGCCACTAAACTCTTTGCACCAGCATGAGTAGGTCTCTAAGACAAATTAAGTTTAAAAAAAAAGAAGAAGCAAATGTAAATAACATGGCAGGCACCCGTGTGCTTAAAGCACACGCTCAAACACACACACAACCTGGATATTTTCTATGAACACAACACTAGGCATGTAAATAGATTGGGAAATGTGGGGAAAGGTACCCATCAATCCACTGAACGTGGTTACCTTGGGGTTGAGGGCAGAGGAAAAGAGAGAGGATCAGAGGACCCAAGGGTACTGAGCAAGACAGAGTATAGCCGGATGTGTAATAGTATAGTTTTTACAAGGAGAAAATATTCATGTACAGCCTGAAAAATTAACAATTAAATGCAAAAATGGAGGGGTAACTATCTCTCTCCACCTCTGCAGGGGAAGCTATAAAATAGAACTACCAGAAAATAGCAGCTCTTACAATGGGTGCAATGACCTGTGGTAGGATTGTGCCTTAAGATGGGCAGGATGGCATGGTTGAATTAATTCACTGTGAATGCTCCCAACGCAAAAATATAAATCCTTCGCTTTGAGAATTCTTCACTGGGAAGGGATGTTGTGTATTAGGTAGAAAGTTGGACTAAATCCCCATTCATGTTTAATGCCTAGAATGCAGTCTCATCATCCAATATGTAATGACAACAGGCATGGTTTACTGAGCTTAGTGCGTGCCCAGCACAGTGCTAGATGCTTCACACACAGCCTCTCGGTCAGTTATGTATAGTTATTCCTACTATATAAGTGAGGAAACCAAGTTCATAATAAGCAGTGAGCTGAGGTATGAAGGCAGGTATGTTTCATTTCAAAGCCCATGTTTCATTTCAAAGCCCACTCTCTTAACCAATATGCCACATAGTGCATTAAAATTTGGGGACTCTACCCACTGGAAGAGGATTAGGGTTTTTGGAGTAGCCCCTTCTAAAATGTTTCCCAAAGTTCTGACTAGCCCTATGGCTTATTGGGGACGATGGAATAGTTTTTCTGTGTCCCATAAAATGAAGTTGCCTCTATAGAACATTTTTTTGGATATGACATTCCTCAAATTCTGTCCCAGGAGCGGTGTGATAATGAAGTTTCATTGTCTTTTGAAAAAGGTTGGTGGAAAAGGGAAATGAGTCCCAGGTGGGGCAGTTCTGAATGGTGTAGCAGAGGAAATGCTGTCCCCATGAACACAAGCAGCTGGGTGTCTGGACGCATCATAAAATTTTATTGTGAAATGTGCAGATGATGGGCCCAGCTGCAAAGCATCAGGAGTGTTTATCATGATCTCCCAGTGCATTCTGGGTGTGCTCCCCTTTGACAATATTTTTGTGGGCTTAACCTAATTGAGATGAAGACATCAAAATTACTTCAAGGTGCGGTCCTGCTGGGAGGCACACCATGGGCTTCCCTCTCTGAAGCTCATCATACCATTTGTCATGACGGACTAGACCAGCAGTGAGAGGAATAAGTATTAAGCATTAATGTGAGAAGATGACATGACCTGGAGTTTAGTAAACCTTTTTTGGTTACTTCCATATCTGACAGACGTCATCAGTTACCAAGCCGACAGGGAGGCCTATGGTCCTATTGGCCATACTTCATCATTGACCAAGATCACCAAACCGTGCTATACAACTATGCATGTGTTGTTTATGTTTCAGAGAATGAGATAATGTACAACCTAAAAATAGTTTTACTCTGTCCACCCATCCCATATACCTTACAAGCAGTTCTATCCTTGGTAATAATCCCTTTTTTGAGTTAAGGCTTTGCATTTTCCCTTAAAGACGTTCTCAATTAGGGTTTCCCCTATGAACCACAGAACCCAGAAAGTGTTGGGGTGACTATTTTCTCGCTCCCAAAGATAGTACATAATTAGTTCTATTTCAGTTGCAGAGGAAAGAAGTTGAATCATGACATACAATAGATGCCTTTCACATACAGCTTAATTCTCTTACTGAACCCCCATTGAGAAGGGCTTTGGGAGGTCTCAAGAGTTCTACACTATAAGATCAAGTCATAGAAGCTCATAAGGAAAGAACTTCTTACAAGTTGAACAGCTCAACATCCCCTTTTTATATGTGAACTCTCAATGATACCCTGAAAAGTAGTCAATTAACCTCTACCTGAACAGCTCAGCCATCAGAGGCAGCAAACACCATGATGGAGAGCGTTCACGGCTAGAAGCTCTTCTCGGGATGTGGTAGAGAAGCGGCCAAATTGTAGGGAGCCTTGAAAGCTAGATCAACGCATGGGGACTGCATCTTGTAGGTAGTAGTAAGCCATCAACCCCCAGCTCTCTGCAGGGTCAGAACAACCCCAAGCTTGTTCTCTGATTCTGCCAAAGCCCATTATATTATTGCAGGGAGTAGCACCCACAGAAGTCCTGACAAGTTTCAAACACTGAAGTAGGGCCAGCAGGTAGATGCTATCAACAGGTAACACCATTTGTCTCACTCATGGAGATTTACATGGCAGGGCAGACAGCACCTGGAGGAATGCTATCTCTGCCTGTAACCCACCACGATTCCCCTACCTCCTTGGATAACTTGAAAATACCCCGTCCTGATGTCTTATCTTGTTTTCTCACATCAGGCTTGGGCTGAGGTTTCAGGTGTCAAGCTGCAGCCAGAAGGGAGATTTATGGTCCTGTTATCAGCTCGAGACAGCAAGAGGCTGTGGTCACATGGTGGGGAAACAATAGCCAGCCGCGGAAGGCCGCGAGGAGGGCTGCTGGTCAGCACCTGGAATCACCTGTGCCCACACGGTCCTCACGGGCATGTGGACTGGGCTGAGGGTTGGAAATAGAAATGGCCCGTGGTCCTGGGAAAACAGCTCCATCCACGTGAGTGCTCTGAGCACAATCATTTACTAGCTCGGATGGTTATTGCCAATGGCTAAATCCACTGTCACATATTTCAGAGGTGCTAAATCATTCCAGCAATGTATAAGATAGAAAGCCTATCACAGCTGCTTAGGACTGAGGAGGTCATGATAAATGGAGAGTGAGTGAGAGGACCCCCGGGGGCTTATTCATGCCCACGTTCAAGCCACGGAAGAGGCATCCTGTTGGCTTGTCCCATATGGCAGCTGGTAAACCCCCACCCTCCAAGGACAAAAATGAGATTTTACAAAACAACTTCTACTTCTCAGGCATGGGCAAGACTGGTAGGCAGTAACACATCTCATTATTATAGCAACCATGGGTTTTCTCATTTACCACTGTGGGACTCCATCCCATTTCTAACAAAACCTCCTCAACTAAATATATATATAACAGCACATAATGTATAATATATTATCTACATTATCTATATATAGCTATAGATCAGATTACAGATTGTAGACATAGATTGTAGATTATAAATATATATTATAGATATAAATGATATCTTTAATATCTATATCTCTATATGTAATCTATATAGCATCATAAAATATAGTATGATGAGCTAACTACTTCCTCATCCCTAACTGTACCCTCATGTTGCTGAACCCTGAACCCACATTCCCTGCCACCATCCCCCCTTGATGTTATGAATGGGGTACGCTAGGAGAGCGCCTCTCTCATTCCCTTCCCTCACCCACAGCTCTCTCCAAGCCCTCGGGTGTGGGCAGGGAAAGCCAGAACAGGCTTTCATTGACTTCAGGGAAATCCCAACACTAAGCAACAGGGAGATCCATCTAAATCTTCTTGCGTTCCGCCCGGGCTGCCAGGGGAGAATTTAGATTTACCAAAGAGATTCTTTTCCCAGCACTAGGCTAAAGTCACCACTTTTTCCCCTTGGTCTGCCACACAGATATCGTCGTCTGCTGAGTCAGTCCGGGGCTGAACCTAAGCAGGTGACCCCGAAGGAAATGGCTCTAGTGTGCCCACGAGCAGCTGTCTCCTTCAGAGCCCTGCTCAAAGCATAACCTCTCCAGAGACTCTTCCCCAGTTTACCCCGAGTAATTGAGCAGAGGCTGGACCACACACAACAAATTTTTACTGCGTGCCTATTACACGGAGAGCATGATGTCAGGGAGCCATTTCAGTTCTGTTCAATTCAGCCTACATTTATTTGGAAGCTTCTGTTGGTGAAAAATGGAGTATAATGGATTCAAGAACAAGCTCTGAGCCATCCTGCCTGGTCCACATCCTGAGTCACCATCTCTTTAGATATTTTTAAGTTAAATGAGGTAATATATCCAAAATAATTAAAACCATGCCCAGCACAAAATAAGCATTCCATGTATAGTAATCCTTATTAGGATTACACAGTGGCTAAGCCTTGGGGATGTAATGATCAGTAAATTATTCTCCAGTCCTCTAAGAAAATGCAATCTACCAAGCCAGAGCATTTCAAGACAGTGGTGTTTCCCAACCAGTCGGCCATCATACACTGATATACCCAAAGCACTTCACAGCTATACTGCCAAATTGTGAACAATGTTTAAAAGGAACATTTGCTATGCCGAGTATAATACAGTTATGTTCATCAGCTAAATCACCGAGCTGAGTGGAGAGACAACATTGTGTAGAGCAGGGAACAATGAATGCCAAGCTTACACCAAAGAAAAATCGCACCTTACTAGAAAATGTAAGAAATGTATTTGGTAAGTGTATAAGAAAGTGCTACTGGCTGGGGCGCCTGGGTGGCTCAGGCATTAAGCGTCTGCCTTCAGCTCAGGTCACGATGATCCCAGGGTCCTGGGATCAAGCCCCGCGTTGGGCTCCCTGCTCAGCAGGAAGCCTGCTCCCCCCTCTCCCATTCCCCCTGCTTGTGTTCCCTCTCTCACCGTCTCTCTCTCTCTCTCTCTCTCTCTCTCTCTCTCTCTGTCAAAAAATAAATAAATAAATCTTTTAAAAAAGAAAGAAAGAAAGTGCTACTGGGCCACAAGTAGTGCTACTTGAACAGCAGGAGTACTTGAGGATACGTTTATCTGCTAATAACATAATACCTAACTAAAATGGGTAGCATATAAGAATATTTATTATATTGATAACAAAAGTTCTCAAGGAGGGTGGGTCAAATATTGGTCCAGCAGCTCAATTACATCATTTAATCCCAGACTCTTCCATCTTTCCAATCTTCAAACCCAATCCCGTCAACTTAGTCTTTAAGCATCTATTCCCTGGGATGCAAAATGGCTACCATGGTTCCAGTCATCACAGGTAGACGTAATAATGTTCAGCACAGGATTTCGATTGGGTCTCTCTTCTTAGAGTCACATGTCCCTCAAGTCCCATGGCCAATATGGAATCATATGGTCATACCCTAGCTACAAAAGAGTCTGGGAAAGTAGGTGTCTCTACTTTGGCCTCTACTTTGACCTCTATAATGGAAGATGAACTGCACCAGGAAAGTGTGTAACCAAGAATGTCTGCATAGTGAATAAGTAAATGGTCTAGAAACTGTGGATGTTTATTCAAACACTGTGAGTTTTTATTGTGCTTGTGCTATAATAGTACTTGTATATTAACTATTATTAACTTGTTGAGTGTGGCTTTAAAACATCTAATCCTTTCAAGTGCACAGCCAAATATTCTAGTATTTCAAAATGCACCGCAACCATGGAAAGGCTGAGCACTAGGTCAGTACGTGGCAGTAAATGACAGTCATGCAAATGAAATGCTATAGAGAGAACTGGAAAAGCAGCCGGGAGATCCATATATATTCATATACTCATTCATTTTTTAATTAATTTTTGAACATCTGCTATGGGTCTGGGACCATTTGCTAGTAGTGAAGAAGACGAAGTCTCTGCCTCCATGGAATTTAAGTCTGTTGGGTGTGACCTCATGGCCTCTAGTCCTCAAGACCCAAAGATTCTATCATCCCAGGTTTACAGGACTTCTTATCCATCCCATGCTCTGTATCCCTTCCACCAGGACCTATGTCCTTATATTCTGCAACTCGGCAATTGTGTCGATTGTCTGCAAATATTCTTGCACTTACAAAAGTGTGTCTTGTTTCCATCAGGTCTGCCAACTTCAGAAAATAAGAAAAACAAGACTTCCATTCATTTTGTGCCCCATTAGAGTATAGGCGATTCATCTTATTTACAGTGGTAATTTGGCAGAAGAGAAAAGTGCAGACTGATGCACTCATCCCAGCTTTGATCGTTAGCAGCCACAGAGCCTTGGGCAAGTCAATTTCCGAGCCTGTTTTCTCATCGGAAAATGGGCAAGATAATAAGATGTATTGCTATATGATGGTTTCATAGTGCTAATCTTGGTACGAAGCTTAGACAACATCGGTGCACAATGGCTGGCCTATTGTAGACCATCAGCATACAGGAGGCTAGTAACAGTCTCCACTGCTCTCCAACCTTCTAATCTAATTTGCTCCTTGTCAAATGAAACCAACTCTCCGTAGCAGGTGGCCAGGCCAGTCAATTAGTGCCTACAGATGGCACGGTGATCTGCTAATTGCTCCAAGGCTTCCAAAATCTAAATTGGTGTGGTAGCTCAGCTGCCAGGGACATCAAGCTTTCCTCTCTCCCATCCCTGCCCTCAGCCCTGCTCCTGAGCATTCCAACGAAAACTCTGATTCTCTGGAGACAGGTCAGCAGTTTGCTCTGTTAAAAATAAGTTGTTTGGACCCCGACCTGACATTTATGAGGAAACAGAATGTACTTAGTGCCATCTTTGATTTCTTTATGCCCATCCCCATTAAAATATATATATTTTTTTTTAAATCTGTGGGAATTTTGACATGGTTGTCTCTCATGGTTGAGCTCTTCAGCTGTCACCCAGACTATTCCCTGACTGAGCACGAGGTGAACAGAGGGCCAACCTGAGGAGAGACAAGGAATCACAAGAAAATGTCCAACTCAGTTATTTATTCAAGTGGCAGAGCATGGTGTATACTCACTGCCATGCATTAACCAATTTTTTTTAAAAAGATAACTGAGAATTTCTACATATATAAATATATGCTGTTTTTTTTTTCCCAAATAAATAATCAACCCAGTTTCCTAGCAACTCAAACAACCATCTGCTTTTTTGAGCTCTCCCATCACAGATGTCCTTCCTGAGTCTGAAACCACGGCATGGGCCTGGGCTTCCTGCTAGGAAGTATGGGTAGTTTGCCATTTGTTGGGGAAGAGCCTCAGCACCTATTTTGTCATCGTAGGCCAAAAACATGGCATGTTACCCACACATCAAAGCATCGTTGTGTCCCTGGCACCAACTCTGCTATGCGCTTAATACATGGTGGTTGACTCTTGTGGAAAGTAGCGGAGAAGCTGAGCAAGGAGGGAGGGAATGCAGATGGAGAGACAACACTTCCCTTTGACAGCCTGAAAGGGCCTATGTCTATGGAGCTGTGTGTCCTTAAATAAGAAAAGTGGGAGAAAGAATTTGAGGAAAGGCCAAGCAAAAAAGAGCCCAGTTCTGCCCAATGTCATTCAAGACCAGCATTGATAAGATAAAGGTCCTTTGGAAGTGATAATGCCAAATTCATGGCAAACTTCAGAAGCCAACTGGAGCTTTGCTGCTTGTGTTGGTCAGCTCAGGTTGCCAAAACAAAATACCATAGACTGGGGAGCTTAAACAACAGAAGGAGGCTGGAAGTCCAAGATCAAGGTGCCGATTTGGTTCCTAATGTGGGCTCTCTTCCCCGCATGCAAATGTCTGCCCTCTCACTGTGTCCTCGCATGGTCGGGAAAGAGAGAGAGGAGGACACTAATCCTACTGGGTCAGAACCCCACCCTTATGGCCTTATTTAACCTTAATTATCTCCAAATATAGTCATTTGGCGGGGGCGGGGGCTTCAACATATGAATTTTAGGAGGACACAATTCAGTCCATAGCACTGCTAAAATACTTGCTTTTCCTGAAGGACCCTTCCCGTACCCTAGATGTGGCCACCCTCAGCACACACTGCATGTTTCAAGACACAGGGACCAGGGACTTCCGGCTCACTAGGAACCCTCAGCTCAGCTCGAGTTCTATCCTCCCCTGTGGTCGGTTACAGGCAAAAGTCCTCTATCAATATTCAAATTCATATCTGAAAAGAACTGCTGCTTTATCAAAGGATCCCTCACATAACATATGCTGTATGAATTGTTAAGAGGGGCAGGAGTATCTGGGTAGGAAGGGGTTGGGATTCCTGCCCATTGGAAAGTTGTTAGAAATGAAGATAAGAAGGAACTAAAATCATAGCACAGGACAATGGTCGATGGGCTTTGAGTTGTACCAAAATTTCTGGAACACCTTTGTTATAAAACAAGACAAGATACTGCTCATTATTAATATTATTCTTAGTGCTGTCTTGTATAACTCCATTTTTCTCATTTAAAGAAAACTATATGGTATATTCCCTGTATACCTTTATAACTCTAAAGATGATAGTGCTTCAAGGCATGGAGAGGAAAGGGCCAAGGTTCTGTCTTCCTCTCAGATTCCACATACATTCGATTTAATTCAGCCAATATTTATTAAGCAGCTACTGCAGGCCAAAGATTATCCAGGCACTGACAAAGCTGAGGTTTAGGAGAGTTGAGCCTTTGCCACATCAGCAGGTCTCTCCCTCTCTCCACGCCTATTTCCGTGGGTCTTGAGGCTGTGCCTGGCAGAGGCGCAGAACAAGACTAGTGCATCCAAATGACCTTCCACCCATCTTGGTCTGGAGTGAGAATAGGGCAAAATCCCGTGCCCATAGAGAAGTCAGTGGAGAACGTGATGGTGGTGATGCCTCTGAAGAGCCCAGGAGGTACCCCACCACACCCAGGTCATTCACCTCATCTCCTTCTCCCTTCTCCTGACTTCCTTCTGTCTGCGTTCTCACCTCTCCCTTGACTGTGCCTAAAAGGGCTTGTGTGTGCTTCCTGGAAATTGACAATGCACATCAGTGAGAAGTCTTGCAATAAAAAAAAGCTTGTTTAACCCAATATTTCCCAAATGCATTTCTTTCCCACGACAGGGGCACAGCCCTGTGGGGTATTGTTGATCAGTTTCCAAAGATTCAAACCAACTCCCTAAGCTGCTTTGATTATAACTCTAAAGATGATAGTGTTTGCTTTCAATTATCTCTCACTCCCTAGCCACATCTCGTCTCCTCACTTTTGGCATCCACCAGGTACCACGCTACCCCTTTCTACTCCTTGCCAACTTAAATATAGATCTTCTTCTTGACCCTCAGTTACAGAGGACCACCAAGCTCTACATTTTCCAAACAGAAACTGATACTCTAGGCTGGAATTTCTAACTGGGAACTCTAAGGAATACTTGTCTTCAAGAAATTATTAAAGAGAGAAACTCACAATTAAGTAAGTTTACATATTAAATTCCCCCTCTTAGATATTTATAAGATACATTATTGAAGACTCTCAGAAGTCCGGTATTAGAGAAACTTAGCTAAACCTCACTTTCCCAAATGCATTTGACCACCCTCCCCCTTTATAGTAACACCTAACAAGGGATGGACTACCAGTCCACGGAATAATACCCTTTGAGAAACTCTGCTGCAGACCAATTTTCTCCTCTGAAATCCTCCTGTCCCATCAAATTCCCCCTATTTGGTGTCTCATTCTGTCAGAATAGTTGGATAATTGAGCTAATAATGACACATTGAGTTAATAATAGCAGCTATTTGGTACTAGTTTCTACTCCCCAAAATATTTTGGAAAAAAAAAAAAAGCAGCAGCATCCTCATTTTACAGGTGAAGAAATGAGCCCTAAGGAAGAGAAGGAACTTTCTCAAGTCTTGCCCAACCAGGAGATGTCAGCTTGAGAGTTAAATCCAGGTCTTCTAATGACTCCTTTTAAACCAGCCACTCTTGTCAATAAGGGGTTAATAGGCTCACTTTTCAGAGCTGTTTACATTTTAAAGTCAAAGAGAAAAAAATACTTTAATCCCAGAAGAATGAAATGAATCCCTGTTGACAGAAGTCATGTAAGATTTGGAAGAAGCCAGGGAGGCTGGTTTTCTTTTCCGACCACAGTGCCCCTTCCCCATGGGCGCAAGGAAAGTTTCTCCCACTTGAGCAAGGGAACCTCCCAACTTCTTCTAAACTAAGATTGAAAGACGATGCAAATAGCCATGGATTTGTATGGAGGCACAGCTATAGAGTGGGAATATATAAGAATAACTCAGGATACTCCGATCCGTGCAGCCCACAGGCTGCCATCTGTTAATAGCTTGGGTCATGGTTTTATTCCAAGAGGGTCAAACTGAAACATACTGCCCATCATACACTAAATTTTTCTAACAAAAGGGATATGTCCATGTAATGCTAGCTGTATAATGCTGAACATGGTGTCTTTCAAACACAGGTGGTTCACTAGATATTTTCTGAAGCTGGTAATCCTGAGAAATCAGTTCCCATTTCAGCACATTTTTGCCCCCAAATGATTGGTAAATTCCCTCAAGTCCTCAAATCAGAATTTGGGGCAAACTTCAAATGAAGAGATTTTCAGGGCCGCATCCCCTCTAATGTATTCTAAATTCAAATGCCTCGTCTGTGGGGCGCCTGGGTGGCTGGGTTGGTTAAACGTCGGACTCTTGATTTCCACCCAGGTCATGATCTCAGGGTTGCAAGATGGAGCCCCGTGTCAGGAGGAGCCTGCTTAAGATTCTCTCTCTCCCTCTCCCTCTGCCCCTCCTCACCCGTCTCGCTCTAAAATAAATAATAATAATAAATTTTTAAAAATGCATCATCTGTAATGATAATGCAGTCTGCAGCGAAGCAGCCATGGAATTTACCTCCGCCACCCAATGGCCATCTCATTAGACTCCAATCCAGTCCTGTTTGTACTTCTCCATCACCTTTATTTGTTTAAGAGGACTGACAAGGCAAACGCTCCTGATGCGATGTTTACATTGCAGCTTTCACTGGAGCTTATTAAACTCATCGTTACTTCATATAAGCTGCAGATATGTGGCCGTTAGTGTTGACAGTAAGTAACAGACACCCTGTCACAAGGTAACATGTTTATATACTCCATTGGATGCCTGGTGGATTTTGTCCCTGTAAAACTATCACAGATAATGAAGCTACTATCAGATAAGTGACTATAATAAATGACCACAATTAGGTCTCTGGTTGATGAGAACACTTGGTGGTCTCTCCAGCTTGACTTGGACAAATCCCAGGCCAAAAAAGGGGGGCCGGTAGGGGGAAAGTGGATCAAAACACAAATGCAAATGAGATGGATTTACTAGAACACCATTTGATTTCAAAAGGAGTGAGAGTTCAAAGAAATTAAGTTTTCATCTTCCCTCCTCCTGACCCTCTTCCTTTGTCCATTGCAAAAATAAATAAATAAACAAAGAAAATTCTGGAGCCAGGTTCTTATGGACAAAGCTCTAAAGCACTCGGCCTGCCTCCTCCCCACATGTCCCCAGGATATCTAGAATGGCAGAAAACACCACAGGACGTCTAAACTGGGGGAGGCTTCTCCTGAAGAAAGGACCCATCTGGGGCAGTTACTGCACCCAGAAGAAAAAAACTGGAGAAGAGAATAAATCCCCAAAGAGCTCTCAGTCTGAACTTCCGTATAGCTCTACGGTCAAGGCTCCATCCATCCTTGCGGCAGCGCACAAGGTGTGACTGTAATCACTTCTTGAAAGGGTTTTTGTTACACCAGGCAGTCTTTCATTACAGGCCTGCGAAATTATAGCACAGAATTGAAGTGCTCTGATGAAAAGGTCTTTAAAAGACATTTATTTTCTTGTATGGAATAGTCATTTCCAGGATGACTCGTAGATTTACAGTGAGCTTTATATACATATATATGTATATAACAAGAATGTGCTGGAAGCAGGTGCCTAGGGTCCTTTCGGAGGACTTCTGCGATGACACGGGCCGAGTAGAAACTGACTAGCAATCAAACATAACACTGCGTGCCCTACGCAATTAAATTCCTTCCGTGGCAACGAATTTGTTGCCGTTGTGCTGTGCCCAGGTCTCTCCCCACTTCCCTCCTCCTTAATACCCCCATTCTCCTACCTCAGCCTCCCTGAATCTCAGCCTCCTTGAATCTCAGCCTCTTTGGATCTCAGCTACAGTTTTAAAATTTGCCTAGAGGGGAAATACTTTTCTGTAGCAGTGTGTTGACGCTGGGGGGTTCCTTTGTCCTTTGATTTAATATTTCTAATAATAGTTGCAGGGGAAATTACCCTGTATGGGAGAGTGATTCCCCCCCGGAATAAATGCTCTGGGAGAGGGGATGGGAGCGGGGAAGGGGTGATTGATGGGGCTTTTTGTATATCCCTGTTGCCAGAAGACCTCATAAACTCAGAAAAGCTGCCCAGGCATCAGTCTGTTTACCTTTTCACGACTTTAAAGGTGATTTATTTGACCTTTGAAAACTGGGATCATACTTCTTGCTGAAAACAGTGCACATTTCAGCATAAACGGTGTCTGTCGAGATGGCAAGGTCTCCAGTTTGAAGTCCTTTATCACTTTTTTTCCCGTTCTAATCTGAATGGGAAGCGTCTGCTGGATTCTTGGTGCAAACATATTTGGAGGACATTGTCTAAATATATGGAGATAAGTGTGTATTTATGTACCATATGTACCTACAGTTTCCATAACGATTTTTAAAACTAGTTATAAATGCCCTGGGTATGTGGGAACCAAGAGGTGGCATGGGTAAAGAAAAGCCTTGGGATTCCAGATCAGACCTGAGCTCACTGGCTGCTAATTAAATAATTTAGCCTCTTACAAGTGAGAACTCTGGAGCCAAACCACTGCCATTGGATTCCCAGCTTTACTGCTTACTATAGAATCTGGGACAAGATCCTTAACTCCTCTGCACCTTGATGTCATGATCTGTGAAATGGAATAATAATAGTGTGAAAATCTCATAAGTTTCTGTGAGGGTTGCTTACATGGAAGTGTGTAGATGGCTTGCAATAATGCTTGGCATATAGAAAACAGTAAATGTCAGCTATTATTACTATCTGGAAAGGGGGTGAAATAATTATACCCTACGACAAATACACCGTTTAGGAACTAATAATGAAATAGACAATGCATATGAAGCACCTGCTCCAACGTAACACACGCCACAAATGCCACTCACCCCCTGAACTGAAAACTCGTGAAGATCCCGTTTACGTACCTAGTAGTGAATGCTGTGACTAGGTGGGTTTTCATAGCTAGGAAGCCATATGGCAGGTTATTTGTATCTTCATTCTACATGCAAAGAAACTACAGGTGTAAAAAAAAATAAATTGGTCACTCAAGGTCACACAGCTCTTCAGAATATATGTGCATTATGATTAAGGTTTTACATATCATAATGTTTTATTCATTGACAAGCAAAGGATGAAACAATAGGTATGAGTCCTTTGGGTTTGTGAGGTCCGCTTCCCGGCCGGAACCAATTTCCCCTTCAGAGGGACCCAACCAGCAGGGGAAACAGTTCCTAGAACAGAGTGAACGTCATTAACAAGGTCAGTGTTCCCCTGAGATTTAGCAATCAAGAGAGGAAACAGGGAAAAGCATCCAACGGCACAGACTGGGTCAAGAGAATTGCTTTACCAACTGTACTCTTGGTTTTACTTCTAAGGAATCTTAGAAAGGACATTTGGTATCAGTAAGATTTCTATTTTAAAACATTTCATGTCTTTTTAGAACTCAATCCATCAAGAGAAGAATGAACAACTGCAATGTGAATCCATTCTGTTAAAATAAAAATTGGGTTTATTTCCACTGATGACTTTGCAAGCTCGCAAAACGAGTGGCCAGCAGGAGAGGGTGGGGTACCTGAGTTTTGGAGGGACACTGACATTGATACCACCACACATTTTCTAAATCCAGTTCAAGTTTGTGGGACAGTGATTTTTTTGGAAAGTTCCCTGGAGCCCCGTAGGTGCTAAGGGAGGGCTCAAGATACAACCAGTTGATATGCTCTAGAAAGCCACCTTCGATGGGCAGAGGGCACAAGCCTTCTGAGGAATCAGAAGACAAGTCCTTGGGACAGCTGAAACAGGCATTGGGGGTGGCCTTGGTAGCAATGAATGCCTGCCCCCTAAAACCACTAGAAGGCCATCTGTTCTGGGTAAAGACCCACCCACTCCAACACTTACAGGTCTTCAACTTCAACTTCAACTTCAGCAGAAACTACCCCATGGCCATGCACTTCCCATACTCCCAGTATCCCAACCTCCTGTGCACCTCTCAGAAACATGAGCATTGACAGAGGCTGCGGCACGTTGCCCATCCTTGACCCTGCACATGCTCAGTTCAAAGCCCCATGAACAGAGGGCTCTGGAGTCACCCACCATCTTCTCTGATGACAGCCCATAATTTATGAGCCACTGCATTTCTCTTCAGGACGTGACGATTGCATGTGTTCTAAGGGGACAGCTGAAGACCCATTAATCTTCACCCTGGCAGGGAAGAAACTGATGGTAATTTAATTTAACTGGATGGGTGAGGTAGATATAAAAGACCACAAGGTAAAAAAATGACAAGATTATTAACTGCACCCAGAGCTGTCTGTTCAGCAAGCTGCCTCAATAAATGGAAGCAGGTTGGTTAAACGTGGACCAAGGTTCAAGCAAGGTTTACAGAGGGGAGGTTCTGGCAGATGTGGGTAATGGCAAGGCTCCACATTTCCAGGGAGAAAGCAAAGGACTTTTGTGGTTAGAAGAGGAACTTGGGCTTCAACCAGATTAGCAAGCAGGCTAAAGTTTAAAAGGTCAGGGCAAACTCAGAAATATTTCTCTCCCACACCCACAAAAAGGAAACGGTTGAACTTAATCACCAAGGTCCCCCTTCAAATCCTCCCTGACCAACCTCTCATTCCAGCTAACTCAATTTTTCCTCCTGTCCAAGTTGTTTTTAGAGGCTGAGCGACAGCTCTTTGCCTGAGGGGGAAAAGTCTTCCCCCACCACCCTCCTGAGCCTCTGGACGGAGCACCTGCCTCAGGCGATCTCTGGGAGCTTTCTACTCACCAGGCCACCCCCAGGGGAGAAAGCGTCAAAGGAAGGATTGTGAATTCCTCTTTGTGGCGTCCACCATGGATTCCCTCTGTGGAACACTTCTAGGTATCTGCCTCCCCACATCAACAAGAAATCCTAGCACTGAAAAGCACAGCCCCCAAGGGCAGACCACAGTAAGGGAGGCAAGACTTCACTCTCTCCACTTCTGGTCTGGCTCAGGATTTGTGCACATAAATGTAATCACAAGCTTCCAGGTGCTTCCCAGTGTGCCAGCTTTGTGCCCAGAGCCCAGTCCTGCCGAGGCTCTGCCGTTTGCCCTACCCCCAGGTCCAAACCGACCCTGCTGAACTACAGATCAGCAGAATCACACAGGTCGTCCCTAACAAGGGCAAAGCTTGCCTTGAGAAGCCGGTAGGTACTTGATGCCTTATGGTTTGCAAAGCACTCAGCTAAAATGATGGTCACATAGCCCTGGATATGGGCAGAGCAACTATTCCTTCTCCACTTTACAGAAGAGAAAATTGAGATGCAGAGGGGTTAGATTTACCAAAGTCATAAAAAGCAGGACACATATTGGAAGACTTCCACTAGCACTCATTTTACTTTAGTATATGTTCTATGCATATATATAAGCATATTTTTAATATATATTTCCATATGTATATGTTTGTATAAATGAATGTCCTTCTGTGCCAGACACTGTAACTCACCTCCTCAAAAGAACTTGTTCCTCTTTTCTTATTCACAGAACCAGAATTTTGTTCAGTACTGGCCAGAGATGCATTGGTCCCTAGAAATGGACCCAGCCTCTGGTTTCTGACCCATGAGATAAAAGAAGTCTGTTTGAGGTTTCTGGAAAGGTTTTCCTTCCTGATAAGGAGGCACCATGAGGGGAAGCTCTCTTGCCCCACATTGCCCATTTCCCCTGCTATTGAATGTGGATGGGGGAGGGCAAAATGTTTAGGGCAGCTGCAGCTTTTTTGTGACAATGAGGAAGAAGGCCAAGAACATCAAAGAGATGACAACTCAGAGCTTTGACATCATTAAGCTACTAAACTAGCCTTGGTAATGTGCAGAGCACCACACTTCTAGTTCAAGCCATTTTTAGTTGAGTATTTTGTTTACTGGAGCTAAAAGCATTCCCAGCTAATATGCTCCTGGACCAGATGATGAAAAACTCAAGGACAGAGGCCATATTTATGTTTGAGCCCCCTTTGGAATCTGGTCCAGAAATAGTCACTTAACAAATGTTCGCTAGAAGAAAGAAAAGAGTGCTCTCCTAACAAATACATCTTGGTGCGATGAACTTAAGAAAACCAATGAAGTAAAACTTAAATTTTCACTTGCTGGCAACCACTTTGGTCCTTCATTCCTATTGCTATTACTGCCATCATTCCTTAGTCCCCTTTCCCAGAGATCTTCTCACCATCTCCATCTACCTCAACAACTAAAAACATGTTTTTTTCATAAGACTGAACAAGTCAGTAATGCATGTTTGCAATGAAGGTATTTTTCTTATTTAAAAATAAAATTGCTTAAAGGTGACATTTCAAGTCAGTGAGGAAAATAAATCATGAAATGATCTAATAATTACTTGAAAAATAAAAAATAAAAAGATTCCTGGTTCTACACACCAAAATAAATTTCAGGTGGATGACAGTCCACTATATCGCAAGGTAAGTAATTACTGAATCCATAAAAATATCTAAAGGACATATTGATAAACATTTATATAATGTCACCTTTGGAAGAACTTTGTAAGGCAGAAACCACAAAGGAAAAACAATTAAATGTTTGATTACATAAAAATTCACATTTTCTGGGGGCGTCTAGGTGGCTCACTCGGTTAAGTGTCTGACTCTTAATTTATGTCATGATTTCAGGGTTGTGAGTTCGAGCCCCGCCTCAGGCTCCATGCTGGGCGTGGAGTCTGCTTAATATTCTCTCTCTCCTTCTCCCTCTGCCCCTCCCCTCTCCCCTCTCTCTCCCCCTGAGGGGAAAAGAAAGAAAGAAAGAAAGAAGAAAAGAAAGAAAGAAAGAAAGGAAGGAAGAAGGAAAGAAGGAAAGAAAGAAAGAAAGAAAGAAAGAAAGAAAGAAAGAAAGAAAGAAAGAAAGAAAGAAAGAAAGAAAGAAAGAA
>NW_027397116.1:5700969-5749676 GCF_003265705.2 Callorhinus ursinus
GAAAGAAAGAAAGAAAGAAAGAAAGAAAGAAAGAAAGAAAGAAAGAAGGAAAGAAAGCCTTTGATCCATAATTTTATTTTACAAATTTATCCTAAGGAAATATGTATCCTAAGGAAATGTATCCTAAGCAAATACAAAGATTTACCCATAAATACGCTTACTGCAGCATTATGTATAAGAATTAAAATTGAAATGAATGTAAATGTGTGTGAAATGATAGCATGTCTGCCCAGAGCAAATGCTCTCAGCAGGAAACGCCTCCACACGGTGTTAAGTGAAACAAGCAAAGCAAGCGAGTCATGAAACAAAACATGCATCTTGTTATTAATGGAAGTTGGTAGCAAGATAACCACATCATAGAATTTTTTTTGTCTCTTCTGAAGTTTCCAAATTTTTCTGTGAATCACGTGTATTGTTTTTATAAACAAAAAGTTATTTTTACGTAGGAAAAATAATCACAACCTCTCTTGTCCCAATATCACAATCCTAGTGGCATGCTGTTCCCAGTAGTATTTCAAGTCATAACACATCAGTTCCTAGACTTTTTACATTATCGGCACATGCACACTTCACAAAGATACAGCACTAACAAATAATAATAATAATTAATAATTAATAATAATAATATGCATCAATAAACCCTTCTGAACAAATGCTGCCCATAAAATGGCAACATTTCCACATCTACAGCCCCTACACAGACACTATCTTGCGTAACCCTACAAAAACCCTCTGAGGGAAGGATGAGCAAACTGAGGCTGGGAGCCCCACAGTGATTTGCCGCAGGGTTGGAGCAACAGGTACTGGGCCTCTGGCTTAGCTGCCTGCCTTGGTCCCGCCCACAGACTGAGCGTGAAGCACGAAGCGCTCTTGTACCTAGGAGCTCCATTGCCCGTGTGTTCCCAAGCACTGTGGCCCCGGGAACCAGAGGCCTGAGAACCCTTTGCAGTCGCTGCCTGATCCCCAACTCCTGGCATCGCTGGTGCCCCTGCAGGGTTTTCCGGCGCTCTGTCTCTGCACCGCAGCTACAGGAGAGTGGAACTCCCACCCACCCCATCCCGGTCTTATGGAAGGGTGGGCCCTCTGAGCAGCATCCGTGAAGAGCCCAGAATGGGGCAGGGCTGCGGCCAGTGGGACTGGGAACCTTCCTGGAGAGTCAAGTCAAGCGGGAGATCGTAGCTCAGCCAGAACTGCCAAACTGATCTCTGGTGTTTCGTTGCCTGGGAGCCCTTTTCTTTCTTTCTTTTTAGAGATGAAGAGCGTGGGGTGGAGGGGCAGAGGGAGAGAGAGCATCTCAAGCAGGCTCCACGCCCATCGCAGAGCCAATGCAGAGCTCCATGTCACAACCCTGAGATCATCACCCTGAGATCACAACCCAAGCCAAATCAAGAGTCGGGAGCCCAACCGACTGAGCCTCCCAGGCCCTCTGCCTGGGAGCCTTTCTTAACGTTATGCCAGGGATCAGCAAAGGGACCTGAAAATCCAGCTACTCTACGCATGGTAACTATTTCTTCTCTGACTGCTATCGTGTTACATCAGTAATAAGGCTGTTCCTAATAAGTTCCTAAGGATGACCTTAGGAACCCCTTTTGACAGAAAATAAACAGTTTCATGATACAGATCTATTTTTGTCCTGTCTACTTTCATGACAGACATACCTGAACTCTAAGCCCCAACTTTAGTCACACTTCCCAGGAAAGCCATGCATCTTTCTGCATGTTATCCACCCAGTCAGTGGTGCCCGGCATCCTCTGAGGCCAGAGCCAACGTCACCACCCTAAAGCCATTGATGTTCTGCTTGCTTCTCCACACCCCCAAGTGATTGGAATGCCCCTCATCCATGCTCCCGGGCACATATCCACTGCACACACCCCCAGGGCATTTACTGATCATGCTATGACCCGCAGTCTGCTCACCCATCTCCTTCATTGTGCTCTGAGCACCCCGCCCAATTCATCTCATTCCCTCGGTGTCTGGCACAGATGCCCGTAATGGTGAGCGGGATGCTCCAGGGAGGGAAGTGCTCCTCTGGACGTACTCTCTGGAATCCCCATTAAAAAGCCAACAAATTGGAGAGGTGCCTGGGTGGCTCAGTGGGTTAAGCGTTTGCCTTCGGCTCAGGTGGTGATCCCAGGATCCTGGGATCAAACCCCATTTCCAGCTCCCTGCTCAGTGGGGAGCCTGCTTCTTCATCTGCCCCTCCCCCCTCGTGTTCTCTATCTCTCTCAAATAAATAAACAAAATCTTTTTTTAAAAGCCAATAAATTGGAACTCGCAGCCAAATGACAAGGAAAAAATGAGAATTAGAGATATTCCTGCTGTGAGATGGAGACTATAACTGACAAATGAATGCATACACACCTATAAACTTACACAAACACATATACACATGTGTGCCTGCATACATATATGCATACACATGCATGTGTGTACACATGTGTATACATGTGCGCACACACATATACGTGTGCCTGCATACACGTGCATGTGCGTATACATGTGTATACATGTGCATGCACACACACATATATGTGTGCTTGCATACCTATATGCATACACATGTATGTGGGTATACACGTGTATACATGTGTGTGCGCACATATATGTGTGCCTGCATACAGGTGCATGTGGGTATACATGTGTATACATGTGCCCGCACACACATACGTGTGCTTGCATACACGTGCATGCGGGTACACATGTGTATACATGTGCACACGCACACACATGTGTGCCTGCATACATATATGCATACACATGCACGTGGGTGTACATGTGTATGCATGTGCATGCACATATACACATGTGTGCCTGCATACATATGTGCATGTGGGTGTACATGTGTATGCATGTATGCGAGCACATATACGTGTGTGCCTGCATACATATATGCATACACATGCATGTGGGTACACATGTGTATACATGTGCGCACACGCGCACACACACACACACACACACCATCCCCCTAGTCCAGAAAGGACCAGACCTGGGGAAGATGTTCACCAGAGAAATGATACAGATTGTTCATGGAAACAAGGGGTGGGCAAGGTGACCTAAGCAGGATATCCGGAAAATTACCTTTAACTGGGAAGCGAGTTCCGCTAAGAGAAGCTGGATTATTTTGATTAATGAAACTGAATTATTTTGATTTTTGAGTTATCTTCACTATTGAATAATTACAGATAATCATTGATTATTAAGTGAACCAACCCAGAAAGGGCAGTGCCTGGTGGTGGCACACTTCCATATTTGTTGAATGGAGGCCACAGCACAGCCAAATAAACAGCCAGACCATAGAACAGGAATGAAACAGCCTCAATTCTAACCCCCTTATTGCACACATGCAGAATTGAAACCCAGAGAGAAGAGGAGACCTACTTCAAGAAATATTTCTCATTGCCTGGAGAGCTGGGTAGAGAACCCAAGTGTCTCAGCTCTCAAGTCATTGGACAGGGATGTCCTCCCTCAGAGTAAAAGCAATAGGGCAAATAGCAAAAAATAATTTAGAAATTTCAGAGAACCTGGTTGTGGGGAAAGTATACTTTGGGATATTAGATGCTTAAAAGTTTTTTTTTTCTCCTACTCTTGGAGCTTTTTATCTGGTCTGTATAGTGAAAGGAAAGGGGGAAAGGAACAATCAATTGGAGAAGGAAAAAAGCATCCAGCCTTGCTTCTGCTCTTCTCCCTGCCCTGGACCCAGCCCTCCTTTCTCTGCCCCAAAGGTCTGAACACACTGGCAGCTGGAACAGACCCAGTCTACAGAGAGCTACGACAACCTTTCCCAACCCCCTGGACCCCAAGGTGAAAGTCAAAGACTCCCTTCCAACTCTGAGAGTAAAAGCATGTCTGTGTTACCCTTTGCTCTGCCCGGCCTCCTAGAATCTCCTCTTTGACCTTGGAGACTAAGTGATTTCTTTCCTCTGCCTTGAATGCCAATCCTGAGACCCTAGGTTTGCCCATAAGACTTGGAATCCCCACCGCATTCACAACCTAGTCCCCAAGCCTCTCACTATCTCTGACCCCTAGAATCACAGAACCTTGATTCCTGAGTCCAGATCCTGACTGGATCCCCTCCCAACCTTGCCAAGTCTCAGTAGTGCTTATAAACCTTCCTAGAGATCCTGGTGAGTCATCCAAACACCCAAGCTGGCAACCGTGGAGGGGGGGAACATGTGGCCAGTGCTAAGAAAAATTCTCCAAGCCAGTTTTCTTTGCCCATCTACCGATATTTTGGACTATTACAATATAAAAATTAGTGAGGAAGATACCAAATTATCCCAGAGGTGTTTGAGAACAGTCACTTTGAAATGATGGTTGATTTCATTTTTGTGTTCATAACAGAATAGAGAAAATCTGCATGTTTCATCTTAAGCAACACTAGAGAGCTTAGACCCAGGTGCCAATCCCAGTCTCACCACGAAGGATGCTGTGAGTTTGGGGAAGTTACTTTATCTCTCCCAAAAGTCAGTTTCCTTAACTGGAAAGTGAAAACAACAGTATCTCCCTCACACAGAATATTTCTTGGGATTAAATCAGCTGTGACACAGGGCCTGGCACATAGTAGGTACTCGTTCAAAAATTAGTTCTCCCCTTTCCATTTTCCTCCTCTGCAAATTATTCACAATGTGTAATCCGAGCATGAGAAAACTACCACCACCTGGTGTACGGGTCTCAAAACTGCATACGCAGCAGCAAAGGTGAAAATACAACCTCCACTCACAAAATAGCAAAACCAATGTTCAGAAATGACTGAAAGCTCCATACTTAAAATACTTCAATTATATATGTGGGATTGCAGCCACTGGAGATGCTAGCACGGTGGGTAGAATTAATCCAGGCAAACTTCCTGGAAGAGGTACACCTTATTTTGAAATGTGAGAGATAAAGGAGAAAGGATGCGGGCTAATTGAGAAGAAGAAATGATTTCCTGTGCAAAGTTGGTCAGGTGGGCAGAAGGGGGGGAATCTTGGAAGCAAAAGAGAAAGGTCTGGGAGGCCTCATGGTGGCAAATAAGATCAACTGGAGCCTTTCGTCCAACCCAGGCTGTTAAGCCTTTAATCACAGAAGAAAATAAGAGATAACTTGAATGGCTTGATGTAAGTCACCCCACTACAGGCCACCTTCCTGGGACAGGCAGCTGATGGAATCCAAACACAGCATCTGTAACCTGTGGATGTCCTCCCTTTGGTCAAGACCTGCTTCCGGGGACAGAAGGTGTTGGAAGCAGTCATGTAAGGCCATTGTGACAAAGAGCCTCAGAAACGAGTGGAGATGTGTTTCTCCTTGGATTTTCCCACCTGGTAGGTAGCAGAGGTTGCATTAGGCAGCAAGGCCTCGAACCTGGCTCTCCACTCCCTTAGTCTACATTCTGGCCACACCCATGATGAAATGTGCTGCGCCTTCTCTTTCTTCTAGATCTTTGAAGACAATCCTCCTTCTGCCTGAAAAGCACTTCAAGGGTCCCAGCTGAGAGATGGAGTTTTCCAAAAAGCCTTCTCTGATCCAACTCCAGCACCCAAAAATCCCCTTATCTTAGCATGTATTGTTACATTGTATCATAATTTCTTGTCCTCTTGTCTGCAACTACATTTGACTCTAAATCCCAAGAAGGAATCTTTTTCTTGTTTGTTGCTGTTTCCCCAGGACCTAAAATAGTGCCTGGCACATCAAGGTCCTTGATAAAGATTTAAGAATGTCCACAAACCCCCCACTGAAGTGGTTCTGAGTACCCCAGAAATGAAGGAACTCAGGATAGGGGGGACCTAGGAGCATCCATCTTCGCTGCCCTGAAGCTTGCTTCTGATATGGCTTTGGTCCTGGCCAGTGCTGTTGATCAGCCCAGCACCACCTTGATAGGCTGACTTTGGCCAGGATCATCCCACCGGCCCTCCACATCCATCTCGCCTAGGCTTTGGGGAATCCAAGTTACCCTGCCCCACACCCTACAGCGTATTCTGAGTATAGTGCCATGTGTTGACCAGCCTTGGCAACCGAACTGGGCGTAGTGCTTCAACCATGAGGCTGGTCAAAACAGACCAAGGCCATGCACAATTGTCTCAGAGACTCAATTTTTTTTTTTTTAATGTGGGGAGAGTTCACCCTGATCCAAGAAAAAGAAGACAAAACTACAAAGGGATCAGGCAGGAAGGACTAAATCTAGAACAACCCAGAGCCCAGACACCTAGACAATCATAATGGCTACTTCCATAGGCTCCAGGTGACATCAGGTCAAAAGAAACATCGGGATAGTCCTGAAGTGGGAAAGAAGACATGTGGGCAGCTTTTGGAAAAGAAGTAGCATTGAAAGTAGGGAGAGATGTGTGCCACCGCGAAGGACAGGAAGCATCAGCCAACCACTGTATATGACCCTAGGCATCTCTAACACCAGTTGCCAAAGTAACTTCCTCCTCTCTCACTGCGGCTGCCCCTTGGCAGCAGCATAAGGACCTGGCATGGTCTGTAGTGGCGTCCCAGAAACATCCTGAATGCAGGGTTTTTTCTGTGTCTCTACCCCTTGTTCCCTCCTATCGACATCATGAAGAAAAAAAAGGCTCTATCTCCCCAAATCTTGAGGGTGCTTGAGGGTGCCTCTCTTCTGTTACTCTGCGGTGCATAAAAGGTCCCAGGCAGGGGCAGAGGCAGGTGGAGGTGACAGAAGAGTCAGCCTCGGAATAGTGGCTTCTCCCGCAGTGGACTCGGAAAGCAACCTTGCTTCCACATCACAGCACCCACATTTTTCTATCCCTAGGCCATACCCATCCCTTCAGCTAAGTGTGACTGAGCTAGCCCCTTTCTGCCAGGAGGCCTCCCAAACTGTTAGATCCCTCCTCCTTTGCAAGCACCACTATCATTTAGCATTTCTGCCACTTCTTACATCCAAACGGCCATCTCGGGGGGCTGCCCAACTGGCGCAGCAAGATGATTTGGAAGGGCTAGTACCATCAGAGTGCAGTTGTCCCACATTTCTTGCTCCCATCCCTTTTAATCCCCACCCCACCCCCAATTCCACATGTTGCCTTCCAACATGGACGATGGCCTTGCCTGCGCTCTGCCCCACAGACCGATTATGACATAATTACTCTTGCTCTGTGACCATGGGTCTAGCCAAGCCTGACCCTCACGCTATCGATTCGCCCTGAGTCATTTATCAACAGGGTGGCTGATTCCCCGTGTCTGAGTAAGCGGGAGAGGTATTTCGTCAAGACATTTGACACCTTCCTTTGAAGGGTGAACGACAGAATATATGAATGCCTCTGATTAACATCTAAAGGCAGCCTGGCTGCCCTGAAATTGCCCCTCCATAGAGCAGCTCTCCGTAAATCCAACCGGCTCTCACTGGAGGGACCACTACCATTTCAACTCATTTATCAGCAATTCCATCTGCCTCAGTTTGGGGCATATTCCATGTGTCCGTGATTCTGTCGTGTCAGGGCCAGGGGCTGCTCCCTCAAGTTTCTGGCCTCCACAAAAGGCCTAATCCAGGCCTGTCATCTTTCCCAGCAATAGCTGGGGCAGCTGCTGTTTCTTCCTCCATAGCACGGTGGTTGCCAGAAAGTCCAGGGGGCCCACCATCTGATTTCCATGCTTGGAACTAAATCTGTGTGTGCCTGATCTTTCCCTGAAACTGCAGGAGGGAGCTATGTCCCTCCACCTTTTACTCCAATCAGATTTAACGTCTTTTCGAGAGGAGTGGTGAGCTCATCCCGGATCCCATTCAACTTCAAAAGGCCAACTGTCCCATTAACCTAATTGTCTGACTTTCAGTCACTTGCTTAAATTACCAACGAATGGTTGACCATTCCTGTCCAAACAAGATATGTTAAAGCATTCCCACTAAAAAGAAATTGCTTCCAACCATGACAGATGAGTGTCTCCTTTAAAGGATTATTATAATAATTGTGGTAGATATGCTTCTGAGCCCTGAGAAATTTTTAAAAGAAAGATGTGAGTGGCAAATCTGTGTAAATCACAACCTCTGGCATCTTTTCTTAGTGAGAGCATTTTGAAAAGTTTGCCATTCAAACCAAGCTATGCTAAATTATAAAGACAATCAAATATCAGTACAATAGAACAGTTGTCCTTCTGGGGAAAAAAAAAATCCCTCAGGAAAAAATATAATGAAACTATCAGTAGCCCCTGTTGGCTACATTAAAGCTAATAAAATTACCAATGATAAATTTCTCGTCAATGACGGTTCCCTGCTGCGCTGCTTCTGCTGGGCTTTACTCACAGGGAACCAGGCAGGGAGACTGAATTATTTGTTAGACTCATTTTATTGGTTTAGGCTTTGGGGGGCAGCGGGTTATATGGGAGATTCTTTTCATGTTTTGTTTTTTTCCCCTCAAGAAGCAGCTGGTTTTGTCTTTAGTTTCAAATGTCAATAAAAAAAAATCAGGGAAATCATGAGAAGGCAGGAATTTGTACATGGGAGCTTCGCAACACACCTGATGTCAATCCCAGCCGGTGTGCCAGGAGGGGTGGCTCAGGTCTCAATGGGGGAGACAGGTGGAGGAGAAGGGCTGGATTGACATGGCCGATAGGTGGGTCTGGCAGAGGAAGGGAAGGGGGTACCGAGAGGTGTGGATGGGAAGAGGAGCCAAAAGGTGCGTGGGCTGGGGGCTGAGGAGCAGGCAGATGGCTGGGCCTGCAGCGCTTGGGGCCGCCTCACCATAACCCAGGCCTGGCCCCAGCCTCTTGATGATCCAAGCTGGCTTTTAGGTTTCTTTATGGAGATGCCAGCTACAGTATGCAAGGTATCACAGTTCCACTGCAAGTCTCCAGAACAGCATGGGGTTCCTAAAGACAAGATATGCGGCCAAAGTGCCTGGGCCTGGAACCTTCGGAAGAGAGGGGACTATGCCGATTTCAGAGGGTGCTTTCCTGAGTGCCCAGGATCCCATTACTGCTCCCTTCCCTTTAATGTCAACCAAACAGCCCTTTTCCACCTTAGACTCGGGACTGGGCCTACAAATTAAAATCCAAAACCTGGGCTGAAACTCAGCCTCAAATCTCTCAGACTCTCTCCTCTTACCTGGCAGGGCCCAGACCCAGGACCCCATGAGAACACTGGAGCATGTGTGTGACTGGAACTGGAGCCTCTAACTGGAGCATAACGCCCTCCTCTGAGAAACACAGCTCAGAGCCCAGGACGGCCCTGGTGCCCACCGCTCAGCAGGGCTCGGGTATTTCTGGGCACCTTCAGGCTGGCTCTTCTCCACATCCATGCTCTGCTCTGTTTCACCCTGCTCTGTTCCCAGGAGGTCGACTTCATTCATGGGACACCTTGGCAGGAGATCAGAGTCAGGAGCGTGGGGGGAGAACCAAGAGATAAGCGTCTTTCTTCCTCCTGCTCCCTCCATAAAGGGACAGGGGACGCCATAATATCAACAGCTAGGCCCTCTACCCTCAACTGAGAGCCTTCTCTTCCCCAGCTCCAGGCTCTAGGCTCCAGCAGCATGGCTCCATGTATGGGAGACTGAATAATGGCCCCTAACCATAACCAGTCCCTAATCCCTGGAACTTTTGAAGGTTACCTTCTACAGCAATAGGGGTTTTGCCGATGTGATTAAGGATTTTGAGATGGAGAGTTATCTGGATTAACACAGTTTGTTTTGTAAGAGGAAGACAGAGGGATATCTGACGTAGAAGGAAAGGCTGTGTGACCAGAAAAGCAGAGATCAGAGTGACACAGACATAAGCCAAGTTATCCAGCATCAGCCAGAAGATGGAAGAGGGAAGGAGCAGATTTTCTTTCCCCTGTGGCGTTCTGATCCTTCAGCCCTACCAACCCATCCACAACATTAGCCCAAGGAAACTCATTCTGGACTTCCGGACTATAGAACTGTAAGAGAATACATTTCTAATGTTTAAGTCATGAAGTTTGTAGTTATTTGTGACAATAGCCTTAGGAAACAAATGCATTCCTCCAGCCCCTTAGAGCTGGGATGATAATGTTTCTCCAACTCTTACTGGTCCCTCTACGTCTCTTGTGGGTCCCCTGAATCCTGTCCGTACCTGAGCGAATAGTCCTTCCCAAAAAGGTCCCTTCAAAAACCTGCTGAGTGTGCCTTTTGTTCCCTGCCAGAATCCTCTCTGATATATCCTACTTCATTCAAAAAGAATTTAAAACAAAAAGAATTTAAATAGAATATCAAAAAATATATATTTTTTTTATTTTGTTTAAGAGAAAATTTGGGAGAAAAAGAAAATAAGGATAAAAGAAATGGTGTAAAGATGAATATTAGTATACAAAATCCATACCACCATGCATACGTACAGCCCGGAACACTTTTTGGGAACTGACCTGAGGAGCTCCCCGGCATCCAATGCAAAGAAAAAAGGCATAATCAATTTTAGGTTCCTAGTTCTTAAACTAGCCTGACAGTAGGAATCTCCTGGATACCTTATCAAACATGCAAATATCCAGTCATCACCTCATCCAAGACCTACTGAAGCAGAACCTGGTTGAAAAGCAGTAAGAACCTGGATTTTAATAAATATCCAAGATGATTAGACAGGTCACAGCAACTGTAAGACAGGAACAAAATAGGACCCCTGGGTGGCTCAGTCGTTAAGCATCTGCCTTCGGCCCAGGTCATGACTCCAGGGTCCTGGGATCGAGCCCCGCGTCAGGCCCCCTGCTCAGCGGGAAGCCTGCTTCTCCCTCTCCCACTCCCCCAGCTTGTGTTCCCTCTCTCGCTGTGTCAAATAAAGTCTTTGAAAAAAAAAAAGATAGGAACACAATATGGGAATTGTAGAAAAGGGCAACAGTGTTAAAGACGTAAGAAGAAAGCCATCAACTCAAGAGTTGAGAAGATCTCCAAGTGATTATCTTTCCAGCTACAATCAGGCACTGTCTTCTATACTAGCATGTACAGATGTGAGGGAGGCCTTGATACTGGGAAGGAGACCAGGTTGAGCATGAAGTGAATACAGGGAGGTGAGAAGCCTGCAGAAAACAGAGCCAGAGCCCTGATCAAACCATGCCTGAAACTCATCTACCACTATACTTTCTCAATCATGGGAAGCAATAAATTTCCTTTATTAGATGTGCCATCTTACACTGAATTCTTTTACTTACATCTGAAACCATCCTATATAGTATACCTGTTGTATGTATCTAACATTTCCAACTGAAGATTTTATTTAAATTTTTTTAAATTTAAATTTAAAATGACAGAAAACTAAATTCTTGGAGAAAGAGAAACTTTACCAAAAGGAAGCATTTAGTTCTTTCTAGTAACTACAATCATTTTAGGGAATATTTTTTTCTCTCCTCCTGCCGCACTGCACCAAAAATATTACTAAATATTCTGACTTTTTTGTTCTCTTCATGATAGCTACCCAATACCAGGGTTTGGGATGCAACCAGAGACTAATCTGGAGCTTATCTTTCTTTACCTGCTATTGTAACAACTGTTTAGGCATTTACTGGAAACATGAAAAAGATCCAGTGACTTAACCCACCAGCCATTGTTAACTCTGTAAATGCATGATGAGCACTCATTTGGGGGACATCACATCATCTTCAACCCCAGGGGATATCCAGTGCTTAGTCAGCAGTGGGCTGTTGGGATCCAAGGGGTTAGAGACAGAGGAATCCGTGGAAATGGCATATTCAGTGGAGCCTGATTACATTTTGAGGACTCTGGCTATCTTTTCCCAACAAGTTCAGCTATTCTGAATGACTGACTAATTGATTTCTTAACTGGAATGGTTAATATTAGACGAAAGTATTGACAAAAATTCTAATACCTGGAGTTCCATTCACATCAACATAAAAATATGACTGAAGGGGAGTTATCATTTAATGGATATAGAAATTCAGTGTTGTAAGATGAAAAATTTCCGGAGATTGGGAACTGTACACTTAAAATGGTTAAGATGATAAATTTTGTGTTTTGTGTATTTTATGCACAATTCTATAGACAAACGGATAGATACAGATCTAAATCTGAAAGGGGAGGGGGATTAAATTTTATTGTCGCCCAGTAAGGTTTGCAATTTGTATATATAATAATAATATCTCCTGCATACAGTAGTTAGAAGTTTCATTGTGCCAGTACTTAAGTACCTAAGCACTCACTTACTATCTAATTTAATTCTCACAATAATCATATAAAGAAAGCATTGTTATCATTACTATTATTATTTCAATTCCGTGATAAGGAAACTGAGCCAGTGTTGGAGAAGTTCTAACACTAACCTAGAGTCATCTGAGCTGAGATACAAGCCCACTCAGTTTCTCCTGAGTGTAAGCTCCCCACCACCAGCCATACTGCCTTTCCAAAGTTTATTATCAGAAACTCTTGGCCCCACTTCGCAAAAGCAGAAGTTGACACTCAGAGTTAAGAAAATGGTCCATCACCAGGAAGATAGCTGGTGCAGAGTCCAGACACAAATCTAGCCTCTCTAGTTCCAATGTCTATGTCTGAGCTATAAACTTGGAGATGCTCTCAGGAGAGAATCTCAAACATTTTTGGCCTCAAAACTTCTTTACGATCTTAAAAAGTATTGAAGTAGCTAAAGGACATGTATCTGTGTGATTCTGCCCATTTCCATTTACTTCCAATTAGCACTGTCCAGGAGAACTTTCTATGATGATAGAACATCTCTGTACATCGGCACTGTCCAGTGTGACAGCCACTGGCCACATGTGGCTGGGGTGACTGAAGAAAGAAATATTTCACTTCATTCTAATTAATTTAAGTGTAAATAACCACGTGGCACAGACACACATGGAAAACCAAACCATATTTTTGGAACGTACTAGAATATGCACGCATTCCATAGGCCTCGGAGCCATGACATCACCACTCCTAATGTGACCTTTGGGAAACTCCATTGCACCCTTGTGGAAAAGCCAAAAACCTTTTATTGTGAGAATAGTTTTGACTTCAGGGATCTTCTGAAAGAGTCCTAGAGACCAGGAGGGGTCCCGGAACCATACCGGGAGTCTTAGGGGGAGCTGGACAGACGCACTGCTCCTTCCTGCCCAGAAGGAACCATTCTTCATGCCCCCCCCCGGGGCTCCTTCCTCCCATTTGGGGGCCCCCCGTAGCTCGGTTCTCTCGCTCACAGACCCAGTCGGGCGCGCTGCAGCTGGCCAGGGGTGAAGCGCCCTATCACCCCCAAGGCTGAAAACGGGGTGGGGGGGTAAGGAGAGCAGAGATGGTGGTGAGGCTTGCTGCGAGAGCATTCTCCCTCAGAGCCTCCAAGTCTCCAAGGCAGCGGGATCAAATCAAGAAGTAGAAAGAAACTTACAAAGTGAAATTCAAGATGCTGGAAAAGATGGAAAGGCCTCTTCTCCCCGGGGTGTCCCGCTTTTCCCCTCCTTCCGGCAGGCAGGAAAGAGGAGGCCGTTGGAGGGGGAGAGGAGAGGGCTTCGGAGGGTCTTCTGGGGCAACTCAATCAAAGAAATTATTTTCCCACAGACGAAGCCAAGAATATCTTAATGGCTTTTTCCTGATTGAGGAATAAATCTATTAATTTATGGCCCAGCCCCAAACCGGTTGTGTCAACCCCGCCCACCGCCTTTAAAAAAAAAAAGTGAGAAATGTTTCAAAATTCCACTCATTTTCGTGATCTCCATCTTCTCTCTCTTACTTCTTCCTCTTTATTCACTCCGTTACTTCGTAATTCACCCTGCTCCATTTTTTGCTTCTACCGCTCCTCATATTTTCAAATAAATCGCCACCTCCGTTGATGGACGCACCTGATGAGCTCCCACCTCCCCCGAGCAAAGTGAAGACTCCCACAAGCGTCGTTAGATGTCCCTGGAGAGAAGCAGTAACAGCGCAGGCACCTCACCGCCGGCCCGAGCGGCCGGGTGGATCCCAGAACACGCGTTTTCGCTAAGCCTGGGTTCGCGAAAAGCTTCCGGGCCCTAAAGCCCCGGCCCAGCTGTAAATCAAAAGAAAGCAAGAAGGCGAGAAGCCAGTGTCAAAGAGACTCACAATGACTACCGCCGAGCGCAATTAACACGCCCCGGGGGTAATTGCTCAATGGCCCGTATTTATGGACTGGGCCACCCCCGCTCGCCTGACCTCGACAGCTCGAGGCTCCCATGGAGGGGACGAGTGCCCGGCCCCTTCCGAAGAGGACTAAGGGTGGGTAAACCGACCCCCTGGGGCTTTCTGTGGAAATTCAGCCTGCCCTCGCCTGCGTGGCTCTTAATAGATTCAAAATAAGTAGTGGTGTCATTAGTTCCCTGGTTTAGATAAGGTAGGCCGTGCAGAGAGGGAGATGTAAATTATTCCCAACTCCACTTATGAACTGCCTGTCCCTTGGTGACTTAATTAGCCTTTCTTTGCCACGGTTTATTCATCTGTAAAATGGGGACACTGTAAGTCATCACCTAACTGGAATCTAGTAAAAAGCAAATAAATTAATAGATATAAAGTTTTCACAACAGTGCCTGCCACAGAGGCACGCAACAATCCGCTACGTGTGAATCAAAAGTTGTGCCCGATATTATTAGTTAAACTGAGTTAGGCTAAACCGTCCTTCGAGGTGCTAGGCGGTCACACTCCATGACACCAGTCCTGGTGACACCGTGAATAAAAGGACCTGAAGGGGGGGAAATCGGAGGGGGAGACAAACCATGAGACTATGGACTCTGAGAAACAAACTAAAGGTTCTAGAGGGGACGGGGTGGGGGGATGGGTTAGCCTGATGATGGGTATTAAGGGGTGCATGTATTGAATGGAGCACTGGGTGTTATATGCAAACAATGAATCATGGAACACTACATCAAAAACTAATGATGTAATGTATGGTGATTAACATAACATAATAAAATAAATAAAATAAAATAAATAAATAGATTAATTAATTAATTAATTAATATAATATAATATAAACGTGAAACAAAACAAAACAAAAAAGGACCTGTCTTGCTCTGGCTGCCTGGCTTCACTCACAGCTCCTATGCGCCGGTGTGGACCGGCCTCGGAAAGAGTGTGGACAGGCTTCGTGCTAACCCGGCAGTAATGAAGCAGGAGCACTCGAAGCTCTGGTCTTGCCCTGCTTTGGCCACCCGCCCCGACCATCTTCGCGCCTCCTCCAGTACCTGAGGCCCAAGCAATTGTCTCAATTTGCCCCGACTTTTTGATGGGCCCTTTTATCGGCCACGGGCGGACTCGAGAAATAGAAGGAAATCTGGGCCCACGGGAGGAGGACCGAGCCGAGACCTCGACTTGAAGCTGGGAGGAAGCGGCGCGGTGGGGACACCGGGGCGCGTCACCTGTCCGCACTTGGGGCCACGCAGTCCTACACCGGGCCCTGAATCCCACCCTCTAACCCCGTACCAAGGCCACACTGTCGGTATAGACGCGCCTCCCTCCCGAGGCGACAGAACGCAGGCCTCGGAACCGGTGTCCTAGGCTTGAGGGGCTGGGTCAGGGCGGCTCGGCCGGCACCCACCTCCCCCCAGGACTTTCATTTTCAGCCGCGCCCTCCCGGGGAGGTTTATGGCCTGAGCGCGGCAAAGGAGAGACTCGTGGGCACCATACTTGGCCGCGGCGCCTACGGCCCCAGCTCGCGGCCTCGGGGACGCGCGGGGCCCCATCCTTCTGGTGAGCGGGGCTCTGGAGCCAGAAAGTGTACACAGACCATAAATTTCCTGCGCGTCCGGCGCCGGGCCCCTCGCTCCGGCCCTGGGAGCTGCGTCCGGCGCCGGGCCCCTCGCTCCGGCCCTGGGAGCTGCGGCCAGCGGTAAGCGCTGCTGGGACTGGCCTCAGGTCCAGGCCGGTCGCATTCCGTCCCGCCGCTGCACGGGCACCAGAGCAGCGTGGGGACTCGGGTCACAGCCCGCCAGAGGCTCCGGGCCGCTGCGTAGGAGGAGGAGGCGGAGGGAGGCAGCAGAGCCGGAGGCAGGCGAGGCCTGGGGGAGGCCAGGTGAGGATGGAAAGAGAAAGGAGTGACTAGGAGCGACTAGGAGCTCAGAGGGGCAAGCCTCTGTGCCTTCTAGACTACTCATCTCTTTCCATCTTGAGGTGGAGGGGGACAGTAAGTGCTCGTGGCCACCACTCACTCAAAGATGCTTTTGTAGTGAACTCTCCCCTCCTTCGATTGTCAACCTTGTACACCAGCCAGGGCCCACCAGGAACGCGCTTTCCCTGGGGGCGGGGGGCGGGGCGGTACAGCAAGACGACTCTTAATGGATTTCTCTGTGGTGGTGTCCACTCGCACAATGTCAAGCGAATATCTGAAATAATGAATGGAGTAATTCAGTAAAAAAGAGAGCAGAGCTTTTCTTTGAACTTTGAACTTTTCTTTTTCTTTGAAGAGAGAGTCAGGGAAGCCCACCAGTTCAGGACTGGGACAAGAAACTGGTGGTCTTCGGGGTCAGAGGCGTGGCCACGCCCCTCGACAGCCAGTACCCGGATCAAATTACCCAACCTCTTTGTTTCCCAAACTGGATAATGTGTCAGATTGGAAGAATAGTATCTTCTCGCCCAGGGTTGCTGGGAAGGTTAAATGAGATACAAGACTTTCAAATTCTTGCTTTTAAAAGTGGGAAACGACTGAGTCTGTTTCCTCCGTTTTCACTTGCACAGCCCCCTCCCTTGGGTGATTTCCAGGTAAAGACGCGTCCGGGACAGAAGAAATTAGCGATGTAATGGCGGTAACAGCGGTGACAGTCTAATAACCAGTCTCACTTAGTGAGCGCAGGGTAAGTGTGCCTGAAACCGTGCCTACCTCAGTGACTGTGCACCGTATCAGACACGCTCCCTTAACCCATGTAGCCGGGATATGGAACTGCCTCCAGGTTGCTGAGCGAACTGACGGGAAGAAAATGGGAAGGCATAGTGGGAGAGCTGGAGAAGACTCAGAAGGCAGGATGGGTGTCCTCAGGACCATTCCTCTGCAATGGAAAAACCAAAAGAAGTGGGCAAGACTGAGAAAGAAAGGTTCCCGTAGCTAAAACTGTTGGTTCAGACCGTGCACCTCAGGGCACCTCCCTCCAACTCCCGCCAGGAGCCGCTCGTGGTCTCTAACCCAGAACCCGGCAGCACGTAGTAGGCGCTCAAATGGTGTATGCGTGTGTTGATGGATGACACGGAGGCTTTGGGTGGCCCCTGTGCGCCGGCACATCTCCCTTGTCTCCTGAACAAAGCTTCTGATGAGGATGGCATCTTTGCACCTCTTTCTTTTTTAATCTTACGGGCCCATTCGTTTTTTTAATAATAGGAAAAAAAAAAAACTGCCTTTCATTTCATTTTGGGTCATGGAGGAGGCTGGAGTCCACCATCTCTGGAGCAGCCTGGTTGCCGGAAACCTACCGTCACACACCCTAGCGGCACCACATCCACATCGCCTGCCCCGATTGCCCCGGAACCCAGCCAGCGTGGCCCAGCGCCTCTTAAAATTCTAAGTGGAAGCTTGCACCAGCGCAGGATGAAAGGAAGAGCCCGGCACAGGGAGTGGAGAGGAGGAAACAAACAAACAAACAAACAAACAAAAGGGGTAGGGATGCCCAAAGCGAGGAGGGGGACAAGGGAGAGTGGAGAGCGAAGGAAGTGGGAACATTTACATTACAGTCGACATTCGGTTTTAAAATTGTGTGCCACAGAAAAGCCTTTAGTTTGACTCTTTTCTAGTTTTTTTGCCCATTTGTTCAACCCCAAAACTGTGCTCTCAGGGAGAGAAGTCAATAGAGGAGGCAGGGACCTTGCGGGCCATGAGAACAAAGGGATTTGGCTTAGGTCGCTGCAGAGGACCCAAGGAGGGCTTACGGGACGATTTTCTGGGCGCTGCACACCCGTGCGGGGCTGATGTCGGGACCAACCCCGGCGAGGTCGCGGCCTGAGGGCCCTCTCTGACCTTGGACTGGGCGCTGAGCCGGCGGGTTGGGGATCTGAGAAGAGTGGTGATCGCCGTGCGGAGTAGGCCCCCGCTAAAAGCTTAAGGCTTCAAGCGCGGTCTGCGCAGGGAGCCGGGAGAGCCGGGCCGCACCGAGTCTTGGGACACTCCTTTGGAGGGCATGCGAGGCCTGTGATTCTCTCCAGAGAAGGATCCAGAAAATGGCCAGATGATTAACCGATGCCTGTGGGGATTGCGAGATAAGGAATCCTATTCAGTTATAAATTCATTCGTTCGTTCGTTCATTCATTGGCTCATTTCTTGAGCTCGCATCGCGTGCTGGAAAGTGCGCGGTGCACTCCTTACCGCATTCCGACAAACAAAAATAAACAGCCCTGACAAATCAAAGCGAGGCTGAAATTTGCGGACGCTGAAATCGCCGGAGGCGAGTAGGGGGTGAGGGCAGCTCCGGAACTCCGGGAAACTAACTGAGGCTTTCGTGCAGCAGAGGGAGTAAGCAAGGTGCACATTCAGAGCAGCAAGCTCCCTGCGCTTCGCTGTGCCGAGGGACCCTCGCGCTGATCTTAACGCCCGGAGGCGGCCACCCCGGGAAACACACAAAGTTTCTGCCTTCCGCCCTGGTCCTTACGTTGACTGCTAGTGAGATGACTGTGGACGAGTCACTCCATACACAGAATGAGGCCAGCGACGCCAGTCTGCGCGCGACGTTCTACACACAGATGAACGTGCGCGAACGAGTGCGGCCGTCACCTGTATGGAGCGCAACTTGGGAACTCATTTTCTTGCTGAGCAATGGACTTAGTATCGGGGACCCTTGTGTATCCTCAACCAGATGATTTGGGACTTCCAAGTCCGCTCCTCCCGGGGTCACCACTCAGTAGCTCCCGTGCCTTGTTGCTCAGCTTCTTGCTGTGTTTACAATGCTAACCACGGGATCACATTGTTCCTGAGGATTCACTGGGACTATAAATAACCACAAGGACCACAATAATGTGTCACTCATTTATTCAATAAACACTTCTTAAGGCTTCTTCCCTGTACCAAGCGCTGTGCTAGGTGCTAGAATTACTCCCACGTGAAGCAGAGCCCAACCCTGCCCTCAAGAAGCAGAGGATGCCTTTTCCCAGCTAAATGGACAGTTGATATCCTATTTCCGTTTTGAAGTCTCTCCCTCTATGCGATTAGTTAAGAACTTAATTAAAAACTCACAAAATGCCATTTGTCCTGACGTGATCTCACCAGCGGGCCCATATTTTTCCCTCCTTGGACCCCAGATACTTGCTTAAGTTTCCCTCGAATTGGAAGTGTCAGAAAACTCTAGCTCCTCCCCCTTCCAAGTCCCAAGGAAAATTCCCAACCTTATCTACAAGCATTGTCTGAACACCTGCTGTGCGCACAGAGTGCTAGGTGCAGTGCCTAGAGGACAGAGAGGAAGGACTGCCACGGGGCTTCTCATGGAGTCAGTGGGTCTGAGCTCAACCTCCGTGGACACCGCTATCCAAACACTCCGATCTACCCTTTAAAAGGTTTCTCTGGGGGACACTGTGACTGCCCTGAATTCTAATGAGCCTCCATCTAAGGATTTAATTTCTGGGAGAGTAAGGATTTTCTGACACTTTTTTCAACTGTGCAAGTACTAATAAGGTAATGAACACCACAATTAATAAATGAAGAGAGGAAGAATAGTAAGTGTATGGTGCTGATTGTATGCCATCCACTTTCTCATTTCACATTTTATAATGCAATTAATTCTCACAGCAGTTTCTAAAAATCAAAGTTAGGTGACTTTGATTATTTCCTAATGTAGAGATGAAGAAACTGAAGCCAAATGGTTATATTTCCCAAGGTCTCACATTTAGTAATTGGTGAATGAATGGATGCCTCTTGGGCTACTTTGCGTTGGGGTCAGCCATGCTCCTGACTCCCTTAACTCCAAGCTCTATCTGCCGGCTTCTTCTCATACCCAGCCCCCAGAGTCATTGGGGCCACCAAAGCCTTGAGCTCTGGTCATGGGTCAGGTGGTGTAGCCGCTGTCACCTCCATGGCCTTCTATTACAGGTATGTCACCCACGGAGGACAGTGCACAAAGGGGAGGCTTAGTATCTGCCGGATGGGACCAGGTCCAAGGGCAGGGGGAGGAAGAAGGTGCTAGCACAGCAGTTGCCTAACAAAAATGATAAGGCCTCGAACCCCTTGTGTTGCCCAGAATCTCACATGTCAGCAACCACTGATGGGATTGGAAAAACACCAAGGATGATGCCTTCACCCATGAGCAGGCTGTGGTCCCGACCTTAGACATATTAGCAAAGCTAATGGTGGCACAGGCTGAAGGGTGGAGTATCAATCAGGGAGAGGCCCAGGTCTGAAACTCCTGGAGCAAGTGTGCCAACTGGAGCTCACAGTGCCCCCCCCCACACACACACACACAAAGTCTCAGCACCTCTTATGCCCTTTCTAAAAAGCCATTGAGCTGTAACAATCCAGATCAGAATCTGATTGATCAAGTGTGTCCCAGAGGATCCTCTCCTTTTACACCTCAGGAAGCACTAACCCCACAGCCTTATCTGAGTCCTGGCATCACTCTCCAGGGGACGTTGGGCAAGTGTGAAGAACCCAGACTCTGTTACCTCATCCTTAAAATGAGGAAGTCAGAAGTAATCACACCTGTGAGGACATCTATGCTTGTTCATAAAATGACAGAAGGCAGAACATCTAAGGGACCCAAGGGCCAGCAATTCTCTGAGCTCACCTGTCAGAGGCGCAAAGCCTGTGCCTGTTAGAACCTGGGTGGGAGAAGGGGAGGGAATAAGCTAGAAAGTGCACCCAGCCCTGCGTAGCAGTCAGGAAGTCTAAAGAGTGGCTACAGGGGGGTCCCGATGCAAGTTTTAATATCCCCATGCTTTGGGAGAACCCACAGAAAAGGCCATTCATTGGTCTTTAGGACCAGGCCAATCCCCTTACAACCTCAAAGGGAAGAAGGTGAGCCAGATGCGTGCGCGAGCACAGTTAAGTCGGGGTGTATCTCCCCTAGCCCAAATACCTGCAGTTAAAGTCCTCCGAAACCCAGTAGTTGGGTCTTCACAAAGATCATGGAGTGTGCAACCTCCTCCCCAAAGACTAAAGAAGGGGGGATGTGAGGGCCCTGCATGTTTAGGGTCCTCTCTACCCTCTTTAAAGTAGTGTCACCGCGTCCTATGGGGAAGGCCGAGTTCTCAGTCCTTCAGCCAGCTCTTCCTTCTCAAAGGAGGACGAAGGTGGAGGAGAACCGCGGGCAACTGGGAGGAGGGTGCATGGACCTCAGCCTCCCACCTCTCTTCCCATTTCTTGCTCCAGAGCTGCCTCAGCACCCCCCCCAACACCACCACCCTGCCCCGCAGACCGGGGGTCTGTTGGAGGTCGGCATGGGCTTGAGGGGAAGCGGGGTGTGATGCGGGGATAGATTCAAACTCAATAGGTTAAAGCCACAGGGGTTAAAGCTCAAGTCTGAAACGGCCCCATAATAGCCCCCCCCCCGCAGGTTCTGGTTCCTGCCCCGCCCTGGGGACCCTTAAGTTCCCTGAGACTGTGACTGACCACAAGGAAATCTGGGGTCACCTTCCAGTTAGGTTGACTTCCGGTACCTAGAACAGGAGGGACCAGCGAGCTGGGCACTCAGAGCTCACCTGCTCTGCGCTGGCCTCAAACCAGAACCCCCAACACCCCACTTCAGACCCCAGCTAGAGGGAGCAGCCACAGGAAAGATCCCAAAGCCACTGGTCCCCTCTGAGGTGCGGAAGGAGTGAGAGGGATTGATGATAACCGGAGTCGGAGCAAGCCCCCACCCCCAACACACACACGGTACCCACGAATCCTTGCGTGGTAGCGGGGTGAGAACAGAAGGTGATCTCCTTGACTGGTCTGCGGGCCATTGGAGACAAGACTTCGCCTTGAAGTGCCACCGGGCCGGACAGCTTTGGTCCCAGGTTGGGGGCGGGGCGGCGGGCAGGGCAGCGACGGCCACGCGCTCCCAGCAACTCCCGGCCTCCGGGTCCCTGCCCGCTCTGGACAGCGGCAGACAAATGGAGCGACGCCGGCTTTCAGTGCTTTGGTCGGCGAGGCTTGGCGCAAGGAAACTTTTCTGGAGACCAGCGCCCCACCCACCCACCGTGACAGAAGAAGGCGGCGTGAGGCTCCTCGGCTTTGCCGTCTGGAGAAGGCAGAACGTTATTTGTGTAGTTTTGCTCAGGAGAGGCTGAAATGGCCAGTACCTGGGCTCTCCTGTGTGCGTCTGGGTCTGCGTTGCTGCGCGCCTATGTGAGCATGTGGATGTGTGAGCTACGCGTGTAATTGTGGTGTGCGCGCGCGTGCACCCGAGGGGGTATTAGACCCCCTCCAGTCCCCAGCGAGACGCGCGGCCGCCACCCCTCCGCACGCCCGAGCTGCGCCTCGGTAACCTCGCTCCGAGGGCTCGGCGCCGCGGGAACCGCTGCGGCTGGGAGGCAGGATCCGACTCGGGCAGAATTCTCGCTGCTTTTCGGGAAGGGCCAGTCTTGGGCCGCAAGCGGCTGGAAGCGGGGGTGGCGGCTCAGCTCGGCTCCGCGGCCCGCGCGCATCCGCCGCCGCCTCCAAGCCCCAGCCCGGCGGGCCTCGGCGGGCCTGGCGTGTGCGGATCTAGCGCGCTCGGCCTTCTCTTGGGCGCCTTAGAAATCTCGGTCTTCGTTCAAGAATTCCTAGCTTCCCTGGCCGCTCTTGTAAGCATCGAGCGCCACCGGGAAAACTCCCGATCCCTGGGCCGAGCGAGCGGCCCCAGGATGAGTCGACCCGGCCCGAAATGTGGTTTTTGCTCCCCGCCACCAGGCCGGCCTAGAGAGGACTCTTCGTCCTGCGACTGCTCCTCTTCCAAATGAACTTTAAACTTCTCCTGGACTTGAGATACCCCGTTCCTGATGAAAACGTGGAAGAACTCCACCGCCCAGGCTAAAGCCCTGCTAGAGTTTCACGGGGGAAATGTTCAAGAAGGAGAGGTGGAGGGTGTTGGAGGAAGGGCGCCTCCTGCGAACCCTCCAGAAGCAGCCCCAGTGCCAGTGCCACCCCCAGGTGCCGCCCAGCGCATTTCCCTCCCGGTACCCCAGCTTTGCTGCGCCCTCTGGTCTAGCAGATCATGGCCTTGGTAAGGCCGAACTGTACCTAAAATCGTATCATTAAGGTCCCTGGGCGATTATTTCCCTTACTTTTTAAACCCGGGCCCGAGGAAGAGAAATGCGAGGGGGGATTGGGGCAGCCGGCACCTCGAGAGCCTTATGAGAGGCAGAGTAGCTGCCTCGTGCCTAAAGCACCAACTCCTCCCCAGCTGAGCTCCTCTACTAGATCTATATGCTGCCATGTTATTCTCCTGAATGCCAGCACCGGATTTAAGTGCCTCAAAATTCCATGTCCTTGGGATGTCCCAGTTACAGAATTTCAATATTTCAGGGGTCAGAGGAAACTAATCTTGATAGTGAAGGCAAAACTGAGGTACAGGGAGAATCCTGCCGTTTGGGTGGCAGAGCTTGTGGAATGGTGGAGGAATCACCCCCCCCCCCCCCCCCCCCAGAGCTAGAACCCAAGCAGGTGTGGAGGCTGCTGTGCCAGGAAACTCTGGGCACATTTAAAGATAATGGCTGGTTCACATTCCCATTAAAATTGAGGTCCCTCCTAGAGCCCTCTACCTCTCTCTTCTCATTCCTACCCTGGACCACCCTGGTCGCTCCCACTCCCCTCCCCACTATGCACATTCCTCTAGGAGTTCAGCTCCTTTAGGAGGCTGGGAGTTTGACCAGGGCAGGCAATGGTCAACTTTGCACCCCTGTGCTGCGCTAGGCCAGCAGAGGCTAAATCTGGGGTCTCCGCTCTAGAACAGCGGTCTTTTAATGTGCTCAAGTCAATGAGTCAAAATGGGGAAGAAGCTAAGCCAGATCAGAGAGCTGCTAGGAGCCCCCTCAACTCCAGTCAGGGGACTGGGATGTGTCCTGGGCTAGCTGACCTGAGCATCTCTGGGGGAGCACCACTCTCTACAGAGCATCCCATTCTTGACATGGGTGGTGGGCCTGTAAGAAGCTTCGTGCCCTGGCCAGGGTTCAGTGCCAAACAGCCCCGTGTGGCCAGGTTTGCCAGCAGTCTGTTTTTGAATCTCCCAAAAGAGATTTATATACAAACTCTGGACATTTCGTTTTGAGGAAAGGGGAGCCAAGAGAGGACAGGTCTTGGAGAGAGGTTTGACTCTTCAGCCTTTCAAAAACAAAAACAAAACAAAACAAAAAACTTTAAAGGCCCATCCCGGTTGCAGCGTGGAGGCAAAACAGGTATTTCAGCTGCAGCCTCTCAACTTGGGGGTGGGGGCTGCAGAGGGACTCACTGGGCGCCTGCAGGGCCTAACTGCAAGGAAGATTATGTGTGCATGGGTGGGGTTGAGATGCAGTTTTGTAGACCCATCCCTGGCCAGATGAGAGCCAGGAGGTCTGAACTCTGGTTTGGGCTATTGCCTGGGTGTGACCTTGAACAAGTCAGCTCCCTGCCCTGTGGTTGTTTGGGCACCCTTAAAACTTTCTCAGGCCCAGCCTTTTCAACCCTAACCACTGTGATTTGTCTATCTTTTCCTCCAGGATGCTATCTCCTCCCCTTAGCCATCCTGGAGCAAGGGGCGGCTTGTGTTAGAATTGCCCCAAAGCTCCACTGCAGACTTGGAGTGGCCACCTTGTAAGTACCAAATGTGGCTAAATTCACCCAAGGCATCAACAACTTGTCCACTCCAACTCTGGATACTCACCAGCAAAGAAAAGGCCACGGGCCCACTCACAGTGTCCTGACTCAGGGTGGAGAGGCCATCTGCCCCAGAGGCCTCATAGATTCTGTGGCCACCGTGGCCCTCTGGCCACCCTCAGGGTCGTGGAGCACCAGTTCGGTGGTGGGGGAGCGCAGGCTGGCCAAGGAAGCCTATGAATTCTGAGCCCGACGCCAGTCTTTGCAGCAAGGCGGCTCCGAGGTTGCAGCACTCCCCCCTCCAAAAGCACTTGTCCCCCGCCTCCAGCTGCTGTAACCTACAGTGCCCCGAGGCTGAGGTCCGGATGGGAGATCCCCGATCTTAACGACCACAGCGCCCCAGCAAGCCAAGCGGCCTTTACAAACCGTAGTAAACATTTTATTTACAAGTTTGTGGCGCCCTAAGCGCAGCTTGTCTTTGCGCCACGACCCCGAGTGCGGGGAGGAACTGTTGCGTCCAACACTTCACAGTGTGAACTGCTCGCCGCCCGGGAGAAGTGTTTGGCCGGCGCGGGGTTCTCAGGCGGGGGCACTGAGCTCCCCCCCCCACCCCGCCCCGGGCTCTGGGCACCAGCGCGGCAGCGACGGGCAGGTGGGACCGTGGGCAAGGCCGCCGCGGCGTCTCAGGCCCCGGCCCCGCTGCCAACACAAAGCAGGCGCAAAATCCAGCCCACCCTGGGAGGCTGGGGGCGGCACGCGGGCCCCGGGGCCCCGGCCTCGTGCAGTCTACAGGCCGCCCAGCTGTGCCTGGGCGGGTTCGGGACTCTGCGGAGCGCCGCTGAGGGTGGGCTGGGGCGCCGGCAGCAGCTCCGAGGCGCCGCCGCCCCCACTCCCCGCGCCGCCGCCGCCGCCGCCGCCGCCGCCGCCGCCGCCAAGGCTGGCGAAGCTGAAACTGCCGCCGCCGCTTCCCGCGCTCCCGCCGCCGCTGGCCGGGAGGAGGGCGCCCGCGGCCGAGGCCTTGATGACCGTGGTCTGGTGCAGAGACCGCTCGGCCCCCTCAGTCCGCTCCGTGTCGCTCGGGGCCATGTCCAGAGACTCGGAGTCGCTGCTCTCGCTCTCGGCCTCGCCCTCCGAGCGGCTGAGGCTCCGCTCCTCCTGCTCACCGTCGGCAGCCGCGCCTCCGCCCGACGACTTCTCGCCCGCCTCCTTGTCCTTGTCCTTCTGGGCCTGGGCCTCCTTGGAGTGCCGCCACTTCATCCGCCGGTTCTGGAACCACACCTTCACCTGCGCCGCAGCACGCGGGGAGACAGGAAGGGACACCGACATGAGACGTGGGCTCTCGGCGCTCGACTCGCGTGCAGCCTGGAGCTCCGGTCCCCCGCGCCTCTACCATGGACCAGGCACTGAGCTCGGCTCAGGGGCCGAGGGGCAGCCCAGGGAAACAACGACATCGCCGGGGACCCTCGCCTAAGGAACCCGCGAGGGCTGTTTCTCAAAATGTGGCCCTCCAGACCTGATCCTGAAATGACCTGGATGCTTGTTGAAAGGCGGAGTCCTGCCCCTCGGCCTCAAACTAAGGGCAATTTCTGCTCTAAATCAATGCTTCTTAACCCCACTTGAGCCAGGACTCCCCAAGAATCTGATTAAATTATGGACCCCTGGCTCAGAAAAAAATATACCCAGGATTTCAAGGGTTTGGTGAACCAATGTTAAGAATTCCTGCTAAGCTGGTCCTCTCCTCGACTGCCACCACCCAAGGCAAGTTTCTACAAAAGCAGTTCTTCTTAAGGAGAAACCGTGGGAAGCACAGAGGGGAAAGAGGGTTCAAAGAGTTAATCCCAGTGGGGTGGGGGCACTGCTGGACCTTCAGTTGAAGAGCACTTCCTTGGCATGTGTGTACTCAGAAGCTGATAAGGACCCTGCCCCTGCCGGGGATAAACTAATCCTTCTGCAGGCTTAGAAAATGCTGGAATTAAACCTGTGCAAAGTGGAGGAAGGGGGTAGGGATGGGGTGGAGAATCTATATAAATATATACAATCCCCTGGGGGACCCAATGCTGTTCACACAAGTTCCAGCTTCCCTTTTAAAAATAACATCCACAGCTGGTGGAAAACGGCTGGGCTCTTCCAGTGTGTGTTGGGGAGGGGAGTTGTGTAATGGAGGACAGAAAGACAAGGGGGGGTGAGGGGGGCCCTTAAAGGAGCTATGAAAAGGTGCTTGCCTTTGACTTCTGCCCTACTCAGAACACTGAGCACCCAGGGAGCAAAGGCCCCACTGCTGTGGGGTATGGAAGAACGGTAACTCTTCTATTTCCAAAACCCCCAAAAAAGTCCAGTTCTTGAATTGGAGAAAAGAAAAAAAAAAAACCGGAATCAAGAAATTAAACCAAAAAAAAAAAACTGGCCATTTTGTTGGGGGAAAAAAAAAAAAAAAAAAAAAACCAAGTAGGCAGAACCTGCTGAAATGCTCTTGGGTATTCTAAGAAAATCTTTTTTCCTTTCTCTCTCTCACTCCCCCACCCCCCCCCAGAGATTTTCTTAGGAGCTTCTGCCGTTAGAAAATCGGACTGACTGGCTGCTGAGGAGTGCACTCCTCGCCCTGCTGGGGCTAAGTCATTCCGTTTGAAATGATGTTTTCACTTCCTCACAAACGGGGATTTCACAATCCAGCTGCAGCAGAAGGAGGAGGAGGGAGGAAGGACGGGAGGAGGGAAGGAAAAAAAAAAACCCAACAACAATCTCTTGACTTTGGATTTTTATCTCTTCTGAAATAAACTGCCTCCTACAGGGAACTGCACTGCAGTGGAGTACATAATTATTATCTCCTGCGGCCTATTTGCTTTCTCCGCGGTTCTTTCGCCTGTTGGCCAAAATAAACATGCAGCGCTTGTTGACATACATCTTTGGGGATGGGCTATCCTTTCCGTCCTTCTCTCCCCCCCCCCATTTCCCTCCCCCCAGACTCAAGTTTCGACGCCTACACTGTCTCTTGAAATTCAAGACCTTGCGTCTCCGCGGCAAAGGCCGAGTGGGCCGGGGTGGAGGGAGGCCTGGGGCTAGGCCGCGCTGCTGCCCCCCACCCCGCGAGGGAGCTGCGCGCGGGAGCCAGAGCCGGCTTACCTGCGCGTCGGTGAGGCCTAGCATCGCGGCCAGTTGTTTCCGGTCGGGTTTGGTCACGTATTTCTGAATCTCAAACCTCTTCTCCAAGCCTTTCCTCTGCAGGTTGGAGAAGACCGCCCGCGACCAGGAGCGCTTCCTCTTGTAGGTCTGCGGCATGGTGTCCTTCGTGAGCACGGCGTAGGGACCTGCCACCGGGCGGGAGCGGGAGCGAGAGAAAGACAGGAGGGCCACGTCAGTGCCCCCCGGTCCGCGGTCTGCGCGCCCGGGACTCACCGTGCTGCTTCTAAGTGTTTTGCGTTAAACATTTGGACCCCCATTCAGAAAGCCCTTCACGCAGACGCGCATCGGCCTCCCTACGGAGGGATCCTACAGCTCTTAAGACTTCAGGCTTAAGGCCTAAAGCGAGTGTGGCGTGGAGAAGCCCCGCGCTTCGTCGATTAATTCCAAAGAAAAAACATAAACCCAACGCGTGGCCTTTGGGGCATGCGAAAAGTAGGCGACACTGTCCCTTGGGCCTGAAGGATGGAGAGATGACAGCTTTGACTCTCGTATGTGTACGTGTGTGTACGTGTGTGTATGTACACGTTCTTGCAAACGTGCGAGCAAACGGAACCCCCTTGGGCAAGGTCATTCCTAACTCTGTGTTGTGTTAAAAAGCAACACCTCTTGCTGCATTTTCAAGCCACTCTCTGGAGAAAAGACTAGGGAAAGCCCCTTCACCCCACCTCGCCCCGCCCGCCCACGCACACACTTTCTCGGCACCCCCAGGTCCCCCACCGCTCCCACCCCCGCCCCCCGGGAGCCGACCAAAGAGTGAGCCAGCTATCTGAGAACTCTTTCGGTTTCTGTCTCCGGACTTGGTAGCCTCCTGCACCAACTCTGGGATTGCTGCACTGCGGTGGCCACGTGAGCCGTCAGTACTCAGTTTTGGGCCAGTCGACCTGCCCCGTTAGGCCGTCGCTCGGGAGGGTTTCTGTACCTGGAAACGTGTCTTGAAACTGATGCTGAACTGAATTCCTCGGGTTCGAGCTTAAGGGGCTCAGGATGGCAGAAGCCTCGTTAATGGGATCTAGAGACGCGAAGAACTGGCCGGCGGAGGGCTGCAGGCCGGGGAGGTGCACCCCTGCGGGCCGCCCGCTGGTTAGCAGGGATGTGAGGTCTGGAGGCGAGGGAAAAGAACAGCTGATTACACCTCGGGCAAAGCAACACTCTCTCGGACTGAGTTGTTCCTCCCCTCCCCCTCGATTCGGTTTTCCCGGAGCGAAGTCACGAGAGACCCTGTCTCGGCGCCAAAACCCCACTCTCCCGACAGTGGCCAAGGGGCGATGCGCAAAATGTTCCTGCGTGTAGCCCACAGGTCCACGTCTACACATACAGCAAGGAAGGGCTTTATATAAAATGGCCAAAAGGAAGTCACTTCCAGGTGCTTGGCTAGAATTCCACAGACCTACCTCCGCCCCAGTGAAGGAGCCCCAACTCCGCTTTCTCTTGGGAGCCCGGGGTCTATTTTGTTTACCTACATTCCTTGAGTGGAATTTCACTAGAAATCAGATAAATGGAAGGGAAAGTGTTCCCCAAAAGGGCTTTCCCTGTCAAATTAATATAGTTCTCCCTCTAGATACATGATTCAAGAGACAGATGATAGTCATTTCAGCAAATATTTACACCAACGATTTTTATGAATAATGATTCTGTGACGTGTGTTTTTCAAGCATTCCTGGAATCTTTTTTTTTTTTAACGCAGAGCAGGTGAGTTTTAAACCTAACGTTTCACAGTCTTCTTACAATTCACTCTCTTCTCCCTCATTTTACCGGTTTGTCCTTAATTGTGCAAATACTCAAAGGCATTCCAAATGGCCCTGGGACCGGGGAGTGCGCCAGGGCCGTGGCCAGAGGCCTGCAGCCTCTCGCCCAAGACCTACCTCTCAGCGTGTTGCCTTCCTTGACTTTGGGGTCAAATTCTGCAGACAAAATGCGGTCAATTCCAAATTTGAGGTCCTTGCTAGATGGGGCCGGGGCCGAGCCACTATGCGGGGGGTTCGGGACCACCCGCGCCCCGGAGACAGGGGGCTGCAAGGCGCCAGCCCGGGGCGCAGGCGGAGGCTGCGGCTGCTGCGGAGGCTGTTGCGGCTGCTGTGGCTGTGGGTGATGGTGGTGGTAGGCGGCTGAGAGCGGAGACAGCCGCTGCGGGAAGCCAGCCGGGACTTCGGAGGGCGCCACCACCGGGGTGGGTCGAAGCGGGGATCTGGCGGCAGCTTGGAAAGAGGCGTGCGGGTGAGCCGAGCCCAAGTGAGCGGTGAGGGCGGCGGCCGAGGCCCCCGCCAGACCCTCCGCGGCCGCCCCCGGCTCCCCCACGCCGGCGTGCAGGATGTCTGCGATGCAGAAGGAGGGTTTCTTGACCGCGGCGGGGTCCAGGGGGAAGGAGCAGCCGCCCGGGCCGGCCGAGGAGCAGTAGGCGGCCGACCAGAGGCTGAAGTTGGAGGCGTAGAAGGGAGCCAGCCCGGCGGCGAACATTCTGGCTGGGTGAGCCGAGCTGCCGCCGCGGCCCGGCCGGGCCGGGCCCAGTGGGTGGGTGGGTGCGCAGGGAGGAGCGCGATGAGTCCCGGAGGCAGCGGCAGCCCAGCCGGGGACGATCCGCTTTCGCTTCTCCGTCCGCACTGAGAACAGGACAGGGAGCCCTAGCGCCACCGAGGGAAGAGGCGAGGCCCAGATCCCGGCCGGTCACAGCCTCGGCCCCTGGCCTCACTTTAAAGGCGGCGCGGCGCCCGCGCTCCCCCGTGCTGGAGGCGAGCGAGGGGCGCTGAAGCTGCTGGGCGGGCGGGGGCCGCCGCTCCGCACACGCCAGGGAAGCCGGGGAGACAGGGGCTGGGCACCGAAAGGAAACCCAAACAGCTAAGCCCTAAGAGCTAAATTTAAAACAACAACAATAATAATCCGTTAGTTTAAAAAAAAAAAAAGTAATAGGAGAAAAAAAAAAAAAAAAACTCCTCTCTAAAAACTCCCAAAGTTTTGGCAGGAGCTTCGGAGTCAGATCCAGGGTAGGACCTCGATCCGAGTGCTCATTGGCCATCCTCTTCACCAATGGGAGCAGGGAGTAGAGGGGAATTGGGAAAGAGGGGCGTGGCCGAGGAGGTGGGCCACGCCCCGGCCACGCCAAAGTGTTTGCTGCTGCCGCGTGGGCTGAGCGGGGTCCCCTGCGTAGGGGCCCGGGCGGCGGCTCCAGGGAATTCTGACCCTCCCCTAACTTGTGCAGCTCCAAACCGGCATCGGACGTAGAGAGTTGGTCCCAGCGCCGGCGCTTGCCCAGAGAAGCTGGTGCTCCTGTGTATTTTCACGGGTGCAAAGCCCGCCTCTTGGAACACGGGGGCGACCCCCTAGGTTCCCTCCTCCTGACTTCACTTGGGCCTGATTTTTCTTCACTCGGCCTTTATCCCGAAAGTCGGTGTCCTCATCCTTCGTGGGCTCCTGTTGCCAAGCTGCTCAGCTCTGAGCTCTGGCTCGAGAAAGCTGGGGTCCAAAGTCACCGCCCAATTTAGCACCGCGTCGGTGGCGCTGCCTCCGAGATCCTCAGGGAAGAGAGGAGGCGCGGTTCGCAAATTAGCTTTAGTCCAAGCTGTCACCCAGTGACAACTTGGACGAGCAACTTTTCAAACAAAATAAGATGGATGTCTCCGAACGTCTCCCTTGGACGCAGCCAAACCCTCCCCCGAGCCTCAGACGACAACCAAACAGGCCGCCGTCCGAAACCCGGGAAAGCGGCACGCGCGTCCCCTCCGCTGCCGCACCTTGTAGGAAATGTCGCCCTCCCAGCTCCACCACAACCCCAGATCACGTGGGGTCCATTGTTTTGCAAGTGCCCACAAGAGCACATTTCCTTGGGGTTAAACACTACTTTCAATTCAGTGACTGTTTCCCCAGGAACCCCTTGGGCCTGGTCGCAAAAGAAGCTGCAGTGGAGGCCGACGCCTTCCATTCGTGCTTTGGGTCTTTAGAGCGCAGGGTGGGTGTAGTGGGGGTTTTCTGCAACATCAACATCTCTATTTTAAGAATTCCTTCTCTTTTAAATTACAGTCAGAATGGATTTCCCCACCCCTCTCCCAAACAAACCACAGGCCACCCAGATGAGCTCTTCTTGCACATTTTCAGGAAGAAAATAAAATAATAACAATAATGAAACCACGAAATCTTTTGTTTTCGATTGCCCTAATAAGCATCTCCTAATTGATCTTCTGTGCTTCTGAGGCATGTCTACGTCCTCAGGGTATAATAATCAGAAACATAAAAAAAACTTTTAATACAGTTGCATTAAAGTTTCTGTGACTTCTTTTTTTTTATTTCACTTCAGCACTAAGAGGTCTTACCAAATCAACCCAGAAGGGCAACTTGCCAGGCCTGGGTCAAATTCAGGTTTGGGGCTAATTAAATTTATTTCTAGTGGTTTCTGGCCTCTTGTTACAGATGCTGTCATTTTACGCTTTTGACTTTCTCCTGGAAAGTAATCACTGATCAATCACTTCCGGCCATGCAGCACTGGGACATTCTCTCCTGCCTGTCTCCTGCCCATGCCTCCATCGGCTCTCTTTCTCTCTCCCTCTCTAGATCGCTCTTTTACTAAAGGGTTTTCGAGCCTTGCTCCTTGCTGCAAGGACAGAGGTGTTATTTCCAGAGATGGAATGGAGTTGTTGGATCGCCTGAGGATACGGGCATCTGGGGCAAGAGATCCAGGAAGACCCGTCCGGTTTCTAGACAGAGGCAAAGGAGTGACGGGTGTAAGGCCGCATGGGGCATTGGACCCTCCTTGAAGTGCACCAGTGGAGGTGTTGCAGGCAGGGGCCGGGGACTATGGCGAGACTCGGCTGGAAGGACGCGGCCTTCACAGCCCCCAGGGACAGTCATCAGCGCGAGTGTGTGTGGGGACGGCCATAAATCCGCTTTTCTTCTCTTTTCTAGTGTCACTTCTAATTCCAATTTGACTGCAAACATTTAAATAGTGGCGCCTAAGTTCAAACTCAAGGTTCTAAAGGCGATGTCTTTAGGCCTCACCCCTGCCTCTCGCCCCCAAATAAGACACGTTCCTGGGGGGGGGGAGTGGGCGCGGGATGCAAACTGGAAGGAACGCTGGCACTCCGGGTGTCCCGAGGCGTCCACGACCCGCATCTGCAGCATTTCAAGGCCGGGGCGGAGATGAGGCCCGGGATCGGGGTTTTCCTGCGGACTCCTAGCCCCGCCGCGCGCTCTTCTGTGTCCCCGAAAAGGCCCGCGGCTTGGTTCTAAATTGCAACTTCGCGCGCGCCCCCTGCTCTTCCGGGCCGTCGGCTCCATTGCAACCGCGTCTGCGCCACCCGGGCCTACCCCGAGCTCCTGGAGGGAAAAGCAAAAAAGGAAACCTGTGAAGCGACGCCCTGCTTCCCCCACCGCCCCCCAACACACACCCTTTTCCTCGGGATCAGGTCTCGCCGCTGCGGGCCCCTCGCCCTCTTCTGAGCCCGCTGACTCCCCTCGTCCTTACTGCCCACCCCTCAGAACCAAGAAAGCAGCAGGAAACCCCGGGCTCGCCGGAGTTCAGGTCATCTCCTGTTTTTTGATGGGCTCAAACTCGTACTAAATGAGCGGATGTGCCTGCGAGATTGGTCTCAAAATAGAAGCGGCCTTAGTATTTTAGGATACTGCAGAAATCCTTATTTCTTCCGGAGAAAAACTCTATAATGACTCCTAGCACTTCCCCTTTCAATATTTGTGCAACTTTATCTCCACCGACAAGTTGCTCGGGTGACGCAAATCCGCCCTTGTGTATTACAACTACCAAAATAAATTCGCGGAAATCAATTCCCTTCTAGCAATGAAAATATAAATATACAGCTGCGACTTTCCCCTTTAATCTTTGCTTTCCGAGCGGCTCCGAGCTGTGGCGAAATGAACTGGTCCAGAGCAATTGAGACGGGCGGGGAGGCCCTGGGGGCAGAGGAGAGGGCTTCCCGGGGCCTGGTAGCCACGAGGCTCCCGGCTCCGGCAGGAGTGGAGAGGGCCTCACTTAACCGAATTAACTTGAGCTTAAATGTGGCTGTGCTGTCTTTGAGGAACCTCATCTGTAAAGACAATTTCGTCTGAGGCCGCCAAGCTGTGCTGGCAGATTACAATTGAAAATAGAGAGCAGCAGAGATAGGGGTTTCTGATCAATTCTCATGGCTGTCTTTAACACATTCAACTCTCCCCTTCTCTTTTGCTGGGTAGACACAGCCAAAATCTATTTCACCACCCTGGGAATAGACAATGCCAGGTAAGGTCCCTTTTATAATGGAACAATTTTGCTTATGGGGATCTAGGATTGAAAGAAGGGGCCTAAATCAGAGGTTAATGCATTGATCGGAGCAAGAGATGGGTCCCCTTACCCTTAGGTTGTCCCTGTCTTTAGAGGCCCCATACTGAAATCACCAGTGCAAATTCTTGTCCTAAACCCAGAGACACAGATACACACCAACTGAGCATATAACCTCAAAGAGAGTGACTGCTGACCTTTGTTTATTGCAGTGACGTAACTCCGCAAGGGCTTAAGCTGTCCAGATCTGCTATCTGCTTTTGTTTTTCCTTTTACATGTTGGACAAAATAATGTGCAAAGCAGTTGCTTTGTGGACTTGGGACTCCCCTCCTCCTTTATTTTGAATGTTATTTCAATCTCGGTACCTCCTGGTTTCAAAGAAAAAGAAGGAAATAATTAAATATTCACAGTCAGAAAGAAAAGGAAACATAGCTTACCCAGCTGAGGATATGAGAGATTTGCAGTAATGCAGGAATTTGCATATATTCTGCTGTCATTCTGCCAGTTCAAGATTTATAGACTGTGGGGCTCAGCGCTCACATTTAGTGGTGGGTATGGGAACTCTGTTCCTTTTGGATGCTAGATACTGGAGTTTAGGACTCTAGAGGCTACACACACACACACACACACACACACACACACCCTGGATTATTCTAAGCAGGCCCCAACTCCCTTTTCCTGGAGACTTTAGTTCTTCTAGAACTAAATAGAGTTCCAGAGTTTTTCTGAAGATAGTTAGACTTTGATATGGGGAAGAAAAGGCAAATAACAATGTGATAGGACCACAAGTTCCATAGTCACTGATTTCTTCCTTTGCCTTTTTCTAATTCTCCAGGTGTAGCAGACTGGTAGGTAGCCAACTCTTTATGAGATCATGGCCATGCCCTTGACCCACAGATCTGGCTTCAGAGCCTCAGAAAACCTTCTGGGTCCGATCCCATTTGCTCTTTCCTCTCACAGAGTTTCTCACACATGTCCTTCCTTCCATTACTAGGATGTACCACTGCACACATGTGTACCAACCCCCCCCAAAACACACACATATACACACATTCATGTGCTCACTGGGGGTCTTAGAGACTGGGCAGAAGGGCAAGCAAGCAGTTTGGGGTCTGCTCCTGTTGCAAAGAGCTACTTCTCTGTCTCTCCAAGTCACCTTCTCCTTCACCCCCAGCCAGGAAAGACCTCAGACCTCATAAAACCTAATAGTAGAACCCATTTCAACACGGCGCACCGCAACATAGACTCAACATATATTTGCAGTGAAATCATGTCCCCATAACAGTGAACTATGAGAGGCCATCTTTAACACATAAGATTTGGTACTTCATTCAACAGGTTCTGTTTGGTTTCTGAAACAGCACCTGCCCGCTCTCAATGCATTAGCCTTGTGGAAGCTGGTTTGGTTAGCTGAATTATATCTGAATAGCTGGGTTTTGGTCTCTCGTGAGTGAGCCCAATGTTAAGGTAGGAGAAGAAGGTGTAGGTGAAAAATCATGCATTCAAAGCAACTCTGGTGTTGAGAGGGAAAGAGGAAATCACTCCCAAAGTTATGTTTCTCTAAACAAAAAACAAAACCTTTCTTTCCTTTGAGATGAGTCTTCCAAGTGATAGCACAGGTCCTAAAGACAAAGAAGGACACGGAATTGTCCAATTCAGGAATGGGAGGGACCCTTGGAAGGGAGAGGATCCTGGAGCCAATGAGAGTTCCAAGGTAGAGCTGGAGGGTTGTCTCCACCCCTTCGTCCCAGTCTGCCCACCTGCAGCCCAGCAGAATTGGACCGTCAGACTCTTGCCAACCCTGTCTTCGCCAGCGGCCCCAACGTCCGCTCCACCCCTTGGTGAGCCTGCGGAGTACCCAAACTTGGTTCTCTGCTGACACCTGCTGGGCCATCTCTACACTGTTGTCTGGCAGTGCCCGTCTTGTGCCAGCAACGCTGTTGTGATGAAAGTTGACTCTTGCTTTTGCAAAAACACGGGTTTCTAAAATTGGCTTGGACCCGCAGCTGTTTCCTTCCATATTGCCAGCAATATGGAAAGATCTTGTATTAGGCGTTTAAAATAACTGGACCGGGTGAGGGAAGCTGTCACCCTTCAGTACTAATATCTTCATTGTACAGATCTCAAGGCCAGTTCCCATTTATTATCTCACTTGTTCTTTAAAATAACCAGTCGTAAGGATGCAGAATCCCGATTTGAGTCTAGGATGTTGCCCCTCCGCGAGGTTAAGTGGCTTGCCCGAGGTTACGTAGTTGGGAAATGGTGTTGCAGGGAGCGGACACTACATTCTCTGACTCATCAGCTGGAGCCATACCACTCGGCCAATTTCTTCAGGGGAAACGGTTCATTCAGAGGAAAAACTCTTGCCCTCAAGCAGAATGTGGATTGGTTTCAGGCAGAGGCTAAAGGATAGAACTGGGTTTAACCCAGAGCCTGGCACCGGAACACTGTCAAGAAAGGGCAGATTGGTGACTGCATCATGAATCTGTGACCACGCGTATCAGGAAAACCCTGGGTTCACAATGTTTTTCTCCCCTTCCTCTCAAGGTAGCTGAAATTCGGCTCCTGGAGGATTCCTTCTTTGGAGAGGAGGCATTGTACTATGAATTCATGTGTCTGACCACTCTCATGGTGCTAATACCTGAGGGCAAGGAGCCATTTTGACCGGGAGAAGCCAGGAGAAGCATGATATTCAAGCAAGGACACAGGCCTTTGGGGGTGTGCCCAGGGAGCAGCGTGGGAACATTGGATACAGGCTCCTTGCTGGGCACTAAAAAGGGAGATGGGAGGATGGCATTTCAGTTTTTCTTGGGTCTGTCCTCTCTCTACAAGTGCTTTAAATGGGTACTCCACACGCTGGAGCTCTGCCACTCACTTCCTCCCACCAGCACCAAATAGTTTTGTAGGATTCCCATGCCCTGTTAAACTACACAATAAGAATAATCTTTCACTTTTGAAGCTCATAGTTATATAAAGAGTATAACTGCATTATACAGTTATTTCTTTTAGATACAGGTATTTCTGGCTGGAAGCTCTTTTGTCTGAGTCATAGGCATTACAAAGGCTTATAATACTAAACTTCAGGGGTCTTGAAAGAGAATCAGGGTCTTAAAGAAGCAGAAAGGCAAGCCTGGGTTTTCAAGACTTCATTGGAACTGGGATCCTCCTACTAACCAGTGTCGACCTAGCTCAGCCTGGCTACAGAACTTTGGTCCCACCACACATAGAGATAGCCTAAACTAAAGTGGAGGTGATAGGTATCGATAGAGATTAGGGGGAGAATTTAAAGATGCTTAGGAGGTAGAAAAGACCATCTTTAATCAGTTCCTGTTAAAGAACATATTGCATTAGAACACAAATATAACCATGTTCAATCATAAATTTGTAGATGAAGAACCTGATGCTAATTGAACGCCCAGCTTTATGGTTTTTCTCTTGCAGGGCTGCTTCCTTTATTGGGAGATGCCAACAAAATATGCATGATTCTTCAAAGTGATCAGTTGTGTGTGTTTGTCCTTTTGAGCTCAGGGCTGATTGTTGTGTTTACTTGTAATTAGACACACTTAAAAGAAGCTACTAGGTTAAGAAGTATTTACAAAACAGAGAAAGTATTTATGAAACAGAAATATTTACAAAAGCCTGGTTTGGTGAGTTGGGAAGGCCATTAGGCTGTTAAGGAAGGCAAAGTTTGGCACACAATAGTATTTCAAGACCCTCACTTTTTAGAAAACAAAACACAAGTCAGGTATATTTAAAACAAAACATCACAGAGGGGTGCCTGGGTGGCTCAGTCTGTTAAGCATCTGCGTTCTGCTCAGGTCATAGTGTCAGGGTCCTGGGACCCAGGGTCCTGGGATCGAGTCCCACCTTGGGCTCCCTGCTCAGTGAGGAGTCTGTTTCTCCCTCTGCCCCTCCCCCTGCTTGTGCTCTCCTTCCCTCTCTCTCTCTCTCAAATAAATAAAATCTTAAAAAAGAAAAACAAAATTATTTTTAAAAATAATAATGAAAATAAATAAATAAAACCATCACAGAACCAGCAGCCATTTTAGGACATTAGCTCCTTCCCTTCAATCCCCTAATGGGCCTCGCTGGATTGTTTGCTCATTGTGTCTTTCAAAATCTCCAAAAGAAAAAAGTTTTATTTCAAGAATACTAACATTTCAGAAAAGGACTTACATTGTTAAGTGAAGACTTATCTTGGTTATGAAATCATGTGAGCAGGAAGCAAAAATTAAGCAGGTGACTCTTTCTTCACACATGGAATAGGATGAATGGTTTGACAATATCCATGTAATTCAAGCCCAAACTCTCAGAACAAGCTGGTTTGATACCCTGACTTCTTCATGTATATCTAGCTACTTATTCAAAATTCTACCTGTTTGTCTCGTTTGTACCTCACACTCAACTTATCCCAAACTGAGCTCACCATTTACCACTCCAAACTGCTTCTCCCCCAGGGTTCTTGGTAAAGGCACTTTTTAAAAAGATTATTTATTTATTTATTTATTTATTTGAGAGAGAGAGAGAGCGTGCGAGTGTGCACGTGCAGGGGGAGGGGGGAGAGGGAGAGAAGTCCACACTCCACTGAGCTCAGAGCCCAACTCAGGGCTCCATCTCACAACCCTGAGATTATGACCTGAACCAAAATCAAGAGTGGGTTGCTTATGGGGCGCCTGGGCAGCTCAATCGGTTAAGCGTCTGCCTTTGGCTCAGGTCATGATCCCAGGGGCCTGGGACCGAGCCCTGCGTCTGGCTCCCTGCTCGGCGGGAAACCTGCTTCTCCCTCTCCCTCTGCCTGCCACTCTGCCTACTTGTGCTTTCTGTCTCTCTGTCAAATAAAATAAAATCTTTAAAAATAAAAAAAGAATTGGACGCTTAACCAACTGAGCCATCTAGGTACCTCAAAGGCATTTTTTTTTTTTTTTTGGCTTGGTATGATTTGTTTCTTCAAACCAAAACCTGATCATCATCTTGGACTCTTTCTCTCATTCCATACATCTTACCAGCCTTCCAACTCTCAAGGACATTAAACTGCCCCCCTCCATGTCTCTCTATCGCCTGACCACCACCTCAGCCCAGACCACCATCATCCCTCCTTTGAACTACCATGGCAGCCTCCCCACCGGCTTCCCTGCAGCTGCCCCTGCCTCCCTTCCATCTGTTACATATTCTACAAACCCAATGTTCTCTTAACAACTCCCTTACAATCATATCACTCCTCTATCCCAAATCCTGCAGTGGCTTCCCACCAGCCTCAGCACACAGGCCCTAACCCTACACATCACCTACAATGTTCCACATGAATAAGACCCTGTCCCCTTGCCCACCCCCATCTGACTCCATGGTCTACACTCTCCATCTGAGAGCTGAGTCAGCCTTCTCTAGACTCTGGGAGCACACGATGCCCTCTCTGCTGTGGGGCCTTTGTAGGCGGCCTTCCTTCCCATTCCCCTTCTGTCTAGCCAATTCTCACTTCCCTTCCAGCTGTCAGATTTACACCACACGTTCTAAGGAAGGCCCTCTAGGGCACCTGGGTGGCTCAGTTGGTTAAGCAACTGACTTTGGCTCAGGTTATGATCCTGAAGTCCCAGGTTCGAGTCCCGCATCAGGTTCCCTGCTAGGCAGGGAGTCTGCTTCTCCCTCTGACCCTCCCCCATCTCATGCTCTCTCATTGTCTCTCTCTCAAATAAATAAATAAAATCTTTAAAAATTTAAAAAAAAATAAAGAAGCCCCTCTTGATTCCAGCTAAGTGAGGTCTGCACCATCTATGCTGCCCCCTGTAGTTCTAAGCACCTTTTTGAATTAGTCCCCATCACGTTTGCCATCATTTGTTTACTACCTGTCCTCAACCTATCCCCAACATACTCTAAACTTTATGAGGACAGGGCCTATGTTTGTGAAGCTAGTAAAGCGCCGGATACATATTAGGGTCTCAGGAAACATGTGCAGAGTAATTAATGGTTTGCATAACGGATTGGCTCATTGCTTTCCTATCTAGATTGATTTGTTTTAGGATCTCCCATTTGATGTCTTCATATTCTCCTGCCTATCTTCCACGGGCCACATAAACAATTAAATCAATAGATAAATGGGGAACAATGCTCCCTCCACTCCTTTTACTTGTAATTTGACAATTTCCTTAATTCCAGCCACTGAATGGGGCTGTTTATTTACAGGGAGAGCCTGCTTTCTCACACATGCGTCTTCCCCTTCTTTGAGATATCTGGCTTTATATAGTAATATATAAATATAGTATCGATATATATCAATATAAAGCAGAAAAATGGAAAGCAATAAGTAAGGTCCCCTTTTTTCTATGCAATCAGTATCATGAAAAATAGAAGGTTATGAGAAGTTTTATGAATAGTATAGGAATATGCTTTACATGTTAGAATCTTTTCATTAACAAGGTAAGCTGAATTATGTTTATACATAAATATGCATAGAGAAAAGATTAGGCAGATATTGTGGACACCTGTTATCTTTTTGATCTGCCCAGCACCTTTTCCTTTTGGGAAATGCCCACCTGCTTCCCAAGAGCTGCAGGTGGTAAATCATGGGACCCTGCACAGGATGAGTATGCCCCAAGCAGACATGCAACCAGAGGCATGAGACTCTTTTTCCAAGATTGGTAGAGAAGGTGAATGATCTTTGAAACCAATCAGACTCCTTTTCCAAGATTGGTAGAGAAGGTGAATAATCTCTCCCTCTCTCTGGAATTACTGCTTCTGAGGAAAACATATGGCTAGATGCCCATCTTGCCCTCAAGAGGACAAAGCCTGGGGCGCCTGGCTGGCTCTGTTGGTTAAACGTCTGCCTTGGGCTCAGGTCATGATCCCGGGTCCTGGGATCGAGCCCGGTGTCATCCGGCATCTTGCTCCGCGGGAGCCTGCTTCTCCCTCTCCCTCTGCCCCTTCCCCCTCCCCCCACTGGTTCTCTCTCTCTCTATCTCTCTTTCTCTCTTGCTCTGCTTTCTCTCTCTCTCTCTCTCTCAAATAAGTAGAATCTTTCAAAAAAATTTTTGTTTAATTACAAAAAAAAAGAGGACAAAGCCTAAGAGAGGAGCCAAGAAGAACCGAGAGAGAGAGAGAGAGAGAGAGAGAAAGTCTTGATATCAACATCTGGCATTCTGTGTGTTGCTGAGGCCCATGGCCTCCTTTGCAAACTTCACTACTCTTCCATTTATTTCTAGGGCTTTGCTCCTCCATGTTGAAAATTATGGGCTCTAACTTAATTTTTCCTTCATTGTTCATTGCTCATTGCTTTTATTTGCATAATAGTCCATAATGTGAATGTTTGATAGTATATCTTTCCTATATTGATGGGCATTTATTGGGTTTTTAGGTTTTTTCCATCATTTTCAGTGATATTTTTTGCAATATGCACCCTTGTGTGATTCACTTTTCAATATACATATATATATTAGTTTCTCTCTATATATATCTATATACATGGGGAGGGAGTGTGTGCATGTAAATTTCGATATATATATAATATAGTTATATATGTATATACATGCATAAAAATTGAAGTAGATGTTGTCAGATTGTTTTCTAAAAAGGCAGTAACATCACATTCTGCTGCCAATTATGACATTAATCTTCCCCACATTCCCACCAGCAATGATCCTATTGGTCCTTTTAACTCCTGCCTCCCTGATGGACATAAATTGATATCTCATTATTATTTCAACTTACATTTCCCAGACTTCTGGCAAGAGCGCACAATTATCCCACTCTCTCACACAGTGGATGTTTGTAGTCTTGAACGTTTGCCACTCTATGTGATAAAAACACAGTAACTCTTCAAATGTCCCCTGTTTTCAGCTCCTCCTTGTCAGGAGGAAGTCCGACTCCAGGAGCCCTCCGCACTAGCCTGAAACCTATTTCACAAGGCACACCTTGCCCCCCACCTTTGTATCAGGCTCTCTGAGATCGGAATTCAATGAGCCACACAAGACTGTCCAACTGACATGTGCAGATGAAAAGAAATCCCTTCGTTTATAGTCAGGGTCTGTGCATTACAAAAAGTGAATCACCCTGAATATTTAAAAATATTCAACCGATGAAGTGCGGTTTGGAAAACAGGCCAGGGAAGGCATTTATCCAACCTGGCTCACCCTCTACTCTTGCCCTCAATCCCAGCATCCGGGTCAACTTTGTCCTTCGCAGCTTGGGAGTGGAGTCGATTTTGGTTTCCAGCAGGTGTCCTGGACAGCAGGGAGGCTCCGCGCACACATGGCCTGGCCCATGATCCCAATCTGCTGGGAGGTAAAAATGTCTTAGCTACCCTCTTCTTTCCCTTGCCCTTCTTTTCCCTCCCCTGTAACACATACAATTTAGTCATTAAGGTCCTGGAGACTCTTCTGAAATTTCTCTTGAAAGTTTCCAAACATATTGCCAACATCCTTGGTTCAGAGCCTCCTTGCTTCATGCCTAGGTAGATAAAAATAGTGAGTATGAGGGCCCCACACTCTGCTAAGCTCTGAATGACATTAGCACACTTGATTTCAAAAACAACCTTAGAAAGAAACTTTCCTTAGTATTTCCATTTACTTGGAAAAGCGGAGTTTTTAAACAGCCAAGTAACTTGCCTAAAGTCACAGTTAGTAAGTGGTGCACCCTGGATTCGAAACTGCTTTTTTGGTCCCTGGGGCCCTGGCTGATTGTTTTTCCAGTGATCCCTTGCTCTTATTCTTTCTTTAGAGAAGGAGCCAGAATTTTCTCTCCCAGCCACCATTGCCCCTTGAACAGTAATATCCTGAGATCAAGAGACTGTCTTGTCCAGCCTTTTGTATCTGAAATCCTCCATCTTCATTGACTCAGCCAGATTCCCTCTACCGAATCAAGTCTGTTCTCTGCTCCACTCCCTCCTGCCTGGCACTCTGATTTCATTTCCCTTCATTCTCTACCATTCATTGCACTTCAGCCTCCCTGGCCTTCTTTCTGTCCCTACCACATACTGAGCTCAGTGGTTTTGCATTTGCTGTTCCTTCTGCTTAGAGCACCCTTCCCTGAGTTTTGTATGGCTATCTACTTAGGGTCACTCAGCGTTCAACTCAAATGTTCTTTTTCAAAAAGAGGCCATCCCTGAAACCCACTCGTTATTCTCTATATCACCACCCTATTTTACTTTCTTCAGAGCGTTTATGGATATCTGGAACTATGGGATTCATTTTTCACATGTGTTTATTGTCTGTCTGTCCCCACCAGACTAGGAAGTCTCTGAGATCAAGTCTTTATCTGCAGGTTCACCACCGTCTCTCCCATAAAGTGCACCAGGCACATAGTAAATGTTCACTATTTATTGGTTTGGTGGAGAACCAGAATGCATCTTAGCGTGTTGTCTCTTTTGTCATCCCTGCTGAAATAGTTCTATCCTGACAAATCCACATCTGCCATTTCTTTCACAATTCAAACTGAGCTCACTTATGCCACGAAGGTCGTCTCGATGAGTTCCTCCTAGTGATATTTGTTCAGTGTTCCTTTTCTTTTTTTTTTTCCCTTTTTTTAAAGGTTTTATTTATTTATTTATTTATTTGCGAGCGAGAAAGAAGGGAGTGGGAGCAGAGGCAGAGGGACAAGCAGACTCTGCAGGAAGCATGGAGCCTGACCCGGGATCCATCCCGGGACCCTGAGATCATGATCTGAGCCAAAATCAGGAGTTGGACGCCTAACCGACTGAGCCACCCAGGCACCCCCAGTGTCCCTTTTCTGAAAATCTGCAGAAAGTCACTCATTTCACATTTACTACTTTCCTCACATGTCATTGCTTTTCTGATGGCATTCCATATATGCCATTGTTTGTCTCATGCATTCTATTTCTGTGTGTGCTCTTTCTCCAGTATTCCAAGATGAGTCATATCAGGTGGTTTAAAAGAAAAATATTAAGTGTGGTCATCAAAGCAGTTTGTCCACAGCTTTGAATCCAAACTCCAAGAAACACTGTCAGCCTTAGTCCTTTATTTGATAAATGAGAGTGACACAATATTAGTTGATCCTAATGGCCCTGCCCTGCCCCCAGTTCCTACCAAGTCTGTGATTCTCAGTCTTTGATAGAGGATGTTCAGGACATGCAGAAGGCCCCAGTGTCACTGGTCCTACATGGTAACCAATGTCAATAGCAGGTGATTCCAAAATCTAAGGGATTATGTTGAGGTAGCAAGACACAGGGGAGACAGCTGTGCTCCCCTAACCAGCTTTGTTATTTTACCAAGAAATATTCAATAGCTAAATGAACTCTCAGTACCTCCTGGAGGAAATCTGTAAGTATAGAGCCAAGAATGAGGGGTAACTGGGCAAAAGGTTACACTGAACTTAGTATCAACAGATACTCAGGCTCAGTGTCAACAGAAGAATCACTTTATAGGTCTTATCAGTGTACTTCTCAACTTGGTATGGTTATTTATTAGATCATAAATATGAACTAATGAAGTCAGATCTGGTTTCTCCCTATATTTGCCCAGAACCTACTTGAGATTTGCCATGAATCTACAGTGTATTAGTTCTCAATACTGAGCTAAAAATTACCACAAATTTAGTGGTTTAAAACACAACATGTCTTATTAGGGTAAAGATGTTTCTCAAGGCCACTATTTTATTCTGTATTTGGCCCTGCGTACAATTGACATGTTCATATGGTTTAGGTTGTTTTTAACTCCCTTTATCAAAATTACCTTTTCTTGGTCCTCACTCATTTCTTTCTGAGGAGATTTCCATGCTTTCCTTATTATTGGCTGTGAACTTTTATATACTGAAGATGTATCATGACTTTGGGTCATATTTCCTTTTTCTCAGTTGGTGGCTTGCCTTGACTTGTTTGGGCTCTGTCCCTAAACTTCCAGGAGAACTTGGAGCCTTGTGATATAGACCTGGATGTCCAAGCGCTGCATCCGACTTACAGCCATTGTTGGACTCCCTTCACTTGGGGGACAGCCCCCTCCCCCCCATGTCAGCTTGTCTCCAATGATGTCTGACTTCCTGGGCTGCCACCAGGAGTCTGAGGCCACAGCTTCTGCGTGCAGCAACAGCGGCCTTTCTACTTGCCCATCTAGCTTTCCTGGCAGTCGAAACTGCTTACTTTCTGTTTCAGCTTTCCTCAGTTAACCCTCTCAAGGCTAAACACACCAAGAATGTGAAAAAGGGAGAGCAGGCAGAGATACTTAACGTGTATCCAATCAAAAAGCTACAGTCGATCCTCTTTTTTTTTTTAAGATTTTATTTATTTGGGAGCGAGAGAGCACAAGCAGGGGGAGTGGCAGAGAGAGAGGGAGAAGCAAATGCCCCACTGCGCAGGGACCCCGATGTGGGGCTCAATCTCAGGACCTGGAGATCATGACCTGAGCCAAAGGCAGACTCTTCACCAATTGAGCCACCCAGGCGCCCCTCTACAGCCAATCCTATGATGAGCAGGGATGAGCAGGATGAGTCACAACTCACTAGAGTTTGCTTTGAAATATATGTTTGATATAATTGTGTAGGGAATTTGGTTGTAATGTTATTCTTTTAAATTTTTTCATTAACATATAATGTATTATTTGTTTCAGGGGTACAGGTCTGTGATTCATCAGTCTTACACAATTCACAGCACTCACCATAGCACATACCCTCCCCAATGTCCATCACCCAGCCACCCCATCCCTCCCACCCCCCTCCACTCCAGCAACCCTCAGTTTGGTTCCTGAGATTAAGAGTCTTTTATGGTTTGTCTCCCTCTCTGGTTGTAACGTTATTCTTAATTTTGTTTCAAGAAATTCCTCTTCTTAATACTCTCAATATAAGCTCCATAATGAGGGCTATCTGTTTCTTTGTTTGAAGCAGAAATATCTCGGTGCTTTGTTAACTTGGACATTACTTAATAACTAGAAAAACATGTAGGTGTCCATGGAACTGTCGTGTGAGCAATGCAACTTCCATCATATGGACAGAGACTGTAAAAAAGAATATGTCTCAGGGAGGATAGAAGATTCTCAAAGCAAACTCGACTTAACCCCAGTGGAAGAAAAGAAGGTATCCGAAGAAGCCAGCCTGACTGTACAGGGAGGTGAGGGCTCTTCAGTAGGCCTTAATTTTTTAAAAAATCACATCAGGTCACCAAGATCAAATCCAAGAGAGTGGCAGGAACCTCTAAGTGTAGCTGCAGAATACCTAGAGCCCACAGAAACTTTCTAAAATGCGTGATTGGTAACAAATAAGACTTCTAAGTCTATGTTTGAAAAGAAGGCTGGAAAAACACGAGGCTTCAGTGAAAATTGTGTAATATCAGCCGATACCAGACAAGTCAGAGTTATCCAATGTTTTATTCAAGTCTTCTAAGCAAGAATGGATTTCAAATGGCAAATAATTTTTAGACAGCTAATGCAAATTTGGAGTTCCGATACCATACACTCCTCTATATCCCCTTTAATATTGAAGATACTAAAATAAAAAGTAGCTACTTTAAATAAATTCAGTCCTTGAGCTCAGATTCCCTGTGTCCCAAAGTGTTGAAAAGCATTCAGGTATAATCTTAGATTAATTGTTAAAGATATTTTTGGGAATTTGTGAGGAATGGCAGAGGTGTCAAACCCAAGAGGCAAAAACTATACCAAATTGTAAAGGATTTTTAAACTTCAGACTATTAAATGTGATATTATTCTCTAGAAATCCTGGACTGGAATGTTAGGCAGATAATTTGTCTGATTTTTTGAAAAGCATATAGGATTCCTTTGAAGCAAATGGGTTTTTAAAAAATTCTTTATTTAAATTCAATTTAGTTAATATATACTGTATTATTAGTTTCAGAGGTAGAATTTAGTGATTCATCAGTTGTATATAACACCCAATGTTCATTACATCAAGTGCCCTCCTTAATGCCCATCACCCAGTTACCCTATTCCCCACCCACCTCCCGTCCAGCAGCCCTCAGTTTGTTTCCTAGAGTTAAGCATCTCTTATGGTTTGCCTCTGTCTCAATTTTCATATTTTATTATTCCTTCCCTTCTGCTATGTTCATCTGTTTTGTTTCTTAAATTCCACATATGAGTGAGATCATATGGTATTTGTCTTTCTCTGACTGACTTATTTTGCTTAGCATAATACCCTCTAGTTCCATCCACGTTGTTGCAAATGGCAAGATTTGCAAATGGATTTTTTTTAAAGAACAAACTAATGTGTCAAACTAATGACATTTATCTTTCCTAAGTTGATAAATACTTAATTCAATTCTTTCACAAATATTTATTGAGTCAGATACTATGTGTCAGGAATTCTGCTAGACAACTAGATAACTTTAGTAGACAACCTAGCAGAACAAAATAGACATGTCCTTGCTTTCTATTTTTTTTTTAAGATTTTAATTATTTATTTGTCAGAGAGAGAGAGAGAGCACAAGCTGGGGGAGGGGCAGGCAGAGGGGGAAGCAGGCCCCCTGATGAGCAGGGAGCCCGATGCGGGGCTCGATTCCAGGACCCTGGGATCATGACGTGAGCCAAAGGCAGATGCTTAACTGACTGTGCCACCCAGGAGTCCCATGTCCTTGCTTTCTAGAAATACACATTGTGGGGGTGAAACTGGCAAAAAGTGAATAGAATAGTAAGTATGTTAATGATGATAAATGCTGTGGAGAAAGATAAAGCAGGATAAAGGGATAATAAATAAGAGGAATAACACTGAAAAACTACATTTTGATATAAGCAGAACATTCAGCAGCAGCTGCGTAATATACTTTAGGACAAGACAGTGAAATGTGAACTACTGATGTGATGCTAGTTGACTGAATTCTCCAACCCTGACATCCAGTAGTTGACATAGATATAGACAGGTTGGTTGAGGAATATGCCTCAGACTGTTTCTAGCCCAGTCCTGATCCATACCAGTATCTATGATTTAGATGGAGATGTAGAAGGCATCTTACCAAATATGCAGTGCAAAAAAGCTAAAAAGAACAATCAGACGAAACCAATGGAAAACCAAAAAAGGACAAAATGATGGTTTAAGGACCTCTGAAAATCTACCCTTTATTTTTTAAAGATTTATTTTATTTATTTGAGAGAGAGAGAGAGAGCACACTCAAGCTGCGGGAGGGGCAGAGGGAGAGAAAGTATCCTCAAGCAGACTCGTGCTGAGTGTGGAGCCCAATGCGGGGCTCACTCCCAGGACCTGAGATCATGACCTGTGCCAAAATCAAGATTCGGCTATTTAACTGACTGAGCCATGCAGGTGCTCCCAAATCCACCCCTTTATAAAAACAACAAGAACATTGGCAAAAATGGTCGAAATCAATTTTTTACAGAACTCTAGAAATTAACCAAAACCTCACAACAATTTGAGAGTATTTATTTGATAAAACTGACTTGAGTCTTGGGTGAAGCTAGAGAGTATTATGCTAAGTGAAATAAGTCAGTCAGAGAAAGACAAATACTGTATGATTTCACTCATATGTACAATTTAAGAAACAAAACAAATGAGCAAAGGAAAGAAAAAAAGGAGAGACAAACCAAGAAAGCGGACTCTTAACTATAGAGAACGAACTGATGGTTACCAGAGGGGAGGCGGGTGGGGAGGGATGAGTGAAATAGGTATCGGAGATTAAGGAGTGTATTTGTCATGATGAGCACTGGGTGATGTATGGAATTGTTGAATCACTACATTTTACATCTGAAACTAATGTAACACTGCATGGTAACTGTACTGGAATTAAAATAAAATAAAATAAAATAAAATAAAATAAAATAAAATAAAATA
>NW_027397116.1:5749686-5872565 GCF_003265705.2 Callorhinus ursinus
TAAAATAAAATAAAATAAAATAAAATAAAATAAAATAAAATAAAATAAAATAAAATAAAATAAAATGGCTGAATCTTGTTAGTAACAGTGAGCTTTATCACACTTGAGCTTGCCCCATTGTGATCCCCCTCTCCTCAGTTATGGAGTAGCCACGGAAACTGACAACTTCACAATTGTAGTAGCCTAACAGTCATTACAGCAAGCTGACCAAATTTGCAACTGCTCAAAAGTCCCACCCCCAGAGAATTGTCACTATTTGACCTCTCTGGCAGTTCACTAGAAACTTCCACTTACAGGGATAACCTTTATTTCACCTGACTCAGAGTTTATTCAGTATGAACAACCTTTTCCTGGGAGCATTTATCAAAACAGTCAGCAACAATTGTTTAACATCACAGCTACCTGAGCCTGTAATAATAGGGAAAACAAGAACCTGACCAAAAAATGCTTCAAAAACTTTGGGGAATGAGATGTTTACGGGCGGGAGGTTTGTAAAACTCTGACCTATTCCTGAGAATCCACGTAAGGTCATGCACACACACCAGGGCTGGCACACGCTCTGGAAAATCTGAGGCCTTAGTCTCTCATCTCTGGCTGAACCTGAGGATGTGCAAAAGCAGGAAATAAAAGCTAAGATATGATTGTGAATTACCTGCTGCGGCATTAAAGATGCATCCCCAATACATACACAGAGCCTCTTGGCAAAGGCAGGAAGACTTACTGGCCTAATGTATATAAGGAAATCTCTGTCCAATCGTTAGTTGACCACTAAGCTAACCAAGCAGAAACTTCAGGGACTATACGTGATGAAGAATAAAGACTACATAATTCGTCAGGAAAGTCACTAAATACTAACAACTACAACAACAAACATAAAAAAACAGCAAAGCCTGTTGAGGAGTGGAATCTAAAATCCAGAGTGGCAGCATTATGTTTTTTAAAATGTGAAGTTACAAAAACTTACAAGACATGTGAAGAAAGAGAAAAGTATGTCTCATACTCAAGCAGAACAAGCAGTCAAGAAAAACTATCTCAGGGAAGCTTCATACTTTGGACTTACTAGACAAAGACGCAAAATTGGCTATTATGAATGTGTTCAAAGAATGAAAAGAAACCATGTTTAAAGGACAGAAGGAAAATATGAGATGGGTGTCAGTCACCAAATAAGGAATGTCAATTTAAAAATAGAAATTATTTTAAAGAGTTGAATGGAAATTCTGGAGTTGAAAAATAAAATAACTGACATTTTTAAAAATTCACTACAGAGTTTCATGGGGCGCCTGGGTGACTCAGTCAGTTAAGCATCTGCCTCCAGCTCAGGTCATAGTGTCAGGGTCCTGGGATCAAGCCCCGCATCGGGCTCCCTGCTCAGTGGGGAATCTGCTTCTCCCTCTCTCTCTGTGCACCCTCTCTCTTTCACTCTCTTTCTCTCAAATAAATAAAATCTTTAAAAAAAAAGGACAGAAGGAAAATATGAGAATGGAATATCACCAAATAAGGAATGTCAATAAAAAAATAGAAATTATTTTAAAGAGTTGAATGGAGGGGTGCCTGTGTGGCTCAGGTCATGATCTCAGGGTCCTGGGATCGAGTTCCATGTCAGGCTCCCTGCTCATCTTCTCCCTTTCCCTCTGCTACTCCCTCTGCTGTGCTCTCTCTCTCTCTCTCTCTCTCAAATAAATAAATAAAATCTTAAAAATAAAAGAGAGTTGAATGGACATTCTGGAGTTGAAAAATAAAAGAACTGACATTTTTTTTAATTCACCACAGAGTTTCATAGGACACCTGGGTGCCTCAGTCAGTTAGGTATCCAACTCTTGATTTCAACTCAGGCCATGATCTCAGGGTCGTGGGACTGAGCCCAACTTGGGCTCCAAGCTGAGTGTGAAGCCTGCTTGGGATTCTCTCTCTCCCTCTCCCTCTGCCCCCTCCCCCACTCACTAGCACTCACTCTCTCTCTCTCTCTCTCAAAAAAATAATAATAATTAAAATAAATAAATAATAAATAATAAAATTCACTACAGACTTTCAACAGTAGATTTGAGTTGCAAAATAAAGAAATAGTGAACTTGACAATAGGTCGATGAGGTTACCTATCTGAGGGACAGAAACAAAAATGAATGAAGGAAGATGAACAGAAATTCAGAGACTCGTGGGACATCACCAAACCAACTGCACCAACATACGCATAATGAGAGTCTGAGAAGGAGAAGAGGGAACAGCAAGAAAGATATTTGAAGAAATAATGTCTGAAAACTCCCAAATTTGCTTTAAAAAAAGACCACACACATTTACCTACACATCCAAAAAAACTCCACCAATTCCAAGTAGGATAAATGTCAAGAGATCTACACCCAGACCAATCATAGTAAGACTGTTGAAAGACAAAAAAAAAAGAAAAAACTTGGAAAGCAGCAAGAGAGAAATATTCAACACACATAAGGAATTCTCAGGATAAACAACTGATTTCTCAGTAGAAATCATGGATACTTTCTTTAAATAGATATTTGACAGTGTCCATTTTAATATACTCAACAGAAGAAATCCCCTCAAAACACAATAGTTTCCTTTTAAAATGGTCAAATATGTATATGCACACTAATATTTTTCTATTTTATTACTTTCTTCTTTTATATTTAACTTTGTGATTATTATTCCCAAGTTGAATGCTTCATTTTTTAAACTTTTATCTCCTAAAAGATACACATTTTAAAACTCCAAAACTTCCTGAGTATTGCTTCAGCCATAAAATTTTTTTGATAACTTTTCTTCTTAACATTTATTTCTAAATAGTTTTGATATAGTTTTAACCCCAAAAACTTAGGAAGACATTTAAAAATTTCCAAGTGGAAAAAAAATTTCCACGTGGAAAGATTAATATGTGTGTGTGATGGTCATTTTTGTTTATTTTTATCTTTATTGCATTACACACAGCAAATGCAACCTGTGTGATTCCATTTATTTGAGGATGTGTTGGTATCTTTTCTGTGGCTCAACATATGATCTCATTTTTGTAATGTTTTAAAAAATAATCTGTTGTCATCCCTGGTGAACTGCCAAGTTTTACACATACCTATCAGGTATATACATGTTATTCAAAAGCTATTATTATATCATTACTTATTTTGTGTATTTAAACTGATTTTTTTTCTGTATCTTCATCAGTTTCTCCTTGTTTTTCTATTGGTTTTATTTTGTATTTTTTTTGAAGTTGCTGTTAGATGCTGAGGTTAACAACTTCTTGGTAGACTACTTTTAATCAATATAAATCCATTTCCTTTTCCTTTTAACCTTTGGTCCTAAATTCCATTTTATCTCATAGAAATACTCTAATTTAAATTTAATTTTAAAATTTTTAGAGTGTAGGTGCACCTGGGTCGCTCAGTCAGTTGAGCATCCAACTCTTGATTTCAGCTTAGATCATGATCTCAGGGTTGTGAGACAGAGCTCCGAGTCAGGCTCCATGCTGTGTGTGGAGCTTGCTTAAGATTCTCTCTCTCTCTCTCTCTCTCTCTCTCTCTCTCTCTCTCTCCACCTCTCCCTGCCCCAGCTCATGCTCTCACTCTAAAAAAAAAAAAAAAAATTGATAGTGTTATAATCACATATTTCAAACTTGAAAAGAAATAAAAGCATATTCAAAGAAGTTGCATTTTCACTCTGGTTTTCCCCAGCCACAGAGTTTCCCTCCCCAGACACAAGTGTTATCAGTGTATTAAATATATATCCAGATTTGGGAAGAAGCAGAAAAGGCCAACTCGCAAGCTCAAGCTGCTATTTTGATTCAGTCTCTGAGTATAATTCCAGCGTTGTGAATGCAGCCAGAGTATAATCTTGCATCAGTCTAGAATTACAAATTCTCACATCAGATCCAAAGAGAATTTCTTGTGATCTCTCCACTTCAGGGCTTTTTGGTCCAGGGCACTCTTTCCTTATTCCAGGACCTAGACTGTTTTTTAATTTGTTGGTGGGAAGAGAGAGAGGAAGGGATAGTGGGTGTGGAAATGTTGACATAGGTTTTAGCTTTGACTTAATTCATCTTGAAGAAATTTTCCAGTTTTTCTTGAAATGCTCACACATGAGAGACTTTCTGACATTTCAAGACTATGGGACTCCATTAATTAACTGATCAATCAACCACCAGTTTTGACTGATGCTTATTGTTTTAATGTAAATTACCATTATAGACACAAACTAGTTCCTACCCTTGGAGAGCTTAAAATTTACATGGAACTAAAAATATTCACAAAAACAAGTAATAACATGGAAAACATAAAACCAGCTCTATGCCTCAGGATGATCCTATTGGTTTGAGAAAAGTGTTATCAGGATAGTTTACATAAATGATGGGTATAGATTATTGAGATAGATCGATGATAGATAGGCAAACAGATTTAGATATAGTCAATTACACGTAATTATAGGTACATTCTATATATAATATATATTATATAGTGTTATAGAACTCCTATGTGTGTGTAGATATAGATATAGATCTATATATATAGACATATATATAGATATATTTCACAGGACTCCAATATATATCTTCAAATGGAGCATTATTTCCTGCTGTCTGTTCCTTGCACAGAGCATTTGAAAGACAGCTCTCTGATTTTTATGGGGATCACACCCAAAGCATGATCTATATTAACCGACCATATACAGTGGCTGATCCTTTGGACACAGATGGGCAATGAACTCTTCTCTCGTTCATTTACCACTTTCTTAATTCCCCCCCTCCCGTTCTCAATCTTGTTCTATCTTTTCGTTCTCTCTCTCGCACGCCTTTCCTTTCTTTCCGTACTATCCTTCTCCCATCAGGTCTGATGTGTTCCCAGCAAGCCCTCTGAACAAACCCTCCTCCGTGGGCCTCCCTCTTGAGAAATTAGGTGGCTGGGTCAATGCCTCTGATGCCTATTTTTACACTCATGTTTGTCCGGAGTCTGACGTGGTTTATCACAGTCTCTCCAAAGGCCCATTGTTCAGCACTTCAAGAAGAATGTTGTTATATTGACTGTTAGTGCGTCAGCCCGGCTCTCTCTGGAGGAGCTTTTGGATGAAATTAGATAATTTCCATTAGGAGACCGTGCATTATTAGTCCCTGGTGCCAAAGTGGAGAATGAGCCAAGATGACTATTTCTGGCCAGGCTCACCTCAGGAAGGAACCTTCTCAGCTTTAATGGGATTTTGCTATTGTTGGTTGCCTTCTGTTTGACACCAGGCCAGCCCAGGGTTGGAAATTGTTTAGAAAGCTGCATGAAATATAATAGAACCCCAGCCATTTGCTGAGGCACATTCCTGCACAATGTTTATTTTGAAGAAGGGAAAAAAATATATTGTCCTTGGCAGACAACAATTAAAAAAAAAAAAAGCTGTAACTTGAATCTCTGACCATATGCTTCTTGTTGCCAGTTGTGTTTAAAAACTCCCTGCTGGTATCAGAGAATTTCACACTGAAGTGATAAATCTCTTGTAATATTTATAAGCATCTTCATTACAGACCCAGAAAGATATTTAAAGTCACCAAGGCCTTCAAGGCTGAATTTGGAATGGGTGGGTGATGAGGAGGAGATTGGGCCTGAAAACCGATTCCAGGCTCAACCTGGTCCTAGTCTGGGCCCAGATGTCAAGTCCAAAATTCCCTCTGCCCTGCTATTCTCACCCAGCTGTAGGAGTTGGGCCTTTGTGAGCTGGTTGTGTTCTGAGCGGACTTAATCCCTGAAGCCATGGAGCGTGGGTAGGAATAAACTCCTCTTCAGTCTTGAGGACCTTGGAAGGATCCGCCTTTGATCAGAATGGTGGGGGTTTCGTTGGGTTTTTGTCTTTGCTTTTGTTCAGTAAAAGCAGGCTCACCACCGGAGTTGACTTTGGAGCAAAAACCTTCTCTATTTTGGCAGTACTATTGCGTGAACTGTCTAAGGCTATCGAAGCTGTGGACATTTTTAAATGAGATTGAAATCCCTAAATTTCTTTCTTACATATTTGCTTAGTGTCACAGTCTTGGCCTTTTTTCATTGTCCAATCCTTTTTAGACTGAGCGTGTATACGTGAAAATGGTAAACAGAACAAAACAAGATAAAACCAAAACCAAACAAACCAACCTTAAGGTGGGGTCTCAATAGACAACCCTTGAAAAGGCAATCCAATTTCATTTATAAGAGTTCCTTGGTTGAATAGCAGTTTCCCAAGACTGTTTAAAGATAAAATCTTCAACTCTAGAAGCTGATTCCATCAATTGACATTTAGATGTCCTCAGGCATGTTGCTTCCTTTCAATTATTTGGCCTTAGCCTTGGCCTTTTCCTCTTCAGCTCTTTCAATAAATAATATGTACAACTAAGTCTTGACTGTTGACAATGATGAGGGAGAGGGGAAACAGAGATAATTACAAGATAATCACCCAGGCTAATCACCAAATCAACTTTAGACATATATGTCGCTGTTTTCCCAAGAAATCTTTCATTGGAAATGCTGACCCGTGACCAAAGCTGAGTGATGGGTGGTAGGTGAGCCCTGCACGAGAGGAAATGGACACGAAGAATTCCAAAGCACATACAGCTCACCAACAGACTCTGCTCTGGCCCTGCCTACATAATGGAATGGGGTCCTGTTTTAACTTGAAGGAGGCCAACACATCCACAGGCACCAGGAGTGAGTTCCGCGCACCAGGCAGAATTCTCAGATGGCCCCTAAACTTCACTTCCTGGGTGTACATGTCCAATATAATCCCCTCCCCTTGAGTGTGGACAGAACCTGTATGGAGGATGGGGTGTCACTCTTATGATTAAGGTAATTATATTAGCAAAGATGAAGAGATTTTGCAAATGTAATTGAAATCTCAAATCAGTCAGTTTCAAGTCAATCAAAAGGGAAATTGTCTTAAGTGGATATGACTTATCAAGAGAACACCTTTTAAAAGGAAGCTTCCTCCTTCCTCAGAAGAGAGGTACTCTCCTACTGGCCTTGAAGAAGCAAAACGTTATGCTGTGAACTGCCTATGGAGAGGGGCAGCATCTAGGAGCTGAGGCATCCTATGACTACAACGAACAGAATTCTGCCAAAAATCTGAATGAGCTCGAAAAAGGAGGGAGCCTCAGCTCCAGATGATAACACAATAGGCCAATACTTTGACGGTAGCCTTGTGAGACCCTAAGCAGAAGACCCAGCTAACGCATGTCCAAACTCCTGACACACAGCAGCTGTGAGATAGTAATGGGTATTGCTTTAAGCCACTAAATTTGTGATAATTTGTTCCGGAGCAATAGATGACTAATACAACTGCCCTGTGGACAACTTGACCAGTTCTTAAATGATAGAAGCTCTACCTAAAATCTGCTATTGCTACAGTCCTACCAGTGGCAGTTCCTCTATGGGGATGCACCTGTAGTGAGCAGGAGACATGGATGGGTAGGATCTCAGGTCTATGCCTAAGATCTCTCGGTTGCCTTCAGTGGCACATGACTGCCTTCCTGGAGTCCTTGAGGCCCTGAGGGACTATTGGCCACTTTTTTTTTTCCTCAAGGCAGCACTGTGGCTAGTGGGGGGAAATGGCATATTGTGAGATCACACTTGCCTGGGTTTAAATGCCCCGTCTGGTATTTATTAGCCATGTAACTTGGTCAAGGCATTTAATCTCATTGAGTCTCAGACTTGTAACATGGAGATGATAATATAATTTCCAGGGTTATCATGAGCAGTAAATGAATTATCTATATGAAACACCTGGCCCAGAGACTGGACTCCCACATGTGCTAAACATGTTAATTTTCTCCAAGACTCAGCTTGAGCTCTGGTGGACTGCCAGCTTTGATCCTGTCTCTGCTGCCTGCTGGTAAGTCAATTAACTTCCTGCTTCCAGATTATCATGAGCAAAATGAAAATAACATTAGTACATATTGTACGTGGTTATTGTAAGGATTCAAGAAAATAATCCAAGGAAAGAACTTATCACTTGCCCGACACACAGTAATGTTAGTTTGTGTTCTAACACTTTTCTCCCAGTTCCCAAACTGGAGTGCACCATTTCCTACTCCATGATCTCAAGAATTCTGATTGATGGCTAAGCTAGCACTTTTCATATTCTGCAACACCTGTAATGTAATAAGCTATATGCATTTCTTTCTCTCCCATTCTACCTTTTGCTTTTTTGAGGGCAGGGGCCATGACTAATTCATTTCTGCAATGCACACACAGTTTGCCCATGGCCTTCCACAGAGCAGATGATCAAGAAATAGTGACTCAATCGAATTTTCAATTGAATTGAACAGAGCCAGTATCAGATAGGAGCTAATTATGGAACCCAAGAAACAGTGGTGACCTTGTAGGATCATCTGGTTCTTCCTTCTTGGTAGATCAAGTCAGCCAAGATTAATGTGTTTCTAGTCTTGGTTGAAAGATCCCTACATAAGTAGTTGTCCATACCCAAGCATTTGTCTCTGGGAATATATATCTAGGAGATGCTGTGATGGTGCAAACCCAGAGGTAGGAGACAGATCCCTGCCCCCAGAAAGCTTCTTGATGTGACAGAAAACACTTCCCCCTAGACCGGAAACTCTTTCCGTCTCTATCCCTCCCTCCCTGCGAATGCTCTGCTCACACCTTCTCCTCTGAACTCAGGAGGGACTCTCAGGACAGCTGCTCCCCATCCTCAGCCACATGACCCTCACATATTTAAGGCCCATTACTGAGTCACTCCTCAACCCTTGCATCACTTAAGCTCTGCTTCGAAAGCAGGAATATTGATGATGACCTGCCTGGTAGGGCGACTCGGAGAAATAACTCATTAAAATGGCTGCGTGGTGCAACACAGAGGCCAAAGAACAAGGCCGAGCGACTCTCCCCAACACTCCATTCATTTTCAAGGCAAAACAGTTCTGGATCAGAGCTATAAAAAGAATGCCAAAGATAAAGTGTGCCTCTCTCCCCACCTTGAGGTATTTGTTTTCAATGAGGACCCAGGCGCTTGCCCACCTCCTTTCTGCCTTTATCTGCCTTTATACATTCCTCATCTGTTCTTTTATTCACGCTGGCTCATTCTCATTGTCTCCTGCTCAGAAATGTTCGATAAGAATCTCCCCGAGTGGCATTAGGAAAATCCGCTGTTCAACAAAGGAACCTGCCATTGTGCCCCAGGCACTTCAAAGCTCTCACAAGATCTTATTTTTATTATTTCTTCTTTTTTTTTCCAGAAGTATGAACAATGTGTTTTGCATCCCAGACCGTCTGTGGGAAAATGTAATTCTCATTAGTTGCATCCTGAGCTGCTATGACTGACAAAACGATATAGTAATTCATGCTAAGATTTGTCAAAAGGTTTTAAAGTCTTTTTTCTTCTACTGTAACGTACAATAGCACTGATTAGACCTCACTGAGGGCATCGGTAGAAACCAAGGGTCGGAGGTCGCACATAAATTATTCCAGAATTCATGTTAGAACATCTTTGTTTAATTATTAATTCAGTGTAACTGAGTGTTATGTTTGGTGTGAGGAGAGTAGAAAGAGCTTAGATTCTCAGGGGAGGGGCCTGATGTGTCCACCAGACTCTAGAGTAACAATAACAGGGGCGATGAATGGTATGGACACAGAGTGTGACGTTCAAGAGGATTTTAGACCCAACTTGGGCCTCACAATTCTATAGATCATTCTTAACATACATGGGGCTGGTTTCACAGATCAAATTAATCAAAACAAAACTGACAATACACTGTAGACACCAGGAACTAAGAGAAAATACTGCAGATGGCAAGGAAGTGTTAAGTTGAGAGGGAATGATAAGGTTGATTCTTGTCATCCATTCACAGAAGCAGAATGCCTAGTGCACACTCAGCCAAAAGTGGATAGTATTTCGCTGTGGATCTCATTCTATTTCTCCTGTCGGACGATAGTGTGTGATAAAGATCTAGTCATGTTGTTATATGTATATATGGATTTTTAATTCTGACTGCCACACTGTATTTCATTATTTGTATATACATACCATCTTAGACTTACCCGTTCCCTTAAGAATGGACACTGAGAAACAAACTGAGGGTTCTAGGGGGGAGGGGGTGGGGGGATGGGTTAGCCTGGTGATGGGTATTAAAGAGGGCACGTTCTGCGTGGAGCACTGGGTGTTATGCACAAACAATGAATCATGGAACACTACCTCAAAAACTAATGATGTAATGTATGGTGATTAACATAACATAAAGAAAAAAAAAGAATGGACAGATGATTGCATTTAGCTCTCCACTATTTTAGTTACTCATACTAAACAACTCTTTCTCCATTGGTTTTATTGATAATTTCTAATTTTGATATAATTTCAAACTTATAGAAAAATTGAAAGAAGAGCACAAGGCACTCCCAGATAGTCCACCCAGATTCACCAGTTATTTACATTTTGCCCCATTTACTTTATCTATTATCTCTATATGTGTGGGCTTTTTTAAGCATTTAAGAGTAAGTTTGGAGATGTCATCAGGCACATTATCCCTAAATATTTTAGTGTCTTTTTACTTAAGAGCAAGAACACACTTTTAGGTATCACAGTTCTGTGATCAAAATCAGGATATTAACATTGATATCATGCCGTTATCTAATTCAGGGTGCATATTCAAAATTTCATCAGTTGTTCCATTAATGGCATAGAGCTATTGTGCTTTCCCAATCCAGTACCCAATCCAGGGTGATGCATTTTGTGTCTCTTTAATTTCCTTTTTTAAAAACAGAATTTATTTATTTTATTTGAGAGAGAGAGAGAATGTGCACGCGAGTGTGGGGTGGAGGGGCAGAGGGAGAGGGAGAGAAAGTCCCAAGCAGACTCTGCACTATTCGAGGAGCTGGGGAGGAGGAAGGAGCTCAATCCCGTTACCCTGAGATCACAACCCAAGCCAAAACCAAAAGCCAGTCACTTAACCGACTATGCAACCCAGGCACTCCTCCTTTTTTTTTTTTTAAGTCAACTCTACACCCAACGTGGGGCTCAAACTCAACAACCACAAGATCAAGAGTTGCATGATCCACCAATGGAGTCAGCCAAGCACCCCCTCTTTAATCTCCTTTTATGTGGAATATTTCTTCAGCCCTTTTCTCAACCTTCACATTTTTGAACACTGCAGACTCTTCAATAGAAGAAGAGTTATTTTGTAGAATGTTCTTCAATCTGGGCTTGTCTGAGGTTTCTTGATATGAAGTGGTGCCTGCCGTATTTCTCCACTGTAACAGTAGTATTTTTTCCTTCATAAATAATAAGTAATATATTGGAAGATCCTTTGAGACCATGTAAATATTCTGTTCCTCTCTGAAATTTCACTCATTAGTCTTAGCAGCCATTGAGTATTTTCTAATTCCATTGTTCCTTCCATTGTAAGAAAGAGCTCGCTCTCTATCTATATGTATTTATTTATTTATTTGTTTGTTTGTTTGTATCAATATGGATTGGTGGATTCTCATTTTATTTAATGAGTTCAACCCTTTACTGTTATTCTTTATTTTGATTATAAAATTGTCACAGATTTGGTTAGTGACAACCACTTCAAACCAGTGTCAATATCATTTTGATGTATCCCCATTACTGGGCCTTGAACACTTCCTGAATTTCTGTGACAATAAGACGCTCTGGACTCATCTTAGATGTTTCCTGACTCAGCCCTGGAATCAGCCTTTCCTTCTAAGGAGTCCTATGTATATCTTTATATATATATATATATATATATATATGACAACGATTTGTAATCTAATTATAGAAAACATACTCTTTAAGATTTCAGTCATTTTTTTAAAGATTTTTTACTGATTTATTTGACAAAGAGAGAAATAGCGAGAGCAGGAACACAAGCAGGGGAAGTGGGAGAGGGAGAAGCAGGCTTCCTGCTCGGCGGGAAGAGCTATTGCGGGGCTCGATCCCAGGACCCTGGGACCATGACCTGAGCCAAAGGCAGACGCTTAATGACTGAGCCACCCAGCACCCCAGATTTCAATCTTTTGAAAATGTATTCTGACTTATTATATAGTCCAGCATATAGTCTATCTTAGTAAATGCTCTGTATGCACTTGCAAAGGATGTGTAATCTACAGATGTTGGTTATAATGTTCTATAAATGTCATTTAAATCAAGGTATGTTGATAATATTATTCAGATCTTCCATCTCCTTAATGATGTTTTTGTATAGTTGTTCTATCAGTTTCGGAGAGAGAGGTAAGAGTGTCTTTAATTGTGATTGTGGGATTCTTTCTCCCTTTAGTTCAATCAATTTTTGCTCAATGTATTTTGTAGGTCTGTTATTACACACATACATGTTTCTGGTTGTTAGGTTTTCCTGATGAATTCACCATTTTATGATTATGAAATGCCTCTCTTATCTCTGACACTATGCCTTGCTTTGAAGTCTGTTGTGCCTGATATTAATAGTCATTCAAACTTTCTTATGCCTACTGTTTACATTGTATTTCACTACCTGTTCTTCTACTTTCAATCTACCTGTGTTCTTATATTTAAGGTACCTCTCTTGTAGACGGAAGATAATTCAGTCTTGCTTTTTTATCCATTCCTACAAAGCCTGCCTATGAAATTGATCCATTTACATTCAATTTAATTATTGATGTCTTGGATCCAGGTCTACCATTTGCTCTTTGTTTTTTTATTTCTCCCATTTGTCTTTTATTTCTCTGTTTTTCTTTTTCTGTCCTCTTTTTGGTTGATTGAATATCTTTTTAACATTCCATTCCTCTACTGGCTATTAAACTTGGCCTCCTTGCATTTATTTTTTTGTTTGTTTTTTGTTCAGTTGTTGTTTTTAGACATCCTCAACTAATCACTTAGAGTTAATATGAAAATATAAGTTAATATAAAATATAACATGAAATATAAGAACAGTATAACTGTAGGGTTCCATTTACCTACCCCCAGCCTTTGTGCTATTGTTATATACATACTACGTCCTATATATTATAAATCCCCAAATACAATACTATAATTTTTGCTTTCTACAGTCATATGTTTTCATGAAATTAAGAGAAAAAAGGGGTGCTTTCAACTTAACCACCAAGTTCTTTATTTCAACTATTATTATTTTCATGGTTGATATTGCCAAATGGAAATATGGCTCATATTCATAAGTTCTTATTCCTACTTCATGTTTTCAATATTCTTCATTAGGGCTTTGAAGATATTCATTAAGTTTGTTTTACGTTCCTATTCTTCCCAGTTCATTAATTCTGCTTCCTCTGGTATATGTTGTTCAGTTTGGGGCCTTTCTTTCATGATGTTTGTGTTCCTTGGAGGTCTCATTTTTTTTCTTCTGAATTGAAATCCACTGGACACTCCAAAAGCCCTAGTTTTCATGACTTCCAAGTTAGTTGGGAGAGGGAGAATCTCTCCAGGCACTTCAGGATGATGTTATAATTTCACTATAATCACTACCTATGTAACCACCCTCGAGGAAATGCCTAGAAGCTCTATCCTGGCACTGCTCTTTTGCAGAGATGATCATTCTCTGCGGTAATCACCAAACCCAAATCATCAGCAGGAATGTTTTGGTGAGGGAGTACTCAGAGGAGGCTAGCTAGCCTCCACTTACCATCCTAGGCAAAAATCTAGGATCATATTCTGCTGCCTTTAGAATGCACAATTTTTTTTGTTTTTCTATAAAGTCCATGTGGTGGATGTGATTCATCTAAGTAAATATGAAGGAGAGAAAATAATCCAACTGGAAAGGACTTTCCAGGCACAACCCCTGTGCCTGAGTCAGGGTTCTCCAGAGAAACAGAACCAATAGGATTAAGATCAATTGATTGATTGATAGATTATAAGGAATTGGCTCATGCAATTATGGAAGCTAATAAGTCCCAAGACCTATAGTCAACAAGATGGGGATCCAGGAGAGACCATGTGTCAATCTAGCCCAAGTCTGAAGGCCTGAGAACCAGGAGAGCTAATGGTGTAAGCTTCATTCCAAAAGTGGGCAGGCTCAAGACCTGAGGAGAGCTATATTTTAGTTCAAGTCTGAAAGCCAGAAAAGACTGATGTCCCAGCTCAGCAGTAAGGCAGAAGGGGTGTCCGGGTGTCCTCTAATTCAGACTTTTTTGTTCTGTTCAGGTCTTCGATTGATTGGGGCCCATTCAATTAGGGAGGGCAATCTGCTTTAGTCAGTCTACAGATTCAGATATTAATCTCCTCCAGATACCCTCACAGACATGCTCAGAACAATGTTTGACCAAATGTCTAGGCACCCCATGGCCCGATCAAGTTGACCCCTAAAGGTAATCGTCATGCCCTGTCTGTGACCCCTGGTCCCCTCCTGCTGTGCATTCCCGTCTCCCACCCTCACCACAATCCCTAGAGTTTTTCTCTTAGGTTCCAGGACCCAGCAACTCCCTCTCTCTTCTCCAAGACTGGGCTCTGGGAGGAAGCCAGCACCCTGTGCTAGTTTACCATCTTCTGTGGAACAGGAAGCTCTCAAAGTGTTTAATTTCCACCTTATTTAGAAACCCCTGATTGTGGGTCTGCTCTAAGGCATTTCTTTAAAAGGTGCGAAAGCCTCAAGAGCAACTTTCTTAACACCTCTCTGATGTTTAAGAAACTTGCTCTTAACTAAGTTTTTTTGGCTGGGTTTTTGTGCTTTGTTTTTAGCGAGTTCTGATAGTTGAAATTCAATATACTAGCCATGTACGAAATAGGACAGGTCAGGGGCCAAAAGAAGTCAGCTGTAGGAAGTGGAATTTCTGAATAAGGCAGTGAATGAGATTCGTTGACTGGTAAATATAGTACATCTAGCAGGCTTTTAATCTCAGAGGAAAATGATTTTATAGACTCAACCTTATTGATGATGCCAGATTTCCCTTTCCCCCAAGGAAGCGTTTCCCGGCTCTTCATCCAAACTTCCTGTTACTCCCCCATGCTCCTTTTCCTAATGGATATCTCCAAAGCCCCATTTAAAGAATGCTTTGCTGCCAGGTAAATGGAGAGGTGCAGAGCTTTGGCCTAAAAAACATGAAATCCAAGTAAATATGCCAAGTATCAGAGTGCTGTTAAAACCTTGACCTGGACTCTGGTGTGGTCTGTGTTTTCTGCTGCATTTCAATATGCTTTTAACTAGCTTTTAGTTCTTGAGGAAGAGGGGAGGAGGTGAGATTTCGACCGCTCCATCCCTCGTTCTGTCCTGTGCAGAGCAGGGCTCTGGCCACTCTCGTAGAGAGAGGCATGCTTAGGTTTGCTCATATTTCTTTTCTTTTTTTTTTTTAGAGGGGGAGAGAGAGAAAGAAAAGGGAGAAGGGGCTGAGGGAGAGGGAGAATCTCAAGCAGTCTCCATCCCTAACACAGAGCCTGATGTGGAGCTCTGTCTCACCACCCTGAGATCATGACCTGAGCCAAAATCAAGAGTTGGACACTTACACCAACTGAGGCACCCAGGTGCCCCGGCTCATATTTCTTTATGTTTTCCTTCCGCTAAGTTGCCAGGACTCAGGTCAGAAAGAACTCAGGTCAGAAATCCTCTAATCACCTTTCATTTAACCCCAGGGGGAGGGGGAGGGGGAGGGGGAGGAACTGAGGCTAGATGAAGTCAGTAGTATGTTCCAGATCTCACGGTTGCCGCGGTGGACTGGAGGCCAGGTGATCTGACTCCTAACCAATGGTTTCGCCACTAATACTGATTGTTAAAATCTGCCCTTTAAAGTGCTCATCTGTTAAATGGTTAGGTTTCTCATCCTGAATGAATGAATGACCTTGGCTTTCAGAGATAAAACTGTTGTTTGTATTTGTTTCTATGGTTTTTGCTTCTTCATATGGGGGGATTGGTACAGGGGGTGGGTAAAGGGTAGAAATAAAGTAACCTGATTTGAAACAATTTGCATTAGTCTTTTTTTTTTTTTTGGACAAAAGTGTTTCTAAAGCCAAGGTTGAGAGAGAGAGGTAGGGTACAAGAAGACCTTCCCTTGCTTTCACAGCCCTGAGTGACATACAATCAGTGGGCTAGCTTGGGCCCAGCTCAAGCTCAAGGCCACATTGGCATTCCTAATTTTCAGTGTGTTGCATCTCAGTTACCTATGCTCCCTAGCTTCCTACATAGGACCAGCTCATGGTAGGTGGCAAATATTTACTACATGAATGAATGCACAGATAAGTATTACGGGTTTTGTAAATATCAGGTAGAACGTATAAAAGACCCAATACCGTGTCTACACACACAAGTAGCAAACCAGCAGCCACAGGTTAAATCTGATCCATAGACTTTTGTCTTTGGCCCATGTCATGATTTGTAGAAATCGAGCCACATTTGACTTAAAAATTCTGGTTCTCTTGAAAGATCAGCAGAATATCTGGCAATGCTGCACACTTATTCCAGAATGATGCCAACTGGTCAGAGCTAAGTGGAACTTAGATCCCCTTCAATCGAGCGTGAGACCAGAGGTGGTCGTGTCCCTGCCAATCATAATGTGTGGGCTTATGCACCTCACCCGGACATCTCCCATTTGTGTTACAGACCAGGATCCTGGAGGCATTTAATTCTTGGTCTGGACAGTCTCAGGGGTGGAGATCCGTGTGGGGAACAGTAGGTGTAGCTGGGAAAACTAAGGAAAGATTTCTGGCGTTCTAAAGGCCTGTAGAAGTGCAGACAGATGGATGTGGGGACAAGGCAAGCTGGAGAGAGGGTGTCTGGCCTGGATGAGAGGAAACCCTACTTACATTGGCTCTACCAAAGTGATAGTTGAAGACGAGGAAGGCCTTGCCTCCAGTTTCCCTCCTGAGAAAGGAGATCTTTAGTCGATGCTGGCTTTTCAATATGGGGTTTGTGGCTGCTGGATGAAGCGTCTCTCTGTTGAGGTTCTCCCAGGAGAAACAAGGAATGTTAGGGTTCTGAGTCCTACCATCCATCCCCGTGTTGTACATCTGAAGAAGCTGAGGTTGAGACAGGGGAAGTGAGTTAGCCAAAGTCACACAGCAAGGTCAAGAGCCAAGACTGAAAGCAGCTTCTCTATTTCGCTTACTACCACACCAGAGAAATAAAGAAAGAGGGAAGGAGAGGGCAGGGGCAGGTGTGGAGGGATGCAAAAATATGGAGCAAGTGCTCTGCTTCTAGGTTAATTGACTTTGAATTCAGAAGGTTTTTTCTTTTCTTTTAAGAAAGAAATGTGTTTTTAGAATCTTACTTCAATGGCTGGTGCGGAAAAAAAGTCCTTCAAGTCCCAAAGGAATGTTAGAAAAAACTCCATTAAATTCTAGTCTTCAAATCTGTCTGAGTCATAATAACTATAATAAACTCTGGGAGTGTGTGTTTTCTTCGGGTTTCTCTTTTGGTCAGTTATGTAAGGGGCAGGGAGGGGGCAGCAAAAAAGAGTAGCAAGTTTTACGCGTGTAATATGAAAATGTACAAATTGGGTTGGTGTCGTAGCTAAGCATAGCCTCTCTGTGTCTAGTCAAGAAATGACATTTGCGGAGTTCCAGAAGGTGTTGAGATGAGAGGCTAGGAGTGGGCTGGGGATAGGCAGACTGTATATGGCGTTATGCCCCTTCTCATGGAGGAATATGCGCATATATATGTTCCCTTTGCTGGGAAGGCTTGACCCACTTCTGACCCTATCACCACTACACCCTTCACTGGGATGAGGCCATTACTCTTCAGGGTTCAACTGAAACATTCCCTTGACACCCACACTTCCCCTTCGGAGCGCTCAACACGCTTACAATTATTTGTGTCATTAGTTGCGTAAAGCCAGGCTCCCCTACCGCATAGTAAGCTCTGTTAATGATTGCACTGTGTGTGTCTGTTTTGTTCATGACAAATGTTGCCTAGCCCATAGTAGGTGCTCCGTAAGCATTTAGTGAATGGCTTTAAGATCTCTTCCCTGCCTCTAGGACCTCACAGTCTTTATGGAGAACATTCAGAGGGCAGCCAAGCAGTACACAGACTTTCAACATGGCAACTCCTGGCCTCCCCTCCCTCTCAACTCGACCCTGGCACATCTCATCTCCAAACTGAGGGGTGTGCTTGAGGAGGCAGGTGTGGCAGATGGGGAGTCCATTGGCCTGGGCTTAAACAAGCAATGTAGAAAAACTTCTAAAGGTGTCAGCTGCTGTAAAAGTGAGTCTGGGGCAGGGATCCCCCTCCCTGGAGTGGAGGTGAGGTAAGCAGGATAGAAATGGCCGGAGGCGGACTGAGAAAACAGTGATTTCAGATGAGAACCCCAAAGTGCCATCCCAAGGACAGTTCCTCAGAATTACATGACTTGCTCTTCCGTTGAACTGTTTCTCTCTTGGGTCACTAGACAGCCTGAGCCCTTGTTGAGGAGTAGGGCTTAACTGATTTAATTGGAATCATGATTCTCCCTTAAAGATTCTGTAAAGTAAAAGTTAACCATTTGCAAACTGGAGTTCTTTGAGTTCTTGGCAACAACTCACTCTCCACACACCTCATAGCATGCTGCCTGACAGGCCCTGCCAGGGAGCCAACATTTAGGCACTCTGCAGTTTGCAGAGTGCTTTTTACATACGTGTTATCAGGTCCTTATATACATGTGAGGTGTCATATCTATGCTATGGATGTCCAGACCGAGGTTGACAAAGCCCGGGTCATCCGGTCAGTGGAATCAGAGCGGTGGACAGGCGTGGACAGGCTGCTCTCCCAGCCCCTTGCCTGTTCCCTTTTGCCCATCACATGAGGTCCAAAGTTTTTCTGAGGGAACCAGTCGATGTTGATGTTGGAACCTGGAGCATTGCCTTCTAGCGGGCGGGCGGAACTGGACCTTAGCGCTTTAGCATGGGGCCAATCTGACCGTTTCCAGTTGCGCTCCAACGAAAGAGAAACCTCTCCACAAGGCCAACAACATTGTTGTTAAGCTCTCTTGACCTGGCTACCTCATAGTGACCCCAGCATTTGGTCTCTCTGGGGGAGTGCTGAGGGGGCCCTGCTGACCATGTAGCCTTGTGCTCTTTGCACTTCAGAGGTGAGGGCCAGGGTCTGGGCTTGTGGTGGACACCCTGCTCTGGACAGGGCGGGTGTGTTGGGAGGGTGCTTCTGGGAAACCCATCCAGCCAGTGGTGTTGAAGTTCACTGCGGTGGGGTAGGCACAGGGCAAGGGGGGAGGGGCCGGGCCTGGTCTTCAAAATCAGTCGCCAGGCTGTTGTTCCCAGAAAAGGAGATCCAGGGGAGACCACAGTCCCCAGCACAAAATTAAAGGAGTCATAAGAGAGGAAGCAAATGAAGTTGCTTATCTCATTTATTTATTTTCCCTTCCCTGTTTCCGCTTATGCTCCTCCTACCCGTGTCCCCCATGCTTCTCCCCAGCCGCTATCTGGCTAACAAGTTCCCCAGGAACATTCCTGGCCCCTCTGCTCCCTGTCATCCCTTCTCCAGGCTTTGCTGAGGGGGGAACTTACCAGCACACAGGATTTCCTTAGGTGATAACTGCAGCCAGGGCCTGCTCACTCCATGGGGGTTCCTATTGTCCTTGCAGGCGACTGTTCACAGTGGGGGAAGAATTCTTTTCTTTTTTTTTTTTTCATTTTTTATTTAAATTCAATTTAATTCACATGTACTGTATTATTAGTTTCAGAGATAGAATTTAGTGATTCATCCATTGCATACGACACCCAGTGCTCATCACGTCACGTGCCTCCTTAATGCCCATCCCCCAGTTACACCAGCACCCCCCTCCAGTGACCCTGTTTGTCTCCTAGAGCTAAGAGTCTTTTGTGGTTTGCTTCCCTCTCAATTTTCATCTTATTTTATTTTTTCTTCTCTTCCCCTATGTTCATCTATTTTGTTTCTTAAATTTCACATATGAGTGAAATCATACGGCATTTGTCTTTCTCTGACGGACTTGTTTCGCTCAGCAGAATACCCTCTAGTTCCACCCATGTTGTTGCAAATGGCAAGATTTCATCCTTTTGGTTCGCTGAGTAAGCCGGGAAGAAACTCTAGTCTCCCGCAAGGATGTGACTGTCCTTAGCCAACTCACCTACACCAATAGTTGAGCCAGCCTCGTGGTAAGCAACAGGTCACTCTTGACACCCTTTCCTCCCTGGTCTCGAGTGTGTGCATGCCCCAGATGGAGAGACATGAGATGAGGTACAAGGCGAATTTTCCGAGGTAGGTCACTCACAGATCACTAGTCTGGGGAAGGACTGACAAAGGCCACCCCCATCTGGGCCTCCGTGACCTGCTAGGCCAGTCCAGGTCCCATAAGGAAGGGGATACAGCGTCCATTTGTATCCATGTTCATGGAACATGCGCCCGCCCCTCTGCATTCACTCACTCCAGAACTGTTGGAACCCGGAGCATTGCCTTCTAGCAGGCGGGCGGACCTTTCCACTTAAAAAAGTATGCACCTCACAGGATGGTTTGGGATTTTTTTTTTTAACTTTTTATTGATGTGTGTAAAGGGCATTCAGAAAAGTACACAAGTCACAAACTCCATAGCGTTTCACCAAACGGATACACTGAGATCATCAGCCACCAGATCTATACCAGAGCATCCCCCACAGCCCTTTCTGAGGCCCCAACCCGGCCACCCCCCACCTCCTCCCGACCTCGAGCCCCCCAACCGCTGACCTGACTTACCAAAACCACACATCAGTTTGCCTCATGGAGTTTACTTTGAAGAAGCTGGATTCCAGAGATGTGCAGAAAAGATTTTATTTTTTCTTAATCAACACTACCTGGGAGGTGGAGGGGCTTGTCGAACCTGATCTGGGGTTTGTATTTTATTTCGAACCCTCAAGACTCCTAACTCCTTAACACCACGTAAACTGGGAGGAATTTTAGGGAAAAAGTAATCTTCATGAGCAACCTAAGCAGCGGGCAGAGGCCAACCAGGGCGGACAGTGGAACGAGACAAGAGGAAGGCATTATGAAGAGATAGGGGCCCCAGGAAAAAAGTGTTCTGACCTCTCCCGCCAGCCTTCAGCCTGACTTTGCCTCTTCCAACCTTTTCCTCTGTTTCTAGAGACACCGTTTTCAGCAAAGCCACACCCACCACCTCTTTACTTGAAACAAGCATTGAAAACAGAAGTATAACGTGAGCCACATATGCAATTTTTTAAAGATTTATTTATTTATTATTTGAGAAAGAGAGAGAGAGAGCATGAGCCAGGGGAGGGGCAGAAGGAGAGGGAGACAGAGAATCTCAAGCAGACTCTACACTGAGCGTGGAGCCTAACGCGGGGCTCCATCCCACAACCCTGAGATCGTGACCTGAGCCAAAATCAAGACTGGGATGCTCAACTGACTGAGCCACCTAGGTGCCCCCACAATGTTTTTATAGTGGTAAGATATACATAACATAAAATGTATCATTATTGACATTTAGTACATTCACAATGTTCTGCCACCATCACCACTGTCTACCCAGAACATGTTCATTACCCAAAGGGGATACCTTGTACCCATTCAGCAGTCACTCTTCATCTTCATAACAATGTTTAGAAGCCACCAAGTAGGTGACAATGCTGTACAGGCCCGAGGGCCTCCTCTGTCCTTGTCAAGGGGAAGGCTAACCTTCTCTCCTTCATATAGCATCTACATGTGTAATTTTAAGTTTTCTAGTAGCAGGGTGCCTGGCTGGCTCAGTCAGCAGAGCATTCATCTCTTGATCTCGGGGTTGTGAGTTCAAGCCCCAAGCTGGGCATAGATATAACTAAAGGAAATAAAAATAAATTAATTAATTAGTTAATTAATTTTCTAGTAGCCAATTAAAAAGAAAGAGATGAAATTGATTCTGATCACTTAACCCTGTTTATCCAAATTATCATTTCAACACATAATCATAAGAATGACTACAGAAATACCTTACACTCTTTCATTTTTACTAAATCTTTGAGATTTCGTTATGTAGTTCACACGTACAGCGTATCTCCATTTGGATCAGCCGCATGTCAATAACCCTGAATGGCTACCATCTTGGACGGCACAGCTCTAAATAATTTGTGGAATGCTATTAATATCCTAAATCATCTTTGTAAAAGGCGATTATTAAATACACAGGTATTCTGAGGCTATAGTTTTATTTTTAATATAAATATATTATCTTAATGATAAATAATATACTGGGAGACTATAGGAAGAAAAATTGCTCATTAAGTGCCAACACAAGAAAAACTGTAATCACTTTTTAACACTCCCTCTGTTGACTTCTTTGTGGCTCTTTGCTCGCGAACGTGTACACCATGCATAGGCATTACCACTCCTTTGAGGAGGAAAATGAAGCCAACCTGCCCACTGACCAGAGGCAGACATGAAGCTTTTCCCAGGGTCATGATTATCTGTCATTACCCAGGCCTGGGGGTGTGACCCCCAAGGACAGCGGCAGGCTTGTCACATGACTGACAACCCTCCTGTTCCTCTAACCAAGCCAGAGGCCACAGAGGCCTAACCTAGAAACTTGGCCTTGAATTTCAAAATTCCTCCCCACCTCCAGATTTGTGTGCCTTTCTCTCTCCCACACATTCGAACCTAAGTTTGAAAACATGACCTGGGCAATGAGGAGGTTGGTGAACTAGTTTGTGTCTAAGAGCCCTTCCAACCCAAACATTCCAGGGTACTCAGATGCCATTCATCTTCCCCACTCGACAGGCACACACGGACACACACACACACATACACACACATGGCCTGGGTCACCAGTTCCACCCCAGAGAACAGCCTGCAAAGAAGTAAGAACACCTCTGCTCAACCTTGCTAACTCACTGGGAAAACACAGATATCTAAACAGAAGCACTTTTGTTTAGCATCCATGCTCAGAAAGAAGAAAACCTAGCAGAAACCAGTCTCAGGATCCAAGAATGTAAAAACATTTTTTTTAGATTCCCAGAAGCTTCATGCCACAATGCCCCAAGTTGGGAAAAAAATGTGCTATTTCATATGTTTATAACAACATCTGATTTAATATTATACAGTTTTGCTTAGTCACAAACCAGAACAAGTACTTTCAGATTTATTGCATCCTTCTATTCAGAGACTTAAGTAATCACAGTTAATAATGCAGCCATTCCACAGCCCAAGGAAAAGCTTTATAATTTGGGGGAACCAAAAATTCCTGAGAGGCAGGTTATTTTCAAGAAGGATTTAAGGTTTTAAAGCTCTCAATGAAGCTTGAAATTCATCTTTTCCAGTTCACGTGGAAGGAGTTACCTCTTAAGCTTGGCTGGGAGGTAGAAAGAGAGAAAAACCAGTAGGCTCACAGCATCTCCCTGAGCCCTAAGAGAATGTAGCAATTACTCATCAGCATTCCTAATCCTTACCTTGTCTTTAAATATTTTTTAAACCATACCATCGGCTCCTATACTCTTTATGTTGTTAACACTGTGTTTGGGGCTTCCTTCTTATTTGTTGATTCATTGAAAGGCACTAACTGATTAAAAAAAGAAGCAAATATTTTTACAAAACACTTTCTCATTTATTCCCCCCACAAACGTGCACACACAGGCAATGCTTAAGCCCCAGGCATTGCCCCTTCCTGGTGAATTAATTCAGGATTAGTTAATGATGTGGCCGTTAACTCAGTTGTGTGGAGGTTCAGGTGGTGGGTTTGCTGCCTTCAGAACTCCGCTGTCTTTCAGGACCCCTGCTTCCAGAAGGGGGCACTGGGGTCCCCTGAGGGCCGCAGGGGCCTCTGTGTGTGTTTGCATCAGTGTAAACCCATCATCCAAAATGTGTGCCTCCGTGGTTAACCATGATGTATTTCTGAGTTCCCTTTTTCAAAGAAAGCCAGGATTTGTCACTCTTTACCCACCATGAAGGAGCATGCCCACATTACAGCGGGGTGAGCATTGTGAGAACTTGGTCTACAGAAAATCGGGTAAGAGTTTAGAACAGTTGGGTTTTTATAAAAATGAGAATTCCGAACCCCAACTCAATCCCCCATCGGCATAGCTGGGCGTCAGATACAGGAATACCCACTCTACTCAAGGTTCCCACGTGAGTCACATACACACTAGAGCTTACGGACACCGATCCTAAAGGTCCCTTCCTGAAGTCATAAGCAGATGTTTCAAAACAAAACTGTGGGATTAAACCAGTTTCCAGCTGAAGATATTACCACTCTTTGAGATAACTCTTGCTAACTGATTCTTTAGGAGAACCTGACCCGAAGCCAGAAGTCTCGAGTTCTCATTCTAGCCCATCACCTACAACATAGGCAAGTTAGGTAATCTCTTCAAACCTCACCAACGGGACTTAGGCAATCAGGGATAAGTGTAGTTATAACACTGCAGCAGCTACAAAAAGCTTTCCCATCCATCTGAGCTCACTGGATTGCCAGAAGATCAAACAGCGTGTGCGGGCAACAGTGCTCTGCCGACTTCATGACATGCTACAAATGTGAAAGCATAATGAGAATGTGGATGTGGTTTTAGATCAAAGAAAAATCCTCTTGTTTTAGATCAAAATACCTATTTTATTACTGATAAAGGTTAGCTTGGAGGATGTGGTTTAGAAATAGAGAAGCCATGGAATTTCTCATGCTGAATCCCAGCGCTGAAATTATCCACCCAGCCTCGGGCAGCATGACACAAAACTGCAGGCTTCTCCCAACAAGGGCAGGGTTTTTCTGCCAAGCTCACCACTTGGCTCAAAGAGACCTGGGATCCTGCAGCTCGAAGATGAGCAGAGCCCAAGAAGAAAGGTGGGGCAGAGCTCAGTTGCTGACCCCAGATTTACCAATCAGGTCTCCCCTGAGCAGGAGAGTGTGAGGAGACAGAGAAGGGTCAAGACTAATTAACATCCCTTCATGTGGGTACATCAGGGATACGCGCCATCTTAATCCTGAAGCAGTTTATTGCAGGGAAGTTACCATCTCTGCCTCTGCCACATTTTTTTTTTTTGTTCTTTGGACCCACTGTGTTTACCCATGCCTGTGGTCAACCAGAAGTGGGACAGTATCTTTGACATCCTTAACACCATTAGAGATCTTCCATTAGTGATCTTCCTGGGAAGGCCGTGTAGATTTTTGCCCCAGAAGTTTCTGAGGTGGGTCCATACAGTACATTATGTTCTTCAAGACCTTTCTGTAGTCAAGACAGAAAATGTAGATTCTCTTCTATTTCCCATCTCCATCTATTTCCAGCCTCATCGACCAACATAACCTATTAGAAATTAGGCAGTGAGACCCAGTGATATCATAGAGGCACCCCAATAATAAAAGGCCAACAGTAAGATTTTCTACATTTGAACTTAACTCCTCTCAAAATATCAAATTACCAGGGACTCCAAAGCTCAAAATCCCCTTACAAGTTAAGGTCCAGGGGCGCCCGGGTGGCTCAGTCGGTTGAGCATCCAACTCTGGATTTCAGCTCAGGTCATGACCTCAGGGTCATGAGATCGAGCCCCGCTTCACGCTTTGTGCTCAGTGGAGTCTCAGAGGGATTCTTTCTATCCCTCTCCCTCTGCCCCTCTCCCCACTTGCGCTCTCTCTAAATAAGTAAATAAAATCTTTAAAAAAAAAAAAAAAAAAACAAGTTAAGGTCCAAAGAAGTCAAAACAAAAAATTAAAGTCTAAAGTTATCTCATCTGTGATCAAGGTTAAGTTTAAAGTCACTACATTTCAATTTCTTATTCTCTTTAGTCTCAGCAAGAGGTGTTCTTGGCGTTCTGGATGGGGGTGGGGTTCTCTCAGGGGCTAGAGTCAGGCTGTTTCCAGAAAGGGGGCCTTGGAGTTTGGATTAAGTCAATTCCAAGTCTCTGATGTGCCCCGCTTTTTTTTCTTTTTTATTACTATTTTTTAATTCTGGCAAAATACACATCACTTAAAATTTACTCTTAGCCACTTTGAAGTGTACAGTTCCGCGGTATTTCTTTAAAAATTTTGTTTATTTATTTGTCAGAGAGAGAGTGGGAGAGAGAGGATTAGTAGGCAGAGCAGCAGGCAGAGGGAGAAGCAGACTCCCCTGCTGAGCAGGGAGCCCGATGCGGGACTCGATCCCGGGACTCCAGGATCATGACCTGAGCCGAAGGCAGACGCTTAACTGACTGAGCCACCCAGGCGCCCCTACCGTTCAGTGGTATTAAATACATTCACACTGCTGTGCAACCATCACCACCATCCATCTCCAGAACTGTTTGCATCCTACAAAACTAAAACTCTGTCCCCGGTAAACAGTAACTAACTCCCATTCATCCTCGCCCAGTTCCCAGCAGTCATCATTCTACTGTCTGCTTCTGAGTCTGACTACGCTACATATCTCTCATGACTGGAATCATACAGCATTTGTCCCTTTGCGACTGATGCATTTCACTCAGCACCATGTCTTCAAGCTTCATCTGTGTTGTAGCATGTGCCAGAATTCCCTTCCTTTTTAAGGCTGAATAACATTCCATTCTATACATATACTACATTTTCTTTATTCCGTTCATCTCTCATCAGACACTTGGGTTGCTCCCGCCTGTTGGCTAGAGTGAATAGTGTTGATATGAACCTAGGTGTATGTGCCTCACTCTCTAAACAGATCAAAAGGTTTAAACCACATAGGAAATTATCACAGAACTATCGCCACATTGTCAGATTTAGAAAATAAGTCAACCCCCAACTCCAGAGAGGGTATCGAGGCAAAATCATGACTCCAAAACCCAATAGGTGGTGCGACCAAAGACAACGGCTGACGCAGAAGGGAAGATTCCTCTTAGAAGATTCTTCTAAGGGACAAGGGGTAAATGGTTTTATTTGAAGTGCTCATCAGTCATTGCCAGGTGACCATAATCCACACAGAGTTTAATCCTGGCGCCATGTTTGCCATGTTGAGGGGAGACGAACTCCCCCTGTAAACAGTCTGCTCTCTCAGTGAGTGGCATTTGAGACATCCCTGCCTTAAACACATTTTCATGGTTCAGACTAAGAACACGATTAAAAAGGATTCTAAATAAGGATTTATTTTCTGCCTGAGAAACTTAAAATGTGGACACAACCAGCAACGGCCAACACTTCTGAGTGTGGCGTAACGGAGAGGAAGACAAAGTGTCCGACCCAGACCATGCCCAGCATATAGATTGCAAAATGTCAGCTGTGCATCTGTTGAAAAGGGGCTCCTCCTACAGGAAGCACGATGGTGGGGCAGGGGACACTCATAAAATTAAAACTTCAAGGCACAGTGTAATACAGGAAAATGGGGTTGAGCAACACATTGCTAAGTCTTGAAATCTTTATTTTCCTTTCAGAAGCACTGTGAGCATAATGAAAAGAATACAGCTTTAAGAACTAAGCTTCACCCCACCAGGCATTAACGGAGTCCAGAAACTATGTGAACAATCTTACTTGACATCCCCAAGACGTTTATATCTGTCCAACAAAAAACCAGAGGGGGAAACATGTTAATTTTCTCAGCCCTTTGATAGCACGTATACAAGATCTCTTAGCCCCACAAAAAGCTCCAAATATTCTCTAGAACTTCAACTGCCTTAAAATATAGACTTGCATTTATCTTGGCCACATTAACGAGATCTGTTTGACCAATACATTTATATTTATGATGACTAAGGGCAGATTATGGTTGTTAAAATTTGTCCTTGGGACATGAAAACACTCCTCTGTCATTAATACATTTTGTAATATAAACTATGATGTCAGGTCAACGTAAAGGGTAAAAACGTTCCTAAAGTATGCACACATCATTTTTTAAAGCAATTGAGTCTAATGGAATAACAAAGGTCATCATAACAAACCATTACAGCCTTGGTCTTGGCAACTCTGGCCACAGAAGAATCTCCAAGAAACAATCATCATTCCTCCAATGTTATGGCATCCAGACGACAGGGATGGCTTGCAAATGAGTCATACAGGCTCAGATCCTCAGTAGCTATGTGAGCGCTGGACGATCAATTATTCATGTGTTTACAAAGAGCTTTCCTGGTTGATGTTAACCAGAGCTGCTTGCAAAGAAGAGCTCTCCAGCTGTCCTCGGCCATCCCGGGCCTCCAACTAACGAGCCGCTTTAATTGCTGGGCAAGTCATCTGGAAGGTGCCCCTCCCCTAGACCAAGTAAACACCATCCCTTTGAAACTTTATTAGGTGTAAAAATATTAATCAGAAATAATTATGACAACACTATATTTACAATACTCCCAGCAAATCCCAAAGAGAGAGAGGGAAGTTAGCCTTGACTTACATCCCACAGGGCTCCACCAGGACTGGAGTCTGGACTACTGAAGTTATAGGTCAGGGATTGGTAGAGGGCATAGAGCAGGAAATGAAGGGAAAGAATCAGAGGCTGTGGGCTTCAGGAGGGAGGTAGGAGGAAGAGCAGTCTAGAATGCTCTGTGAAGGTAAGGGAGCATGACTGAGGACCACCAAGAATGAATAGATTAGGTTGGTCAATAGCCAAACATGAGTGAACTTGACCCAGCCATCAAAATCAGCCTTGGAAGAAGTTAGATGAGAAGACACTTCTCAGCCCCTTTTGTTACTACAGCCTGTCCAGGAAGACTAATAATGTGATTAGGGCAACTCCTCTTTCTGAGCTAGGCCGAAGAAGATGGGACCAGATGGCCCCACCAGTCCCCTATCAGCTGTGTTTTGAGGGAGAACAGGATCATAGTCAAAGCTGTTGTCTGGGCCTCTTCCTCTGAAGACAGTGCAGTCAAAGCAAACAAAGGGATACCTCAGGTACACTTCTATTATCCCAATTCCAAGAGACTTTGTTGAATCCTTCAACCAGATTCTTCCCCTTGCTTAAAATTGGGCAACTTCAGACACTACCATAACTCACTTGTCCATTTCTAAGAAAGTGGTAGAAGCAAACAATGTTCTTGCAAATATAAGATCATGGGATAAAGTGAGTATATATGTATGGTCGGAGGCAATAGGACCCCTGGGGTAGTTCTGCTTAATGTAGTGGGAGGCAACTCTAGTTGGCAAGTTGCATGGGAAAGGTAAAGCTAACAGATGGGAAGACAGTGCCCCTCCCTGGTGCATAAAGCATCCTGGAGAACTGGTGTGGTATTGTTGTAAGGCCAAGACTAGATTCTGTGTCCACCCCCTCAACCCTGGTCCACCCTATCCATCCATGAATGCAGGTTTGGAAAACGAGTCCAAAGAAAAGGAATGCATCTCCCCAAGGCCCATTTTAGGAGAGCTGGTCTAAGACACTCTCTCTACACCTCCTTTATCCTTTTAAGCCCCTCAGTCCAGGGACAAGGGAGACGACAAGAGGAAGCATCCCAAGAGAGGCCTCCTTCATGTGGTTGGGGGCTCTTTTAACTTCCTCAGCCTTCTCATGAGTGCACCATTCTTGCTAATCGTGAGTCCCTGCCCCTGGCTGGTGCCCCCTCGAGAGATCTGGAGGTCAGAACAGGTTTCTCAGGAGGGGGTCAGATAGGAGTTTGGAGGAGGGCAGCGTTAAACAGAATTCCTCGATGCAGGTCCCAAGCCTCCAATGAGTTGCTAGGCCTTTGAAGAAATCTAAAGGGAGGCACACAGGACTTGCCAGAGTTACAGGTCCATGGAATTCTTTTTTAGGAGCATCCCTCCAGGCAAAGTTCCAGAATTTCATGGACCAAAAAAACCTAGGGAAGTATAGTGTTAGGGTATGGCCCCAACGGCCTGGTTAGACCTACAGTCGAAGGCTGGTGTGAGAGCCCCTCCAGCATGTTTGAGTGACTCTTGACCATCTGCTCTCTGCCATCATGGACCACTCCAATTTGTCACACTATCAGAGTTCTGGGGACACATGCCAGGAGCTCCAGCCTACCATCGCTGTTGGTGACAGCCTCACAGATAGTTTCCCAAAGACACGAGCTGGCCTGGCCTCCACATGGTACTACCAAATGGGCAGCCCCCAACAAGCACACCTCCCCACCCTGCCCCCCACATCCCCAAGGGCAGAAAGACAGGAGGATCCCTCATTGCCAGACAACTGCCTGATTTCCATCAGGCCTAACCTGATTTTTTTCTGCCCTGTGTGTCTAAGTCACTGCTCTGTCTCCTGGTTATGAAACTCCAACTTTTTCTCTGAACAGCCACGAAAGTGAGCCTTCGAGCAGTCTGCCCAGTAGAGCCTTCCCCACACTCTTCTCTTCAGGATCTCCAGCTCTTGGTTGGTAACTCTCTGCTGTGATTACAGCACAAAGTCACCACCCAGAATGAAACACAACACCCACCAAGAGTGGATATTTTGGCCTGACCTCAAATGTCCATCACCCACAGCTGTAAGACCCTTCTGCGGGTCTGTGATCGTCTATATTCCCGATCCTATATTTCAAGTGGAATTGTGTGCAAATGTTCAGTATCCAAAATAAACGAGACATCAGCCCGGCCTTTGGCATGAACTAGCTCATTAAATATAAAATAAACACAAGTAAATGGCTTTTAAATCTCACTGACAGAAAGCTTGGCAACCACTCTGAGATTCTAGAGGTCATTGGAACTTCTCTCTCCAGACAGGAATCTTCCTCACACTCTGAGGGGCAGAAGGGGACTCCCGACAAATTATGGTGTCCGGGTACCCCCCCCCATTTGAGGATTGCTCTGCACTGCAGACAATGACAGGGTCAGCAGGAAGGGTGGCCTCTGACACAGAATGGGTCACTGAGGCATTAGATGTCTCTATTTACAAAGGGTTAGAAATTCAGGTCGAAGGCATTCAGCTTGCCACTGATTACAAATCTCTAGGAACAGCCACCAAACCAACCCTGAGTTTCTCACCAGTGCCTAACTCTTGGCTGCCCTCAGAGTCCATATTCACCTGGTTTCTTAAATCCTGTGTGCATTCTGCCGTGGGGTCCTAAGGTCCCATTAGGAACGTGACTTGCTGAACTCTTATTTTTGCCTCAATCTGTAGTTTTAGCATACAGTGGATTTATCGGGGAAGGTGGTGGGCCAGATTACCTGATGGATTGTTTTCATTCTCCACTTCACGCCGAGTGTACAGAACACAAATTGCTAGAATTCGCCAACCAGAAAACATATACATATGCACCTGTTCACTTCTAATGTTACCTCAGAGCTAGGCTAGATTCCAATGATTACTAACCTCTTTTATAAAACCGACATGGAAAATGCACAGCTTTTGGTAAAAAGCATGTTCACTTGACAGCCCGTCAAAGATGGGTGTTTGCCTGGGGAAGCCATGTGTGAGCAGGTCCATTTGTAAGAGACCCGGGTCTGGTCAGGCGTCAGAATTATTGGCTTTGCCCATTCACATCAGTCAGCTTCAAAGTCTGATTTCTGTGCCAAGAAGTTAGTAAGATCTGAAACTAGTCAAAGTAGCTTCCATTTACTTACAGTTTGGGAACATTTTTTCATGATTTGGTCAGCTTCCTAGGGACAAAATGCCAGTGAAAGAAATGGTTCATCAACAGAGTTAAATCATTGGATCAGTAGAAAGATTAGATCTTGGTTTTTAATGAACTAGAACATGCTTTTTCTCCTTTGAAAGGTTTTCAGTGGTTTATTTCAAATCACAAAATCAAATTTCTTCTCATCCATGGACCCCAGAACTTTCTCACCCTGAATTTGAGGAGGTGGACCCGGTCATGAGTTGATGAGACCAGCAAGGATCCCGGAGGGCTTTGTGACAGAACAGCCACCCTCCTGAGAGCTTTTAGGGAATCAAATACTTACAACCGAGAAGCAGAGAGCACCTGGAGGATACCCCCACTTCCTTTAAAAAAAAAAAAAAGTTCAGGGATGGAAAATTAAAACCCATCTACAGGTATTTTCATCAATCTTTTCCACAGCATGGGCTGAGCTACCATTCACCACCACTCTCCTTTCCCCTTCTTTTTGCTCTTCTGCCAAGAGGGACACCATCATTTCCCTGGGCAACATTAAACAGTCTCTCAAACAACATCAAACTAGGGGTCTTCCCCTCCCTAGTCCTACTGCCCACTCTCCTATGTGGGGAAAACTTTGGGATTACTAATGAGATGTATTTGGTGTTTTGTTTCAAGGCGAGGAAGCTTTTGTCTTGCTTTTCACATGTTCCACATCAGAGTCTGACAGCAAGGCTGCTCTCATGAGTTGATTTTCTACCCTGGCATGTATGCAGTTCTCCAGCCCACAGACACCGCATGCTACAAAGGTTCCATCAAACACTCGTGGACATTGTCTGAGGAGCAACAGTGCCAGAGCCAAGATGACCTAAGGAAAATTAACATCTCAAGCGTTTCCCGAAGGTCAGGCTCTTTCTGCCTTCTCAAAAGCTAGTCTAGGGCTTGAGAAGAAAAGTGATGTGACCCTCCAGCCTTATCTGGGGAGCTAGTTTGTTTCCATCACATTCTTCCAGAACATTCTCCTCACTTGCCCACTCTTCCTCTTGTTCTTTCCCTACAGGGTGGTGATGAGATTATAGAGGTTAGCCCTCTGGACAGGCAAATGTAAAAGAAGGAGCAGGAATCCCACCATCACAGTTACACAAGGGGTTTTCAGAATTCTACCTTGTCATTTAAGTGACTTACCAAAGTCCTCTTAAGTTACCACAACTGTATTTCTTTGCCTTGCACAAAGGCACTAGGGGGCGCTGAGGCACCAGGAAGTCCAAAAGACAAAATGCTTGGAAGTCACAGACCTGAAGGAAATGCTGAGGTACCAGTTCCAGAACCAGGAAGTCCAAAAGACAAAATGCTTGGAAGTCACAGACCTGAAGGAAATGCTGAGGTACCAGTTCCAGAACTTTGCCTCCAGTGTGGGCATTTTTGAGGACATTTCTTCAAAGGTACTTGACATTCTAGGACATGATTCCTACTACTGGCCCAGCAGGTACACAGGGTCTCCCACTTTGATGGTCCCTGTGCTTTCCAGGACAAAATACTGCCCGAAGAGAGGTGATTTTCCATACAGCTTCTGCTCAGAAGGGTCACACAGACGATAACTGCAACAGGAGAAAGATCACCATGAGTCACAGCCGAACAGAAGCAAGAGCTCAAAGAGCATATGCTTCCTTCTCGGCTGAAGTAAATGTCCACCCTACACAGGGCCACCAGGGGCCACCATTCCCACCAAAGTCTAACAGAAGAGGGCCTCCTGGAGTTGTGCAATGAGCGGCCTGCCCAGGGCATAAACTACAGAAGAGCCCACGGTGGCCAGACGCCCACATCTTCCTTCCATGGGGCGTTCCCGTTCGCAGCATTCGGCGATGCGGTACTTGAGATGTTTAGACATACGTTCCCACCTTCCGTTTCTCTAGGCATCTCTCCTCACTAGAACCACCAGTGCCTCAGGCTTGGAGCCCTGGGGGCCTCCAGTGCCCTCCTCCCCTCACTCTCCACCGCTCCTCCATAGTTGCCAAGCCCTGAGGTTCTTCCGGCCCCGCATCACAGGATTTGCTCGCGGTTTCTCCCACAGCCAGCCCCTTGCTTTCAGCACGCTCAGACCATTGTGACAACTTCATGGCTGACCTCTTCTCACTCTCCGAGCCCCGGCTTCCAATTCGTTGTTGGTGCTACACTGTATCACTTTCCGCAACCCGGCTTCCAATTCGTTGTTGGTGCTACACTGTATCACTTTCCGCTCCCCGGCTTCCAATTCGTTGTTGGTGCTACACTGTATCACTTTCTTAATTCTGCTCCGGTCTTAACCATGCCAGGCTCAGGCACTCTCAACGTGCCTACAGAATAACATTCCAGCTCTTCAGCGGGGCATGTGAGGCTGTCCACCTGGCCCCAGAAGCTTTTTCAAACCTGTCACCCTCTGCCCCTTACCTGCACCTGCATCGCTCTCTACCGGATCCCTCAATGTCCTTTTATCTTGCTTTGCACTTCACCAGCTCCGAGACTCCTGTGGGATGCCCCTCTTCTGCTTCCCCATGCGTTAAAATTCTACCTTCCCCTCGAGGCCCAACTCAAATGCCCTATCTCCTAGGAAGGAAGCCCAGGAGCCCCCAGCCAGGAGTAATTTTCCCAGCCTCAGTGTTTCCCTGCCTGCCCCTGGAACACTCCCATGCCTTGTTCTGTAGTCAGGGCACATGTCTGTCTGTCTGCAAGACAGAGGGTCCCTGCAGAAGAGCAGCTGTGACGAACTCCCTTGTACTGCTCACACCCAGTGCTGGGCCCTACCCGTCCCCAGGGACCCACAGTCATCGTTGAACGGATGAATGAAAAGCCTCTATTAGAATCAGCATGAACATCTCTGTCCGGCAGAAAACACAAGCAGTCCCAGGTAGAGTGTGTGGGAACAACATGGCGACATTCTCCCCCCACCCCCCGGGAGAAAGTTTTCCTTCAGTTTCTCACTGAAGCTAGCTCCAATTTTATATCATCTTTATATTTCAAACTTTTTTTAAGATTGTATTTATTTTTCAACAGAGAGAGACACAGCGAGAGAGGGACCTCAAGCAGGGGGAGTGGCAGAGGGAGAAGCAGGCCTCCCTGCTGAGCAGGGAGCCCGATGCGGGGCTCGATCCCAGGACCCTGGGATCATGATCTGAGCCGAAGGTAGACGCTTAACGACTGAGCCACCCAGGCGCCCTATTTCAAACATTTTTATAGAATGTCTTCATTTCATTCTACAGTGCTTTAAAAGTGGGGGGGGGGGGGAACCTTTTGTGGCAAGCTGGTCCTTATTTTGTCCTTCGCTTCAGAAATGGCTGATGAGCAACCGGAGCAGATCAAATCCAGGGGTTCCTTCCGGGACCCTCAGCTCCTCGCCAGACTGCAGGCGCCCCCTGCCTGTCCCGGTCCCTGCTGCATCCCTGAGCCTGCTACAGAGCCTGGCACACTGGGGCCTCTCCAACAAGGCTTGCTGAGCAAACAAATGAGCAATCAGCGGGTGGATGAAGGCCATGAGCTGCTGCCCCAGGCGGCCCTGCCTCGCCCCCAGTACTCCCCAGCTCGGCAGTCAGGTCCCCGCAATGACCTTGGACCCTCTCCTCACCTACCTCTCCCATCAGCATGCAATACCAGCGACATTTTAGGATCTGTGTCTATCAGAGAGTGGCTTCTTCAGGATTGGAGTTCTGTAGCCTGGGTCCTCGATTCGGATTATTTCGTGGGGGTGCGGGGGGGGGGGCACTGAAAGTTCTAAAGAACACCTCACACAGCAATCTCTTAATCCTTACAACAAGCCTAGGGGAGAATGTGAGTTCTCTCCACTCTACAGCTAAGTCTCAGGAGTAACCAACGTGCCCCAGAGCACAGATCTCAGTGGTCAGGCGCGGTCTGGCCACTCCACCCACAGTCGCCATGCTTCCTACCCAGTATGCGATTGACCCCTGGTCATCTATACCGCATCTGGGTACACGCACAGACCTGAGAAAAACTGAGCGGGTTAATACTAATTCTTGTACACAGAGGACTGGCCGCTCGTGGGTTCCACCTGCCTGTTCCCATCAACCACTCACATAGACTCCCCGACCAGGTAACTGAGAGGAGAGGGCCCCTTCCAGCCCAGCCCCCTTAAACAGCGCAAAGTGGGGCAAGAAATTTGGTTCATGCGAGCACAGGTTTGGTCACCCGGTTCGCAGGTGGCCATCCATTTCGTCGCCTAGGAATAGAAACGGGGAGCGCTGTGGCATTGGAGAGCTGGCTGTGTGCGGGCCTGCCTTCCCTACAACCCTTCCCAACTCTCACCCCACCTGCAGCTCCCCCTAACACCGCAGGCCCCTGCAGGGACGCAGGAAGCCCCCATTAACGAGATCATCGGCGACCCCTTGTGGGGATGAGCGGGTACTGCGAGCGGTCTGCAAATGCACGTGCACACCAAGCTTTGTTCCACAGACTGCAAACAGTACCGTATCTTCCCAGGACCATCTATGATTTTGTTCAAAGATATATTTTTGTTGTTGTTGGGGTTAATAAACTACAAACTCATTTAAAAGTTCCTTTGTTAATGCATTTTCTTTTTCAATGAATAGGAAACATACAACTACTCTAATGAGCAGGAGGTTCAAGACACTTTTAACTTCAACAGAGGTCTCTAAACTGGAAGGGTGTGGTGTGAGTGGAAACCTGTAAAGGTTTTGTGCACCATGTGCACCATGAGGGCTGCTCATCATTTACTCTGCCTGGTCTGCTCGTTTACTGGTCAGTGCCCAGGCTGTGACGACAAGCAGGGTCTCTCTCTGGTCACCACTGGATCCCCACCTTGGGGCACAGGCCACTTCTGAGGCCTCACAACCCACTAACCCGATGGCCAGGTTAAGAATGAAACAGCACAGGGGCGCCTGGGTGGCTCAGTCATTAAGCGTCTGCCTTCGGCTCAGGTCATGATCCCAGGGTCCTGGGATGGAGCCCCTCATGGGACTCCCTGCTCTGCAGGAAGCCTGTTTCTCCCTCTCCCGCTCCCCCTGTTTGTGTTCCCTCTCTTGCTGCGTCTTTCTCTGTCAAATAAATAAATAAAATCTTCAAAAAAAAAAAAAGAATGAAATAGCACTGTGAAGGCAGCTTGGAGGAGGGGAGCCCTACAGACTGAGCAGATCTGGGTTGGGTTTTATTTAATGCAGCTTCAGAGAACAGAGAGAAGTGTCTTCAGACTTCTCCTTCTCCCAGAAGGTGTCAAGTTCATAGACTGAGACTATCAACAATCAGAGCCTACACAGTCATTGTGTACAATATTTTATCATCTATTTTTTAAAATCATAGGTATTGCCTTATTCTGATCAACCAGGACAGGTATTATTAGTCCAGTGTTTACCAATAAGGAAACCGAAGCATCAAGAAGCTAATTGACTTGCCAAAGTCACACAATCAGCCAGTGATAGAGCCAGATGGGGCTGGGGGTGTCTGTCTTCTCCCACGGTATTACCACTATATCCTTCTGTCTTTAGCTCAACATAGCCTAACACAAGTGGCAAATGTCCTTAATGTCAAAGTATTCATGTGTCCAACAAAACTTTTGCATCTATGAAGCAAACGTGCTTTCCTCTTTCTATTAATTAGGAGCCAGATGTTCTGGAAGCAGCAATGACAGACTCCCACCACACCTTAAGCCCTAGGGATCAGTGCGGAAGTCACTCTCCCTTAAGAAAGAAAAGAGTAGGGGGTGCCTGGGTGGCTCAGTCCATTGAGTGTCCAACTTTTGGTTTCAGTTCAGGTCATGGTCTCTAGGTCATGGGATCAAGTCCCACGTCAGGCTCTGCACTCAGCTTGGAATCTGCTTAGGACTCTCTCTCCCTGTCCCTCTGTCTCCCCCCTCAATAAAATCTGGAAGGAAGGAAGGAGGGAAGGAGGGAAGGAGGGAAGGAAGGAGGGAAGGAAGGAACAAACGAACGAACGAACGAAGGAACGAAGGAACGAAGGAAAGGAAGGAAGGAATTCCATCTTCCTATTTTCCCACTAGCCAGCAGCCTCCTCTGCACCACCCACCACGAGGATCTTACAGACGTTCAGCAGTGCCAGACATATTTCTTTTTCTCTCATGGCTCTGCCACCCCGCACTCTGCCTGTGGGCGACAGGCTTCAGTGGGTAAGGCTGGCAGAGGTCTCCCCTGTGTCCTCAAAGCAACACAGCCCCTGGGCACCTGAGGACAGAGGAAAATGGAAAGCAGCCTGGCTCCGAGCCACCTGCCTGAGAGTGGAGAAGCTGTTCTGGACACCGCTCTTTGCTCTGCTTCCCATGATTTATGTCGCGAAGCCCGGCCTTTCTCTTTCTCCAGATTTATGACTACCTGTCCCAGGGAGAGCATAAATTACTACATCTATGGCCATTTCAATCTCCGTAAGAGATGGGAGACACCTAGGCTGGCTGCTTTGTCTCCCGGGATATTAGGAGCCATTAGGGTGTGACTGCCGGACCGCAGAAAGCCTGTGGAGGATCAGGGGGCTGTGCTGGATCCTGGGACCCCCGCCGGCTTGCCCTCGCTCTGTGTCTGGGTCAATGATCCTCGTTCTGTAAACACAGCTTCCCAATGGAGGCGAGCACGAAAGAGTCAGAGGATGGGCCTAAACACCTGAGTGCTTTCAGCGCTGCAGAGACACTAAGTCCAGGGTGACCAAGCAACATGTTGGGGAGAGAGACTGGACAAGATGTATAAAAAAGGGTGACGAAGGGTCCCCAAAATCACTCAGCGGGTTTGCACCGAGACTCATCCAGGTCTGTCCTACCCGGCTTATTTCGGAGGGAAGAACACGCCGGCCTGCGCGGGAGGGGGAGCGGCTGATAAGCACAGGGTTCCTGACTCCCAGGACGGGGCTCCCCCCGCCACCGCGACCACACCCCCACCACCTGTCCTTCTCCCTGCAGCGACTCTGTGGCCACAGGAGGTAGGAAGACCAGACTCCGCTCTGTTCTGATGGTGAGTAGGGCATTTTGAAGAATAGCTAGTCTGTCGTCACCGCTTCTCAAAACCCCACTCTCCTTACTAATGTTCCAACACACACAGTATTATCACAATCCCCAGACATGCAAACAAGTTAAGAGAATTTTATAGCAAACACACATTTACCAACCCCCTGGACTCTACCTATAACACTTTACAGACACTTCCTTTTTTTTTTTTTTAAGATTTTATTTATTTATTTGACAGAGAGAGACACAGGGAGAGAGGGAACACAAGCAGGGGGAGTGGGGGAGGGAGAAGCAGGCCTCCCGCCGAGCAAGGAGCCTGATGCGGGGCTCGATCCCAGGACCCTGGGATCACGACCTGAGCCAAAGGCAGGCGCTTAACGACTGAGCCCCCCAGGCGCCCCTACAGACAACTTCCTTGATCACATTTTTATCCATCCATCAATGCATTATAATTTTTTGGCATTTCCAAATAACTCACAGACATCAGTGGACTTCACCTCTAAACAGTTCAGCTGGCATATCATGCCCTAGAGTTAAAATTTTCTTTGCTTTTTTTGGGGGGGGGATGTACAAGGTGTGGAATACATAAATCTCAAGTGTTTTATCGTATTAAGTTCTTAACATTAAGTAATAAATATTAAGTTAAAATGAGAAAGTGAATTAACTTTGTTTTCAGCATTGAGAAATACACAGTGCCCCCTCAAAATGATGAGATTTGCCTTCGGCTGGTCTGTACCTTCTCATGGAATGTTCCCGCAAATCCACGCTCAGTGGTGGGGACCCAGATGGAAAGCAGTTTGCTCTTCAGTTCAAGAATGCCTCTCTTTGATCCCCCTCAACCCAGCTTGTCTGACTTCACTCCTGATCCATCTCTCTGCCTTGTGGCCTGGCCCTCATGAAGGACACCTGTCTTCTCGGACGACAGGTGCTGGCCACCGAGGGCAGGCCCAGAGCCTCATGCCTGAGGGTGATTTGCCAGCTGGGACAACAGCCCTCTACCCCAGGGCTTCAGCAGGCCCAGCAACGGCCAGATAGTAGCTTCTGGAACAGCAAGATCAGCAGAGTAAGATTGGTGTTGATCAAAGGAGGCTAACCGGTTGGCCTAAAGAAGGCCACAAGGTTTGTGAGAGAGGGAAGGATGGCAGGCAGCAGGAGTCACATTCCAGGGCAGTGCATCTGGTCACACAAACCCCTCACTGTGCTCTCCCACGATGGTTTTGGAGCCAGATGGCACCAACTGCGTCCTGCCCCAAGTCTTCTGGGGCTTTGCCCCAAGAAGCTGTCACGGTGATGCTCCATGCCTTCCCTTCCCCCTCTATTAGAGCCACCTGGGGACACAAGTCAGGGTCAAAGCTGAAGGGCTTGGGAGCTGCAGAGATGAGACCTGACAGCCCCCCTCCAACCTTACACGGGGCAGATACCACCACTGAAGTTGCTCAGGTCTTCAACTGTCATTTTAGCAAAAGTAACGCAGGTTGATCACAGAAAGTTTAAAGACTACATATAAGAATATATCTATTTGCCCATAATTCCATTACTACAAGAGCACCTCCATTAACATTTTGGTTTATAAACTTTCAGCCCTTTATCACTCATGTGCATTTATATATTTTAAAAAAAAGTAAAATCGGGGCGCCTGGGTGGCTCAGTCAGTTGAGCGTCTGACTCTTGGTTTAGGTTCAGGTCTTGATCTCAGGGTCCTGGGATGTAGTCCCGAGTCTGGCCTCGTGCTGGGCATGGAGCCTGCTTGAGATTCCCTCTCCCTCTCCCTCTGCTCTTTCTCTCTCTCTCAAATAAATAAATCTTTAATAAAATAAAAAGTAAAATCAAATAAAAAAATACTCTATCTGCTATTCTGTAATCAGCTTTTAAAAAAATCCATGTTATTTTAACTATCTATTCAATTTAAACTTATTCTCTCTATCTTTCACTTAAAATTTTTTTATTTTTTATTATGAATATTTTAGAGTAAACATAAAAGTAGAAATGCTGCAATGAATCCCCATGTAATTATCACTCATATTCTATTAATCAAGGCTTTGACACATTTTTTTCCATGTGACCTTTTTTTTTTTGGCTAAAATAATATACAGCACTTCCCAGACATTGTGTCAATTCCCCTACTTACTTCAGCACCCTTCCCCAAAATACATGGAGAAATTCTTACATCACGATGCCATTATCACACCTAATACATTTTTGGTATCATCTGATACTCACTTCATAATATAGTTTGCCTAAATATCTAAACAATGCATTTCTTACATTGGTTTATTTGAATCATGAACTCTAAATGAGAAATAAAATTATTTGTGCAAACAGGCATTCTGGGAACCACGGCCCCCAGGAATACTGCCCAAGTTACGCAGTCACTGGGACCCCCTGCAGCATTAAGACTGTATGTTCATGGTATTTTCACTGCTTCTAGAGAGATCAGGCTGCCTAGTCCTACCTCTTCAGGGTCTCCAGCGGCTCCTTCCTGCTCATGACGCCGGTGTCTGGGTCCACCATGGTTAAAATGCACCTGGACATACACACACAGCATCATACAAGGGACAAAGCAGAATGGCCTTAGCCCTCCCCTCCTTCTCCCTGCCAGGGGTGGAGGAGCCTTACCTGGAACAAGCCATTATTCTTTTCATTATCACGTCGCCAATAAGCAGCTCATCCCACGAATCCTAGGAAACAAAGCACAAAATTCCTGTGAGCCCTTCTGAGCCCTTGCCCGGACACACCTGTGTAGGGACTTCACATGAGGTGCCGCCTAGCAAAGCCACTTACACCCAAGATGGCAGACATTTACATCAGCCCTGAGAAGCCACACACCCTCCTGTCCGCTCTCTGCCTATGACATGTCTGTTCATCTTCCCGAAGTGAAAGTCTCTCTCTGCTCTCTGTGCTTGGAACTCCCCTCGGACAGAGGCCACTGGGCTCGAGGAGCGGGGAATGGAAGGCTTGGGGCCCCCAGAGGGCGTGGGGGACAGAGAGAAAGGGCGTGGAGGGGGAATCACTCTAAATTGTGCAGCCTCAGGTGGATTTAGACCCTGAGGGCATTGGTAGGTTTACCTCGCATCTCCCCTGGTGGATCCGAACAGATCAAGAGGGTGCCCATCGTCCTTATGTCTGCATCTCCCCTGGCGTGTGAGCACAGCACTCCAGCCCAGCAGGCTCCTCAGGCATTGGCCCACAGCCTGGGTCAGTGGTGCCTCCTTTTCAGGACAAATCAGATCAATGGACGTGGCGCCCCCTCAGATCCAGCAGGGGAGATAGGAAAAGTTAACGATCGCTTTATTTTTTAAAGTTCCAAAAACTCTGAGCAAAAGCACTGTGCGGTCGTACACTGTGCGTGGGTCTAAGTGCACAGGCAAGAACTGATCTGGAGGTTGAGGGGAACAAAGCCTCGGATTGCTCTGCTCAGGGGAGGTTTTATGGAAAAGATAGGACTGGAATGGAACCTTCCAGAACAGAGACTTTGGAAGGCACAGAAGGGTGAGGAGGCTCAGGGAATGATTAGGAGGAGGACACTGAGGAGACAAAGGACATGTGAGCCCAGCCCTAAACTTCCCACCCAGGGAGGGAAGTGCCACTGCCCGAGGGCTGAAGACAAAAATTCTTGAGTTAAAACCAACCTGCCCAGTCCTTTGTTGGTCACAAGCCAGAAAGAGACCTGCAGACTCAGAATTTTACCTCTGAGAGTGTGTATCATTCTTGCTAATACGTATTGTAGTTTTTAATTATAAAATGGGTCTCTTAACTGCAGGTGTCACAAGGATCCCAAAAAGCTTGGGCCGCCAGACTAGAGCAGCCCCCAGCCTGTTCTGTGTGCATCTGCCCACCAGGGGGCACTGTGGTCATAAAAAAAAACATAAAAGATGCAAAAGGGGAAACGTGGGTGGTTCTGGGTAGGAAATTAATTTATTATTCATTAAAGAAGTATTTCCAGAGCCCCTTTTAGGTTAGGGGTTGAGTCACAGATATATAAGGTAAAAAATTCCACCATAAGGAAAGCCAGAGATGTAAACGGGTCTAAGGCCTGAGCCCTGGGATACTCTGAGCCTGAGCAGACCCTTAGGGGCCGCCAGCTCCCGTCCAGTCTGGGTTGATAACACCCCTGGGGTCACCTAACCGCCTGCGCTCACCCCCTTCCTGGCCTGTCGCGCTGGCCTGTTCACAGGCTGATCACCTGGGGCTGTGATCTCCTTGGGAGAAGCAGCCATTCTTCTTCAATCCTGTTTTTCCACGTGTCACCCACAGTGCAGGGGACACAGGGGCACCAACTCACAGTGGGATGAGTGACACGCTATGACAAAGTGAGCTCAGCCAAAATGCTGTATTAACATCCGACTTAAAATGTAAAATACTCCCAGTTAGGGAGCGCTCAGAGTTAGATGGAAATGAAGACTTCCGGAACAAGATTCCGTTCAAACAAATCAAAATCTGAGGTCCTACTCTGGGCTGTCTCCTCTGCACTCAATTTCATCTACATCTGACCACCTCCCAACTCTGGGGTAGCAAACGTCATCAACAAGACCCAGGGCTCAAGGACTGCGGGGCGGAAGGAAGCTTAAGTCGGTCATAGCTGGGGGAATGCCTGAGCCAGGCACCTTCACTCTGATTGTAGGACAGAAACCCTCCCCCACCTCTGTCTGACACTTTCCACCTCAGGGAGCTTTTCCGCAGATTATCCACCTTGATTCTGACAGCTGCCCTCAAGGGAGGGGCCGGCTGAAATCATCTACAGGTGCAGGAAGCAAGGGCCTCGAGGGGTGCAAGGACCTGTCCAGGGTCACACAGCCACTTAGTGAAGCAGGTGGATTCAAATCCGGTGCCCCAACCTCATGCACGCCCCCTACGATGCTCAGAGTTCCTTTGGCCCCTGGTACAGTCTGGGTTCAAGACCCAGGTCCTCCACTTCTTGCCATGGGGCAGCCTGGGACGAGCCAGGTCATCCCCACCCCAGGCCTCTCCTCTCCCCCTTATAAAAGGGGAATGATGACTTTCATCTCCCTGGGCTGCAAAGCACAATGTGAGCATTAAATGGAAACCCTCCCCCTCCTTTCTCTTTCCCTGAGAAGGAAAACCCTCCAGAGAAACTGCTTTCCTGGCCACAACTGGTGCGAGATGAATATCAATGAGATGGTCAAAGGCAACCCACACTGATTTTTCCCTCTTGTCTGAGTCCGACTGAACTGCGCAGGATGTGAGCAAGGGCAGACGAGCTCCCTTGTCACTGTGGAACACGGAGAGAGCCCAGTCCAGGCTGTCGGGGAGAGAGCACATTTCCCACCTCACACTAGGAGCTGACCTGCCATCTTTGAAAGACAGGATACGCTCGGAGCGGTTCACATAAAATGTCAGAGGTGGATTTGGAGTTACTTCTATTGCCCTTCACTGACTGACACTGCATTTATACTTTTCATAAGTTACCTCAGCCAAACTGATCCTTTAACAAGCCTATAAGGTAATCCTAGGCAGAAAGGACCACCCCATTCTCCAGGCAGGTAAAGGAGCCTCAGAGGGAGCACACAGAGTCCTACAGGGGCCAGCAAGGAAGCCGACAGCCAACCTCGGAGCCTTGGGTTTGAGTGTGGGCTTCAAACCTCTGGACTGCTTTTTTTTTTTTTTTAGATTTTATTTATTTATTTGACAGAGAGAGACACAGCGAGAGAGGGAACACAAGCAGGGGGAGTGGGAGAGGGAGAAGCAGGCTTCCCGCGGAGCAGGGAGCACGATGTGGGGCTCGATCCCAGGACCCTGGGATCATGACCTGAGCCGAAGGCAGACGCTTAACGACTGAGCTACCCAGGCCCCTAGACTGCTTCACCAAGCCCCCAGGCCACCAATCTCTGCCTTCATGGTTGACAAGGGACAGAACCAAACAAAACATCCAAAGACAATGACAAAGGTAAATCTGCCACCAGAATCATGTGGCCCTCATGCTAAGCCACAGCGCAGACATCTGAGTGCAGATCAAAGGTGACACTGGAAGAATTTTAGGGTAGTTCCATCTAGCTTGGGGACTCCACTCCCACACCCCAACAGCCATACTTCAACAGCCTGTCTTCTCCTGGGGCCATCAGTTGAATAGGAAAGCCAACTTCAACAAGACATGAGCACACCCTGCGTTTGATCCATGGCCCACACACATCATGTATTTTATGCTATATAAATTTGGCTCAAAAACTACTCTACCTACTGAGAACTGTCCTTAGAAGTCTCAGACCCAGAACCGCCCCATCACCAGCATGTCATTTATATTTGCGCCCTCCTTGCAGAAGTCCGCATTGATTAGATGGTTAAGAAATCAAAACTCTGAATTGTCTAGCATACAACCAATAACTAGTGAATTCTTCAGAATAATCTAATGCAACATCAGAGGCTCTTATACCTTAAAAAAAAAAAAAAAGTTAAATCCAAGAAAAAGGACAAGGAAGGCATCAAGTTACCTCTGCATAGACACCACACCCTGAAATTACAATATTGGGCCTGAAGTTAGTCATTTTAACTTTCTTCTCCAGCCTGGAATTGAGATCTGCCAACGATGCCTCAGAAAGGATCAAGTATGGGCTGGTATCTGAGTACACAATCTGGTAAGGAAATAGAAATGGTTAGAATGTGGTACACAGAGGTCACATGTGTCTAGTTCCTGGAACCCTCTCTTCCCCGGCCCCACCCCCGTGTGCACACGCACGCACAAACACACGCACAAACACACACACACACTGTTTCTAAATATTTCTTTTAGTTCTTTATATAGAAAAGTCATAGTGGTTCAGAAGTCTTAAATAGCCTTGCAGATAACAGGAATTACATGATGGAATGAAGAGAACTTGGCCTTGGGATCAAGAGCTGCCACTGGTCAAGTGCCCTTAAGGAAGTCACTCCACCTTTCCAAGCCTCAACTTCCCCAGTGTTGATGGGCTTGATGACCTCAATACAGGTGATAAAAATACTCACTGCTTCCCTGGATACCTATTAGTTAATGCAACATGCAAATCAACATCAAATTCGTTTACTGACCATTTATATAGTTTTTTTTAACAGCCATAATAATTGTGCTACCAACCCTCCCTTTATGATGAATCCTTACAGCCTTATTCCTGAAAGGGCCAACCTGGTCACTTTAAGTCTGTGGATCTCCATACTCCCACACTCGTTTGCCAATTGTGATCTGCCAATTGCAATCACACTGTAAAAAAGGTTGGACTCCACATACAACTACAGAATAGAATGGAAAAGATCTGGACGTAGAACAGTTTTGAAACCCTGTCGGCACTGGAAGGCTTACATAAGTAGGAAGGTAGATGCCCATGGGAAAAATGCAACAGTCCCCCAAATCAAGAAACACAGATGAAGTTTCCAAAGGAAGGGCTTTTATTTTTTTGCCTATTTTTTATAATCCCCAGCCACTGCTCAGGCCAAGCTTCCCGGCAAAAATGACAGGGCGGAGCTCAGCAGACAGGCTGCCCCGCCTGATGGGCTCTGCACCCCTGAGGAAGCCAGTCTTCCACAGGACACACCAAAGGCCAAAGCCCAGGGGTGCTCCTCTGACCTGGTCGGTGGGCCGGAACGCGTCCAATATTTGGTGAGAATTTCTCGGTTGCAGGTGAGGCTCAAAGTACACCAGGCGATAGGGCTGCGTCTTCAGGAAGCTAGTTATCCACTGGGCCGCCGCCTCCCCACAGTCCCTGCCCTCGATCTCCAGGCCATGCACTCTGCAGGGGGTGGCAGGGGCAAAGAATGGCCGTGGCTTTGAAACTCTGGACACCCTAGCATGTCCCACACATATCTGAAAAGCTGGGATGTCACTGCAATTCCTGAATTATCAGGAAACATCATTTTAGCCTGGCCCTGCCTCCCAACCCCTGTGTGAGGCTCAATGAAGTCAGTTTCAAACCTTGCTTTCCCCAGTTTTATGACGGAGTGATGCATACCTGTGCCTCCCTATCTGGATGCATGGGAGAACAAAATAAGATTATAGGTTTGAAAAGATACAGAGTTCTCCAGAAGAAAATGAATACATCAATATAAAGTAAACTAACAATTACTGCAAAATCTGGTTCACCCAGCTAGATAGCAACCACAAATCTTTACTAATAGGCCAGCTAAACATTACCAGTATGATGATAATGAAACTAGATGCGGCAATGTATGTGAAAATGTTCTATAAAATCTAAAACATTATAGACAACAATAATCTGATTTGATTTGGTTGCTAGCAGTAAGCGTTGGATTTGAAGTCTCCCCTGCCCCAGACATACAGGATGCAGAACTGCATGGCAGCTGTATGTGTCTCACAGCTCAGAGAGGAAAGAAACAGTTATAGGCTGGTGTTTCCCAGGTGTAGGACCATCACTATTATGGGTATTCAAGATAAGACTCACACTTGGGTACAACAGGAAAGAATGGTGAGCGGCAGAGAGAGAACATGATTCTGTTCAGTTTCACGATAGTAAGGCTTTAACTTCTAGCAACACGTGATAATCATCTCTTTTTTAAAAAGAAAGAACGGACCTCAGGTCCAGAGACTTCTGCAGGCAATATTTCTAGCTAGAATTAGGTAACATTCCACTTATAGCATATATTTTTTAAAGATTTTATCTATCCATTTGAGAGAGAGAGAGAGTGCACGCACAAGCAGGGGAAGGGCAGAGGGAGAAGCAGACTCCCCGCTGAGCAGGGAGCCCGATGTGGGGCTCTATCCCAGCACCCTGGGATCATGACCTGAGCCGAAGGCAGACGCTTAACTGACTGAGCCACCCAGATGTCCTGAGATACACATTTCTTATGGAATTATAATACATTGATATTTTATTACTGAAGATGTACGTAAATGAACTCACTACACACCCTGTACAATAAGAAAATACTAAGAATAAGAAAAATAAATAAATGCCTTTAAGGTCTTTTTTAAAAGCTAAATCAATTTGAAGGAAAACATTAAATAAGTACAGTTGACTCTTGAACCACGTGGAGGTTAGGAGTGTCAACCCTCCATGCAGTGGAAAATCCACATATAACTGTTGACCTCCCCAAAATTTAACTACTAATAGCCTACTGTTGACCAGAAGCCTTATGGGTAACATATAAACTGGTGATGAACACATATTTTGTATGCTATGTGTATTATCTATTGTATTCTTACAATAAAGCTAAAGAAAAGAAAATGTTATTAAGAGAATCATAAAGAAAAGGAAAGAAATGTGTAAGACTGCACGGTATTTACTGAAAAAAATCTGCATGTTCAAATCCACAGAGTTCAAACCTCTGTTGCTCAAGGCTCAATTGGATGCCCGAGACCCAGCACAAAGCATGGCTGAGTTGTACCAATGCCTTAAGTTTGGGAAAGAGGAGAGAGTCAGGTAGACCTACTCGGGGGTGCATCCTGTTCCCACAAATGACTAGCTCCATGACCTTGGTTTTATCTCTTACTTGGTGCCTTAGTTTCTTCATCTATATAATGGGGATAAAATCACAACCTTCTTATGAGGATCAGGGATCATCTATACAAAGTCCCCCAAACAATTCTGAGGTTTCGGATGTGCTCAGTAGATGGTAGTAATTATTCTAGTTTTGGGGGTTTTTTTTCCCAGTTATTTCAAGTGAGCTTTCTTCATAGCAGTCTCTTATGATCCTTTGCATTTCTGTGGTATCAGTTCTAATGCTTCCTCTTTCATTTCTGATTTTATCTGAGTCTGCTCTCATTTCTCTTAATCTAGCTAAAAGTTTGTCAATTTTATCTTTTCAGAAAACCAGCTCTTATGTGTGCCAACTGTCCTCAATTTTTTAAAAAATAGGGGCACCTAGGTGGCTCAGTCATTAAGCGGCTCCCTTTGGCTCAGGTCATGATCCCAGGGTCCTGGGATCGAGCCCCACATCGGGCTCCCTGCTCAGCAGGAGGCCTGTTTCTCCCTCTCCCCCCCGCCTTGTGGTCCCTCTCTCGCTGTGTCTCTCTCTGTCGAATAAATACTTTTTTTAAAGTTAAAAAAAATGTTTAAATAAAAATAAACCAGTTCTCCATTTTGTTCATCGTTTCTATTATTGTTCTGGCCTCTGTTCCATTTATCTTATCAAAGATCTGCTCTGATCTTTGTTATTTCCTTCCTTACGTTAACTTCGGGCTTAGTGTGTTCTTTCTCTAACTCCTTGAGGTATAAAATTCAGCTGTTTATCTGAGATCTTTCTTTTTTTCTAATGCCGGCATGTATCACTATAAACTTCTCCCTGAAAACTGCTTTTGCTGCATCCCATAGGTTTTGGTAAGTTGTGTTTCCATTTTCGTTTGTTTCAAGATGTTTTCTTACATTTTCCTTTCGATTTCTTCTTTGACTCACTGGTTGTTCAGAAGCGTATTGTTCAACTTCTGTATGTTTGTAAACTTTTCAGCTTTCCTCCTCTTTTGGTTTCTAATTTCATACCATTGTGGATGTAAAAAAATATGTGATATGATTTCAGTCTTCTTAGTTTGCTGACTTTGTTTCATGACTTGTCACAGGATCTACGCTGGAGAAGCCTTCTTGTGTGCTTGAGCAGAGCATGTATTCTGTTGCTGTTGGAGAGAATGCTCTGTAAATGTCTGTTAGGCCCACTCGGTGTGAAGTATGGCTCAAGGCCAACATTTCATTAGTGAGTTTTCTCTCCACATGATCTCTCCATCGTTGAAAGTGGGATACCAAAGTCCGGACTATTGCTGTCTTGTCCACTTCTGTTAGTATTTGCTTAGTATATTTAGGAACTCCAAGGTGGGGGGGGCATATATATTTACGATTGGTACATATTCTTGATGAATTTATCTCTTTTGGGGGCACCTGGTGGCTCAGTCGGTTGAACGTCTGCCTTCGGCTCAGGTCATGACCCCAGGGTCCTGGGATCGAGCCCCGCATCGGGCTCCCTGCTCAGCGGGGGGCCTGCTTCTCCCTCTCCCACCTTCCCTATCTCACCCCCCTGCAGCTTGTGCTCTCTCTCTCTCTCTCTCAAATAAAAAAATCTTAAAAAAAAAGAATTTATCCCTTTACATAATATAATGTCCTTTTTTGTCTCTTATTACAATCTTTGGCTGAAAGTCTATTTTGTTTGATTAAATACAGAAACCCTTGCTCTCTTTTGGTTTTTGGTTTCCATGTGTGTAAATATCTTTTCTTAACCCTTCACTCAGAGCCTATGTGTGTCCCTAAAGTTGAAGTGAGTCTCTATGAGGCGGCAGATAAATGGGTCTTGTTTATCCATCCAGCCTCTGTGCCTTTGACTGGAGAATTTAATCCATTTCCATAAATTATTAATAACAAGGGGCTCCTGGGTGGCACAGTCAGTTAAGCATCCAACTCTTGATTTCGGCTCAGGTCGTGATCTCAGAGCCATGAGATTAAACCCCCACGTCGGGCTCCATGCTTGGTGTGGAGACTGCTTAAGATTCTCTCTTGCCCTCGTGTTATGAACAAACAATGAATCATGGAACACTGCATCAAAAACTAATGATGTAATATATGGTGATTAACATAACAATAAAAAATTAAAAAAAAATAAAAAAAAATAAAAAAAAAAGATTCTCTCTTGCCCTCTCCTTCTGCCCCTCCCCCCACCAGCCGTTGAGTGCACCTGTGCACTGTCTCTAAAAAAAAAATGATTGATAACTAAGGACCAATTAATGCCATCTTATTATTTTCTAGCTGATTTGTAATTCCCTTGTTCTCTTCTTCCTCTTTTTCTATCTTCCCTTGTAAATTGATGGTTTTCCATAGTGAAATGCTTTGATTCCCTTCCCTTTATCTTTTATGATTCCACAGAGGATTTTTTGCTCTGTGATTATCATAAGGTTTAATTAAAACATCTTATAGATACAGCAGTCTATTTTATGCTGATAATTTAATTTTGATCTCATACAAAAACTCTACTCTTCTACTTCCCACTTCATGTTTCTGATGTCACAATTCACCTGTTTTTATATCACATATTTATTAACAAATTATTGTAGCTATAGTCATAATACTTGTCATTTAACCATTATGCAAGACTTAAGTGATTAACGCACCACATATTACAGTATTTGCGTATTCTGAATTTGATTTTGTGTTTATTTTTTATTTAATTCTTTTAGTAATCTCTACACCCAACATGGGGCTCAAATTCATGACCCCAAGATCAAGAGTCACATACTCTACCAACTGAGCCAGCCAGGTGCCCCAATTCTGTGTTTACCTTCATCAGTGTGTTGTATATTTTCATATGTTCTCATATTAGCATCTTTTCCTTTCAGCTTGAAGAACTTCTTTTAGCATTTCTCGTGAGGCAGATGCAGTGGTGATGAACTCCCTCAGCGTGTGTTTGTCTTGGAAAGTCCTTATCTGTCCTTCACTTCTAGAGGCTAACTTTGCCGGAGAGAGTATTCTTGATTGGCAATATTCTTGATCACCCCACTCTCTCCTAGCCTGTAAGGTTTCTGCTGAGAAGTTGGCTGATAGCCTTAGGGGGGTGCCCTTGTAAGTTACAAGCTTCTTGTCTCTTGCTGCTTTTAAGATTCTTTTCCTTTGATTCATGAACTTGGCGATGCAAAGGTCTCCCCAGATTTAGAAAGTTCTCCGCCATTACTTCTTTAACTAAATTTTCTGCCACTCCTACTTTTTTCTTCTTCGGGAACTACAAGAATTCACCAATCGTTTCTTTTAATGGTAATCCATAGAGCACATTGGCTTTTTTCACTCTTTTTCATTCTCTTTAATTTGTTCTCCTCTGACTGGATAATTGGAAGATCTGGTCTTCGGTCCCAAAGATTCCTCTGTTTGCTTGACCCATGTTGCTGTTATAACACTCTAGTGCATTTTTCATTTCATTCATTTTATTCTTCAGCTCCAGAATTTCTCTTTGGCTCTTTTTTTTTTTAAATCATTTCTATCTCTTTGTTTTGCTTCTCACTTTACCCATTTATTATTTTCCTGTTTTCACTGAACTGTCTCTCCATGTCTTCTTGCATCTCATGGAGTTTCCTTAAAACAGCTATCTGAGAGCGCCTGGGTGGCTCAGTCGTTAAGCGTCTGCCTTCAGCTCAGGTCATGATTCCCGGGTCCTGGGATCGAGCCCCTCATCGGGCTCCCCTGCTCAGCGGGAAGCCCGCTTCTCCCTCTCCCTCTCCCCCTGTTTGTGTTCCCTCTCTAGCTGTGTCTCTCTCTGTCAAATAATTAAAATCTTAAAAGAAAAAAACAGCTATCTGAGTGCTTTATTGGGTAAATCATACACCTCCATGTCCTTGAAATAGGTTACTAGGTTCCTATGCTCTCTTGGTGATGTCATGTTTCATTGACTTTTCATTTTCCTTGGGGTTTTGTATTGCCGTTTTCATATTTGAGTGGGAATTACCTCCTCCAGTCTTTACTAACCGCCTTCAGTAGAGAAGATTCATAAATACCTACAATATGAGGCCCTTATATTAGCACAATTTGTTCTCTGCCTTTTTTCTTTCTCTTCCTACATTTCTCCTATGTTCTGAGCAGCCTCAGCTGTGTCACTGGGTCCAACATTCCACCGACACACTGTCCCAAAAAATCCAAGCCAAAAAAAAAAAAAAAAAGTCCAAATGTTCCTAAAACTTTCAACAAAGATAATGTAGGCATGGTTTGAGGCTATTTGCCTGAATAATCCATATAAGGCCCTAATTCTCTGTATCCTGTTAGTGGCTGGCATGACTTGTAAGAAAATCAAGCAACAACCTCAACAGTAAAAACAGGTGTACTGGCTATGATCATGACCTTTTGAAAGTGACCCCTGCATCCCAAGACTCATCAGAAATCTTTAGGAGACTGTGGGCTGAAGTTACAAGTCCTTCACAAGAGAATGGCCTGTGCTGCCAAAGAAACCCAGGTCCAAAAGGTCCTTGACATCTTCACCCTAAGAGTCTGTAAACTATTGTAACATGTTTAAACCTTCTCATTTTGCAATTTCCAAACATGCTCTTGTTTAGTCTTTGAGTGTGGACCAGAGAGCCTGTACAGGGCCATGAAAAAAGTTTCCACATAATTCCAAATGAATTAATAATTAAATGGAAAAAAATAACCACAAGAAAGTATGGGCAGATACCCAGTCATGGCAAAGAAACAGGAGCCAGGATGTGAACAAATATATAATACAAATTGCAACAGACATATTAAAAAATTTGCCTCAGGGACACCTGGCTGGCTCAGTCCATGGAGGATGCAACTCTTTGATCTTGGGGTTGTGAGTTCAAGCCCCATGTTGGGTATAGAGCCTACTTTAAAAAAAAAAGTAAAAATAAAAAGTTTGCCTTGGACAGTAAATTAAATGCAAATTAAAGTAACAAGAAACTGCCATCTTTTTCCTATAAAAATGGCCAAATATTTTTGCACACAGTGGTCAGAATGCAATTAGACAGAGATCCCCATAAAATACTGGTAGCTATACAGTTGGTATAAGCATTCTGCAAAACTATTCAGCAACGTATATCAAAAGTCTATAGTTTCTTGTTTCTAGCAAAACCACTGCTAAAAATTTTTCCCTAAGGAAATACTAAGCATTTTGAACAAAGATTTATACCAAGATTTTTTCACATTCTTCTTCACACCTGGAAATAATAGAAAACAATCCAAATATTTAATTGTGGGAACATGTTAAAATGCATTATAAGACACACCCTCAGAATGAAATAGTAGGCCAACGTGAAGATTATTTTTGAAGATTGTGAACAATATGAAAAGGTGGGGTGTCTGGGTGGCTCAGTCACTAAGCATCTGCCTTCAGCTCAGCTCATGATCCCGGGGTCCTGGGATCAAGCCCCGCATCAGGCTCCCTGCTCAGCGGGAAGCCTGCTTCTCCCTCCCCAACTCCCCCTGCTTGTGTTCCCTCTCTTGCTGTCTCTCCATTAAATAAATAAATAAAATCTTTAAAAAATATATGAAAAGGTACTCAACATATCAAGTATATGGCAGTATTCAAGACTCTGATTTTTATATTATTTCTTTTAAAGTATTAACTACAAAGACAGAAAACATCAGAATATTACTTATAGTTAGTTACCTCACAGGTTTTTCTTTACTTTTTTTTTAGTATTTTCCAGTCTTTCAACTACGAATATGTATTACATTTATAATTTAAAAAAAACATCAAATTAAAATAAGGACATATTATGTCTGAAACTCTAAAATATTACAGAAATTAGATGGGTATTGCATCTTATAAACTTCTGGGGATCTTTAGATATTTTTCAGCTAACTGGGATCTACATTTTTTGATGTGATGTTATTTTCTATGATAGGCTACGGACTCCATTCAGCCTTCACAATGCATTTTAACTCAAGATGCAGAAACGATGACAAAGTATAATTAGACCAAATTCTAATTTCCCCATGATGGGATAAAAAATCACCTCGAGACATCAGGTCTCAGAAGCAAAGCTAGTTTTCTTAGACTAACTGTTTCCTTACAGCCCTTCTAATGTTGGGGAAAGAGCCTCTGTACAAAGTCCCTTCCCGGCTGAAATCTCCACCCTCGCTATCACGCAGACAGACCCCTGGGCACATGCAAGTCGGATCACTCTCCTGGTTGCAGCTGTCTTTTCTATCTTAGAACGTCCTTTCATTAGTGCTAAATATCACAGTTCACAAAAATATTTGTGACTCCCTTCCTAACTCAGATATGGAAGGTTCCCAGTCTCTCCAGGCGTAATAGGGCAAGTCCGATGGTAATACCTAGATCGCATTTCACCCCTTCCTGGACATTGTCCACCATCACTCCCACGTCACCTCTGTCCTTCATCCTCTGGTGGTGTTATTTTCTCTACCCCTGCCTTACCTGCACTTGTAAACTGCATTCGTGGCCGGTGTCTTGAGGGGCAACTGCAGGTCCTTCGTGTAGGCTGCACTGAGAGTCAGGGCATCACCCTCACAAGTCAGGGAAATCAGGACCAGACGAGGCTCCTGTCGAGCTGTAACCATGTTCCCCTTCTCATTGATCACCAGCCAAAACCTGCCATGTTCAAAACACAAGATACACGTTGCCCACCATGACGGGCGGTCAGTCTCTGTGGGAGCTTCAGGCATATAAATGTACTCTTTGATTTCCTCCCTGTCAGCTTGGTGTGTGTGAGTTTGTGTGTCTGTGTGTATGTGTCTGCCCGTCTATCCTTAAACATCAACTCAGCAGCACAGCAAGACTGAGGCTGTCCGTTAATTTCAAAGGGTTTAGGAACCAGTCAAGCATCCAATATATATATAATATCTTCAGAACATTTTGAGCTCCTGGATGGCACAGAAATCAAAGATGTTATTATATTTTCATCTCAGCTGCCAGAAATCCTGACCACTTTCATTAAACATGCCCCAAAAAGATGACAAGAAACTATTTCCTGGAAAGACGTTAAGAGCACAAGGAAGCACCATGCCTGGCACACAGTAGGCCCTGGGCTCCTGCAGTGAAATAGCAAGATTGTTGCTCTGTTGTTCTCAGAGCATGGAGCTCAGTGGGACAGCATAGGATGCCACTTAGACCTTGCCAAATCCACCCCTACCTTTTTAAAAATTACTGTTTCGTATTCAGGGCGGTGAATTCTGCAATTTGCTCAAAGGTCTATCATTACTATGGCCAAAAATTTTTCTGGCACAACACTCCTAATCTAGAGGCACTTCTCAGGAAAAAAAAAAAAAAGATAAATGGAGAAATAAGAGCAGTTGAAAATGGTTTCAGGGGTGGGAGGTGGGGAGTCATTTGTATAGGTTATTTCTCAGCTACTGAGGAAGCAAAACATATTGACATGTTGGTAATTTCAATTCACACTGGATCAAGTGATTACAGTTATAGAAGTGAACTTGTGCTTTTGGAGCCCATAAACATAACATGCCAGTGAATATGTGAGGTTGTTAAAGAGCTTCCTTGCATCACCTCCAGCAGGTCATCATGGTTGAGATGTTTCAGCTACACTAGAAGAACGAGGTTAGTGGGAGCCCTTTCCTGAACTGCCCGTTTATCAGTCCTCATTCTTGACCCAGACAGAGCGCTTCCCTGCTCCAAATCTTTTGTACCAGCACAGGAATATTCTTCTTCATGTAATAATTCTTCCAGATAATGGTGGAAGTTTGATCTTGCCTTTCTTTTTAATACTTTAAAGTAATCTCTATGCCCAACAGGGGGCTCGAACTCACGACCCCAAGATCAAAAGTCTCAGGCTCCTCCCCCTGAGCCAGCTGGGCATCCTGGCAGTCTGATCTTTCTAAATCACCAATCTAATCATGTCACCCCCTCATGAAAAATCCCTTCATGGCTCCTGCTTTCAGGATAAAACCCTAACTCTTCGACAAGGCAGGCAAGGCCCTACATAACCCAGCTACCCTCCCAGCCATTCACAACTCCTTGTGCCCTCACGCAGGCCAGCCTCTTTCTTTTTTAATTTTTTTATTGTGGTAAAATATATACAACATCAAGTGCCTGGCATGCTCTTAGGTATCTCCAAAAGGATTGAAAACAGGGCCTCACACAGATACTTGCACACTGATGTTCATAGCAGCAATATTCACAACACCAAAACATGGAAACATCTACAAAGAATGGATATTTTTTCAAGGTGTTTTTAATCATTTTAGGTGCACAATTCAGTGGCATTAAGTACCTTCACAATGTTATGCAACCATCACCAGTATCAATTTCCAAAACTTTTTTTATCATCCCAAATAGAAACTTTGAACCTATTAAGCAATAACTCCCCGTTCCCCCTCTCCCCCTGAGCCCCTGGTAAACTCTAATCCACTTCCTGTCTTCACGAATTTGCCAATGCAGCTATTTCATATAATTAGGATCACATATCTGTCCTTTTGTGCCTGACTTATCTCACTTAACATAATGCTTTCAAGATTTATCTATGCTGTAGTGTGTATCAGAACTCCGTTCCTTTTTGTGGCCAAACAATATTCTATTGTGTATAGATGTTGTTTACCATTCATCTGTGGGTGGATATTTGGGTTGATTCCATCTTTTGGCCACTGTGAGTAATGCTGCAGCGATCACTGGTGTAGACATATCTGCCTGGTTTCAATTCCTTCCAGCAATTCCCTAAGAGTACACTCACCTTTTCCCCAGCATACCTCCCCTCCAAGTCCAGGGTCTTTACCCAGCTTACTCCATGTCTCTCTCTCTCTCTCTCTCTCTCTCTCTCTCTTTAGAATGTTCCTCTCCCAATTTACTTGCCTGGAAAGTTCATAATTATTTTTTAATATTCAGTTCAAGCTATAATATCATTCCTGCCCACCCCAGGCGGTTTCTGGTGCTCCTTCTCTGTGCTCCCTGGTACTTGTCACACTGAGTCCAGTAAGCCTTTGTTTGCTTCTCCCAATCACACTTCGTGGTAGTGGGTGGACAAAAATAGTGTCTGCTCTGATTGTTATTTACTAATATATGAGCTCGGGAAATATTCCCAGTCCATACAGTAAAATGATAACGCCCCTTGCCTCTGGGGCCTACAAAATGAATTCAATAAATTCTACCGTCTTGCAGAGTCAGCAAACTCCGTACAATCCATGAAATATCTAGGACTCTTGGCTTCCTTCCTGAAGCAAAGATGCATAGCTCACCCTTCATTAATGCTGTGAGTTGCCCTCTGTCCGGAGAGCTGCAAGGAGGAAGAACTACAGCCCCTCCCCTACCCCCCACCCCCACCCCCGAGTTCTGGGTTCCCTGCAGAAGCTGTGAGGGCTGGTCTGGGAGGAAAGAGCTTAAAGTGCAGCCTTACAATGAGGTTCCGGGCTGGCCTGACGCCAGACGCAGAGGAGAACAAAGCCGCTCGCTCGCCTGCTCGCTCAGGGCCTCTTGTGCCTTCCCTGAACCCCAAGCGTTCACGCAGATCGTGACTACCCAGATAGTGCCTTAATAACAGGACTTCACAAAGCACCCGCGTGCTAAAGAAAACGAGAGTCCTGGTCCCCTCGCTGGGTGGCGCGGGACCCCGGTTTCTTTATCCATGCAAGAGGGCTTGCGAGAATTAGGGGAAAGAGCACGTGCAATAGAACTTCCTCAGCGGCAAGAAGTTTAAGCTTCAATAGCTGTCATTATGATTATGCGCTCCACCTTGGTGCGCTCCTTGAGGGCTGGGCTCCGCGGCCCCAAGTCTCCCCAAGTTCTCCAGAGACAATTAAGAAAACTAATGTGCTGGGGACCAATCCCTGGGCGCTCGTCACCTCCGCTAGCCGGAGTTGAAGAAGTCCGTTTGCACACTGGCAGACACCTGGACGCCAAAACCACTCCCCGGCAGGAGCGCAGAGGTGAAAGGGGCCGTGGGAGGTGAGAATACAGCTGTCTCCGGGAATTGGGTCAGGACACAGAGCCCCAGGGTCCCGGGCCCCTGGGGTCCGCTGTCGGGAGGTAATGGCCCCTCGTTCTCTTTGTCCTTGCCCCACTGTAAGGGAAGGAAGGACCTGATGGCGGGCTCCGCAGACCACCCCGCTCCCGCCCGCGGCCGGAGCCCACCCCGCGCAGCCGCGGCCCGGCCCGGCCCTACCTGTCCCGCAGGTGGCCGCAGCGCAGCCCCAAGGCCGTGCACTCCGCCGCGCTCACCGGCACCCCCTTGCACGACTTGACCGGGTAGATCCAGAGCTGCGCCACGGTGCCCACCTGCTGGAGCCGCCGGCGCCGCCTGGAGCGCGCGCGGCGCCAGGCCACTGTACCTAGCGCCACGGCGGCCAGTCCCAGCGCGGCCGCCCCGAGCCAGGCGGGCCGGGACGGCGCGGGGAGGCGCGGCGCGGGGAGGCCGAGGCTGCCCAGAGCCGACGAGCCGGCGGCGCCCATGGCCGAGCGGGCGGGGGCGCGGGCGGCGGCGGCAGCTCCGGCGGGGCCCTCCACGGACGCCCAGCCGTCACCCGGCGGGAGCGCGGCGGCCGCTGGGGCTGCGGGGGAGGTGCGGCCCTTGGCCAGGAGCCCAAAGGGCAGGCCGCTCCCAGTACCGCGGCCTTTAACTGAGGGGTGGCCCCCCGGGGCGCCGGCGGTGGGAGGTGGTGACTCCGCTGCGGCCTGGTCCTCGCCGCACAGCCTCCTCCGCCTTCCGCGGCCTGCGGCTGCAAGGCCGTGCGCCCTCCCTCAAGATCGCCTTTCTTTACGAATTTATGGGTTTTTATTAAACCTAAAGTGGTCACAGATACCAAACTTGCAGGACTAAAGCGTGATTTCTAAATTCGAAATCCGGCGGCCGGGAGATCCCTGCCTTGGGGATAATGGGGCGCCGGTGGGCACAACGTGGCCGGCACGGAGCGTCCCGCTGCCCTCCGCCACCCTCCCCGCCGGCCACGCGGGACGAGGGAGCTTGCGGGAGTGGGAATCAGCGCGGACGGATGCCGCCCAGGGCCCGCGAACCGAGGCTGGCGAGGAGCGAGCTGGCGGACGCCCGGGCTCTCCCAGCGCAGGTCAGAGCAGCCCTGGGCGGCCTGGAGCGCCCTCTACAGGGCTTAGGGGACGGTGCGCTCCTGGCAGCGTTCCCAGGGGTCGTAGTTTGGAAGGTTCGTACTGGCCCAAGATCCTGAGGTTTTTTCAGGGCAGAAGGGAATGTCCACCAATGCTGCAGGCACTTTCAAATCAGGTCATGTTTCAAACAACAAGGTCAGCCATCAGGATCAGGGTGGTTTAAGAGTCTTAGGGTCCTGTTTGATGTGCCAGACTGTTAAAGAAAAAATTATTCTGACACTTGTTAAAACGGAAGACTTCTTTTGAGACTATTGCTGATCTAAGATCAGGAACAAGACAAGGATGTCCACTCTTCTCACTTTATTCAACAGAGTACTGGAAGTCCTAGCAGAGCAATTAGGAAAGAAAATAAAAGCCATCCAAATCAGGAAGGAAGATGGAAATCTGTGTTGCAGATAACATGATCCTATATATAGAAAACCTAAAAGACACCACCAAAAACTATTAGAATAGCTGAATTCAGTAAAAAACAATATACAAAATTCGGTTGCATTTCTATATATAACAAGCCATCAGAAAGAGAAATTAAGAAAATACCATTTATATCAAAAAGAATAAAATATCTAGGAATAAGTTTAACCACGGAGGTGAAGGATCAGTACACTGAAAATCATAAAATATTCATCAAAGGAATTAAAGAAGACATAAATAAAAGCAAAATTGTTCAGTGCTCATGGATTGGAAGAATTAAGTTTGTTAAAATATCCATAAAACACAAAGCAAGCTACAGAGTCAATAAAATTTCTATCAAAATTCCAATGGCATTTTTCAAAGAAATAGGAAAAAAAAAAAAACAATCTTAGGGTGACTGGCCAGCTCAGTCGGTGGAATGAGTGACTTTCGATCTTGGGGTTGTGAGTTCAAGCCCATGTTGGGTGTGGAGATCACTTAAAAACAAAATCTTAAAAAAAAAAAAGAGGGGCGCCTGGGTGGCTCAGTGGGTTAGGTGTCTGCCTTCAGCTGGGGTCACGATCCCAGGGTCCTGGGATCAGGCCATTTGTCGGGCTCCCTGCTCAGTGGGGAGCCTGCTTCTCCCTCTCCTGCGCCCCCGCTGTGCATGTTGTCTTTCTGTCAAATAAACAAATAAAATATTTTTTTTAAAAAATCCTAAAATTTGTATGGAACCACAAAAGACCCTGAATAGCCAAAGTAATCTTGAGAAAAAAGAAAGCTGAAGGCATCATATTTCCTGTTTTCAAACTATATGACAAAAGCTATAGTGACCAAAACAATATAGTATCAGCATAAAAACAGACATGTGGATCAATGGAACAGAAGAGAGAGAAGAAATAAACCCATGCATATATGGTCAATTAATTTATGACAAAGGAGCCAAGAATATACAAAGGGGAAAGGATGGTCTCTTCAATAAATGGCAGGGGCCAAACTGTTACATGCAAAAGAATGAAACTGGACCACTATCTCATACCATACAAAAAAGTCAGCTCAGGGCACCTGGGTGGCTCAGTCAGTTAAGCGTCTGCCTTCGGCTCAGGTCATGATCCCAGGGTCCTGGGATCGAGTCCCACATCAGGCTCCTTGCTTGGAGAGGATCCTGCTTCTCTCTCTGCCTGCTGCCCCCCCCCGCCCCCGCTTGTGCGTGCTCTCTCTGACAAATAAATAAAATCTCAAAAAATAAATAACAATAAAAATAAAAATGAACAGCAGAACTAAGCCAACATTTTTCCACAGAAGACAAGAGGTAGGTGAAAAGGTGCTCACCATCACTCACCATCAGGGAAATGCAGATCAAAACCACAATGAGCTACCACCTTACATGTGTTAGAATGGCTATTATCAAGAAGAGATAACAAGTGCTGGGGAGGATGTGCAGAAAAGGGAATCCTTGTGCACTGTTGGTGGGAATATAAATTGGTGCAGTCACTAATGGAAAACAGTATGAAGTTTCCTCAAAAATTTAAAAACAGAACTGTCATAGGATCCAGCAATTCCACTTCTGGGTATTTATCCAAAGAAAGAGAAAACACTCACTTGAAAAGATTTATGCACCCCCATGTTCATTGCAGCATTATTTCTAATAGCCAAGACATGGAAACAACCTAAGTGTCCACTAGACAGATGAACAGATAAAGAAAATGTGGTATATACCTATAATGGAATATTATTTCAGTCTTATTTAAAAAAAATGAAATCCTGCCCTTCGGGACAAAGTGGATAGACCTTGAAGGCATTATGCTAAGTGAAATAAATCAGATAGAGAAAGACAAATATCATATGATCTCATTTATATGTGGAATCTAAAACAAAAACAAAAATAAAAACAACTCATAGATAGAGAGACAAGACTGGTGGTTGCCAAGGGTGGGGGTTAGGCGGTGGGCAAAATAAATGAAGGTGGTCAAAAGACCCAAATTTCTGGTTGTAAGAGAAATAGGTTCTGGGGATATAATGTACAGCATGTTGATTATAGTTAACAATGCTGTGTTTGTGGGGCACCTGGGGGGCTCAGTCAGTTAAGCCTCTGCCTTCAGCTCAGGTCATGATCCCAGGGTTCTGGGATTGAGTCCCGCATTGGGCTCTTTGCTTGGTGGGGAGCCTGCTTCTCCCTCTGCCTGCCGTTCCCCCTGCTTGTGCACTCTCTCTCTCTCTCTCTCTGACAAATAAATAAATAAAATCTTAAAAAATCAAAACAATGCTGTGTTGTGAATTTAAAAGTTGCTAAGAGACTTCATCTTAAAAGTTCTCATCCCAAGAAAAAAATTACAACTGTGTAAAGTAATGGACATTAACTAGACTTATTGTGATCATTTCATAATATACACATACACCAAATCATTCCATTATATACCTTAAATGAATACAATGTTATAGGTCAATAAAAAAATAAGACAGTTGCAATAGAGATATTACGATAGGGCTCAATGCTGAACACAGCAAAGGTAAGTGGGGATTTGTAGCCAAGATGCAGAGAGACAGGGTTAGTGGATGGCAAATTACTTCGGGGAAAACATCAAGGGTAGGAGGACTCGTTAAACTGACTTAACAGGATTCTTGCTGAAGGGAGGCCAAGGTCTTACACATCGAAGGTAGAGATGAGGAAGTGAATTCTATAATATGAGTGATCAGATAGCCAGGGTGAGGGCACTCTCAAACTGATATAGCAGGATTCTTGCTAAACGGAGCTAGGCAGGCCTGGCAAGGCCAGAGTCAAGGTTGCGGCCTGGTGGAGAAGAGGCTTCAGAGGAGCCTAACTAGTTTGGTCAAGGAGAGAGACAGCCTAGAACAGTGCAATTCAAGACCCCACCAGAACTGTCCACACAAATGGAGAATGTCTTAAATCAGTAAAGGGAAAGTCTCCGAAGCAGAGCAAATCCTTTTTCACCAGCTGGCAACACACATCGGGGCCCTTTAGTGCTCAGGGAAGATCTGTCTTTGAACATTGTTCTTCACCATAGATATTTAGGTCTATCTGGATTGTATCTGTTCTATGCGCTTGTTCAACCCCAGGTCCCCCTTTCCCTGCCCTACTCCTGTGAAAGCCAGGAACTGTGTTCAGAGTACAGGGGTCAAAGTTACTTCCACTGTTGTGGTCCATCAATGACCGCCTCTTCCAGGAATGAGCTGGAGGGAGAAGGGGCTTGGGTAAATCTAGCTTTCCACAGAGAAATGTTGATGGATGGTGATGTGAGCCACTGGAATAGAGCAGAGAGCACAAACCTCAGCAGGACACAGGACTCGAGCTCCATATTCTCCATGTTCTCCACAGAAAGCCAGCTCATGGGCACTCCATTTTGTGTATTTCTGTTCATCTCCTTCTCTAATTTCTCTTCAGAAATTTAGTTTAGTTTAGTTTTTATTTATTCAAGTCATCTAAACACCCAACGTGGGACTTGAACTCGAGATCCTGAGATCAAGAGTCGCATGCTCTGCTGACTGAGCCAGCCGGGTGCTGCTGTCTTCAGAAATTTTATTTTATTTTATTTTACTTTATTTTATTTTTAAGATTTTATTTATTTGACAGAGAGAGACACAGCGAGAGAGGGAACACAAGCAGGGGGAGTGGGAGAGGGAGAAGCAGGCTTCCCGCGGAGCGGGGAGCCCGATGCGGGGCTTGATCCCCGGACCGTGGGACCATGACCTGAGCCGAAGGCAGATGCTTAACAACTGAGCCACCCGGGAGCCCCCATGTCTTCAGAAATTTTAAAAGGAAAAAATCTGCTTCTCTATTTCAATGGCTGACTTTAAAGTCTCCTTTGACAATCTCCTCACAGTCACTGGGCCATCCTGCCTCAGTGGGCCATCTGTGTAGTTCCTGATGCCCCCCATCCCCCACCCACCACGGGAGGTAATGTTTGCGGAGTCCACTCCTATCTCTGGAGGGAAACCCTCTGCTAGGTTACTAGAAAAGAGTAAAGAAAAATGAATACCGACCGAAGTTCTAATATAAAATGAGAGAAGCCCTGAAGCAGACTCATAAATACCAAAGAAAAAGTACAACTGAGATTTACATTTATTAATATTAAAGAAACCACAGAATTATAAGGGGGTTAATTCATCCACATATTTCTTCAGCGAGGATTTGTTTAGTCATACCAAAATAGTTCATTTCTCTTCGTTACAAAAAAAATTATTTGCGCCTAAAAAAAATGTGCTCATGCTTTCCTCCTCCTCCCTCCGGCTCTCAAAATTCCATTCTTTTTAAAATCCCATCTTTTCTTCGTCATACTTGGAATTCCAGGCGATGTATCTGGCAGTTACACACAGATTACTTCCATATGGCTTCATGGAGGCTTAATCGAATATAAAAACAAGATCTATAAAATAACTTCCATACTCACGTACAACCTGATTCCAAAACCCATGAGCACAAAGTTGACAGGATTCAACAGCCATGTAAAGACCAAGAACAGGAATTTGTGTTAACAGGTAAAAGGCACATCAGAAACAGTGATCTCATTTCCTATTCCTCCCAAAAGATGAATGATAGGTAATAAAATGTCAACACTTAGAAAAAGTTTTGTAGCTTTTTAACTCATTCTTTAAGCTTTCTTTACGCGTCAATATTAACATCAGGGATTGAGAAGTGTAATTGCTATAGTAACATTCAAAACAATTTCACAGACAGTTTTATTTATTTCAAAAGTCCTCAATACCTAAAATCTATTTATCTTATTTCTGAATCGCCTCTAATGCTTTTCCTGCATTAACCCCAGAGCATGCATAACTTCAAAAAGTTAAAAATGGAGATTCATTCCCAGGGTGAAGATGGCCACAGGCTGGTTATCAAGGATGCGCTGAGGTGGTGGTGTTGCTGCTGTGGGAAAAATCCTAAAGAAAGCCTCCCGGACTCTGGAAACTGAATAAATGACAAGGACTTCTGATTATTTGGTTATTTCTCCTACAGGTCATAAATAGCTCAAACACTCACAAAACAGTCCCTCGATGAGGTTAAAATGCAGGAAACATAAACTATGTCCTGTGCCAAATTACCTCCATGGGAAAAGGCAGCCTGTTAAGACTGAGAGGCCCACCCAGGTCTGGGCAAGAGCCCAGAGCCAGGATCTCCCCCACGTGGCACAAGGGGGTGCACAGGGGAGGAGCGCTTTTGAAAGCCACTGGCCAGGATGCCATAATATATGCCTGTATCCTGCGAGTCAATAATTCCACTTTAGCAATCTAGTTTCAGAAAAACACTCAATTGTAAAATGGCCCTGGGGGCACCTGGGTGGCTCAGCTGGTTAAACGTCTAACTTCAGCTGGGGTTGTGATCTTGGGGTCCTGGGATCGAGCCCCGCAAAATGCTCCCCACTTGGCAGGGAGTCGGCTTGTTCCTTTCCCTCTGCCCCATCCCCTTCTTGTGCACTCTCTCTCTCTCAAATGAATAAATAAAATCTTTAAAAAAAATAATAAAATAATTCTGCACACAAAGATACACACTGTATTATTATTTGCAACAAAATTGGATATATTCCAAGTGTCAAATACTATAAAATGTTGTTTAGAACACGGTGTATATTTCTACATGTAATGTTGTGAAGCCATCAGAAATGACCTTTGCAAAGACTGGAGGTCTATGAAAGTATATGTGATACATACTTCTGCATATATTTACCATATGATACACAGATATATATCTGTATATATATCATATGATATACAACATATATCTGTATATAGTATATATGATTATATATATGTATATGTTATCTATATCATACAGATTATGGCTACATTAAGCAAACAAAAAACCAACCAGAATAAAATTTTTAAACAGTGACAATGGGTGATTGCTTTCCCCAACGTGGCCGGTATTTTCTAAATTCACCATGAGGAACATGTACTGCATCTACAATGGAACAGATGAACTTTTACATAATTAAATTTTAAATGAATAAGTAACCCCATGCAAATATTAACTGCTACCTTTGCACAGCTTTAACCAACCTGTCATATAAAGAATCCAGAACACAGAAACCAGACCAGGCTCACCAAGTAGATGAGTAATATTACCGTGATTTTTAAAGCCCAGCAGCAACGCCCACCAGAGAGGAACTTTCTCCATGCTTCTAGGGCACGGGCAGCAGGACAAGCGCCCTGGGTTTGTGTGGGGGCCTGCTCAGGGCCCAGTGGCCAACAGCATCTCGGCCAGGTGCACGATCTGGGCACTCCCACGTCCCTCACCATGCCCACAGTTTGCACCTTGCTTAAGATACATGTTGTCACCCCTGACTGGCCTTTCACGTCCCCTCCCAGCTCCAGGCCATCCCACCACACACGTGTTAAAAGAGCAAAATTTAACTGAGTAAATTGAAAGATCTAATTGACTTTATTAAATGATTCATGAATCACCCAGCATCCCATCTAGCAAGGAGAGGGGAGCTCCACTAAGCTAAACAAAAGGTTTTAAAGGCAGAGAAAAGACATAAAAAGAAGAACGGACTTGATTGGCAAGGAATGCACTGTTCAGGCAAGGTTGCCCTCCTCTGGAGAATGGTCTACCAGTCAATTTCCTAGTTTTGACCAAGAAGTTCCATGTAGCCTGGTTAAAGCTTACATCCCTGGGGAATTGAAACTGCAGTTAGGTTAGGTTTTAAGTCTTGGTTTACTCACTCGAAGCCTTAACTTAGGCCATTTTAGGGCTGTGGTTTTCTGGTTAACATTACCCCCTTTTGATCAGACTCTCAGCTGAACTGAGAGTTGTGCTCAAAATTTAAGCCATCAGCGTCACGCTCAGCTTGGCTCTGTGGTGCTTGAAGCCTCTGTTGATCCTCTGTGTGGCATTCACCATTCATGGTGTTTTTGCTTTATCTCTGTGAAATTCACGGGTTACGACAAGGTCTGCGTTCCTTAAGTCCGTTGTTCTCTGTTCCTTTTCTGCCATTGTAGGCTCAAGGAGATCATGTGCTTGGTGGTTAGTGGTTGTGATCAGACATTCAAAGTTTTTGAAAGGATACAGGGGCACCTGGGTGGCTCAGTCAGTTAAGCGTCTGCCTTTGGCTCAGTCATGATGCCCGGGGTCCCAGGGACGGAGCCCCGCATCAGGCTCCCTGCTCAGTGGGGAGCCTGCTTCTCCCTCTCCCTCTGCTCCTCCCCACACTCGTGCACGCACTCTCTCTCTCTCAAATAAAAATCTAAAAAAGAAGAAAAAGAAAAAGTTTTTGAGAGGATACAATGTACCAGGAAGATTATTATAATCACATAAGCAGGATAATCCCCAATATTTAGAGTTCACTTTGAAGCCTTGGTGCCCAAGACCCAAACCAATCAAAATCAGATCACAGACCCCACTGAAGGGGTCATCCTTTAAGCCAAGTGGCTTGCTCAGTGACCTCAGGTAAATGAGTTTTAGTTTCCCCAGAAGTGTCAATCCAGGTACAGCAAGTGGTGTTGGCCACAGCACAGATACCTCCTTGCTCAGTTCAAAGATAATCAAGAGCTGTCCTATTGTTATCAAAACTACTTTGGCAGAGAGTCTAAGGATCTTCGTTGGGCAGCATTGCTTTAGCAGCAGATTCTGTAATAATTTTAAGAATTAAGAAATCAGGCCCATTTTTTTTGAGAGAGAGAGAACGTGTGCTCACATGAGTGTGCGAACCGGGGTGGGGGGGTGCAGAGGAAGAGGGAGAGAATCTTAAGCAAGCTCCACCCTCAACGAGGAGCTGGATGCAGGGCTCAATCTTACAACCCTGAGATCATGACCTGAGCTGAAATCAAGAGTCAGATGCTTAACTGACTGAGCCACCCAGGCACCCCGAAAATTAGCCTCATTTACATTTCATCCTAACTAGGGAAACAGGGGCCTGTCAAAAGGAGTGAATCCTGAACTATGAAACCCCTTTTAACTCAACAGTGTAAATGTAGCCTTAGCAATGGCCTGTGAGACAGAACGAGTGTGTTATCTTTCCAAGCTAAGGCCAGACTAAAGGAAAGGAAAAGAAGGGTTTTATGTTCAAATATGAAGTCTTGATCTTGGTCTTGGATGGACGCAGTCTACTGCAATGTCAGCGATTTCTCTTCCTCCTCAATTTAATTTCTAGGTCTTCAGGGTCTGTATAGGACCAGGTGTCACATAGAGCCTTCTTCTGCTTTGTGATGTGTACCCAGGACTTAACACCTTCTAGATTTGCAGCAGTGTCAGCGGTCAGGTGCACCAGGAAAGGTCTCTTTTTAATGGAGCTAGAAGGGCTGTCTTTCACTGATGACGCTTCCAGAATACCTAGTCACCAGGCTCTAAAGTACGACTGACAGGATCCTTTGAACAGGGATCTGGGAAGCTTCTTCAACCTCATGACGATCCGAAGGTTGCTTCACTCTATGCTGCTAGAATTCTAAAAATGTTGCAAGGTTATTGTTAAGGCTCCTATAATCTGTCTAGTGACATGGCGCTTCGATCCCTGGGAATCATGGGAAGTAGACCCCAAGTGGGAAACACACTTTTTAACAGTTTCTTTGCTACTATGGGGACCTCAGCTTTGCAGTAGGGAAAGGCTTCAGCCCGTCCAGAAAATATGCAAACAAGAACAAGAACATATTGATAACCCCTACTAACTGGCCGTTGAATGAAGTCCAGGTGCAGGCGTTCGAAGGGTCTAGAGAGAGGGAGGTCTGAGGCCTCTGGGAATAAAAAGTTTTATTTTGTTTCATTTTGTTTCAGGATTATGGACCTAACAGGTCAGGCATCCCTGGTAGATTGTTCTGCAATTTTATAAATGTCTCTCCACTGATGTCTGTTCGTAACTTGAGTTTGTGAGATATCTTAAATGTACTGTGGTGGGTGAAAGAACGCAAAACCTGAAAAATGGGGTTTGCCAGGGAGCCAGGGAGAACCAAGTAGCCTTCTTGGGGTTCCTATAACCCCGACTGTTCATTTACAGGCGTTGTTTGCCCACCTGCATTTTTGTAAGTCAGGAGCAGACTGTGGTCACGTTGTAAGGACATCCGTATGGCAAAAGCCTGGCAACGGGCAGCCTTCCTTTTTTGTTTCCTCAGAAGAACAATGGACTTAATCCACTTGCCACAATTTTACAATGCAACATGAAGAAGGTTTAGTATTACCTCTTTTTTTCTTTTTTTTTAAAGATTTTATTTATTTATTTGACAGAGAGAGACACAGTGGGAGAGGGAACACAAGCAGGGGGAGTGGGAGAGGGAGAAGCAGGCCTCCCGCTGAGCAGGGAGCCTGACACGGGGCTCCATCCCAGGCCCCTGGGATCATGACCTGAGCCGAAGGCAGATGGTTAACGACTGAGCCAACCAGGCGCCCCTTAGTATTACCTCTTATTTGACAATGCTTCTCATGTAATTTGATATATCAAATAAGCCTAACGAGTTGAGCAAATCTTTTGGAATGTTCCAGGTCAAAAAGACTTTTAAGCAGACCAAAAGCCCAAATTCTAATTTTGCACCAGCTTACTTTTGATATTAAAACTTATTTCTAGGGGCACCTGGGTGGCTCGGTCAGTTGAGTGTCTGCCTTTGGCTCAGATCATGATCCCGGGGTCTGGGAATCAAGCCCTGCATAGGGCTCCCTGCTCAGAGGGGAGTCTGCTTCTCCCTCCCTTCCCTGCTTGTGCTCTCTCTCTCTAGCTCTTACTCTCAAATAAATAAAGTCTTTAAAAAAAAAACCTTATTTTAAAATCTATTCATCTTAATCTTAGCCAGCTTGACTACATATTAAAATTCCTTTTCAAGGATTCCTTTTCTACAAACCTTCTACGACTTTATTTTTTTTTAAGATTTTATTTATTACTTGAGAGAGAGAGCAAGCAAAAGAGAGAGCACAAGCAGGGAGGAAGTGCAGATGGAGAGAGAGAATCAAACTCCCCACTGAGCAGGGAGCCCGATGTGGGGCTCAATCCCAGAACCCCACGATCATGATCTGAGCAGAATGCAGGCGCTTAACCCACTGAGCCACCAGGGCACCCTAAACCAACAAACTTAAATTAGCTTTAATACCAAACATTTTCTCAGATCTCATGAAGCTGGAAAACATTTCGGTTAGTTTCTATCTTTTTCAGAGTTCTAGAATGTCCAAGCTTTACAAATGCTTGTCTTCCAACCAACTAAATAGAGCTCTTTAGCTGTGAATTGTGTAAGACTGCTGAATCACAGATCTGTACCTCTGAAACAAATAATACATTATATGTTAAAAAAAAAAAAGAAGAAGAAGAAGATAGCAGGAGGGGAAGAATGAAGGGGAGTAAGTCGGAGGGGGAGACGAACCATGAGAGACGATGGACTCTGAGAAACAAACTGAGGGTTCTAGAGGGGAGGGGGGTGGGGGGATGGGTTAGCCTGGTGATGGGTATTAAAGAGGGCACATTCTACGTGGAGCACTGGGTGTTATGCGCAAATGATGAATCATGGAACCCTACATCCAAAACTAATGATGTAATGTATGGTGATTAACATAACATCATCATCATAATAAATTAAATAAAATAGAGCTCTTTCACAAATTACTTTTAGCAATACCATCCAGAGGTAAAAAAATGCCTCACATTTATAACAAACACATAAACACACAGATATAAAAACCTTACAATATTACTGAGTAATATTCTTTTTTTTTTTTTAAAGATTTTATTTATTTATTTGGCAGAGAGATACAGAGAGAGAACAAGTAGGCAGAGGGAGAAGCAGGATCCCCGCTGAGCAGGGAGCCCGACATGGGGCTCGATCCCAGGACCCTGGGACCATGACCCGAGCCGAAGGCAGCCGCTCAACCGACTGAGCCACCCAGGCGCCCCTTACTGAGTAATATTCTGTCTCTGGAATTAAGGAGGCTTGCTGGAGTTCAGGCACAAGTGCCCTTACAAGTAGTTCGTATTTTCAAAAAGGACTCTTCCTTTTTCTTCTTCTCCCTTAGTCTCAGATATCTGATTGTGAGCTGTATTTAAATTTCAAAGACATGATAAGATGTATAACTAAGGGACACAGAAGGAATGGAAGTTCTTCCAAGAAGGACTTTTATTTCCCTAAGGCAAATAATTTTCCAAGCCTTTTGAGACAGATAAGGGAAGTTTGGGGATTGGAAAAGGAGCGGGATGAATTTTTTTTTTTTAAAGATTTTACTTATTTATTTGAGAGAGAGAATGAGATAGAGAGCACGAGAGGGGAGGGTCAGAGGGAGAAGCAGACTCCCCGCTGAGCAGGGAGCCCAATGCGGGACTCGATCCCGGGACTCCAGGATCATGACCTGAGCCGAAGGCAGTCGCTCAACCAACTGAGCCACCCAAGCGCCCGGGATGAATTTTTAATTGCCTCTAGAGCTGACTTTTATTTTGCAAAAGATCTGTCAGATAAGGACAGTTGTTCTTAATTCTTTAAGGAATTTGGATTGTAACTTATATGACATTATGGGTTGATCCACCCATCCAACTACATTAGCCTCAATTTGCTTCTTTCCCTCCTCGTATATAATTCAAATTTTAAATATTTTTTTAAGATTTTATTTATTTTATTTTAGAGAGAGAAAGCATGAGGGGGCTGGGGGGTGTGTGGAGAAGCAGAGGGAGAGAGAATCTCAAGCCGACTCTGCGCTCACCGCAGAGCCCTTTCCCAGGACCCTGAGATCATGACCTGAGCCAAAATCAACAGTCGGACGCTCAACCAACTGAGCCACCCAGACGCCCCAGATTTTAAAGGTTTTTGACAGTACTGAATAACCTCCACTTGGGCATGACAGGTCCTCAAAGAGGGTGCAGAGGCTATTAAGTTCCCCAAAGCTGGAGTCACTCCCAAAGACAGACAAAAGAAAGAACCAACAACCTGCAAGTCCCAAACAGGCAGAAAGCCAAGCCCAGTTACGCAAAACGAGACAAGCAGAGAGGTAATAGCTCCTCTGGGAGAGAAAAGATCCATAAACAATGCGTTTGGATTTGGAAAGGAAGGGACAACGTGAACTTTTAGTTTTCTCTCTTAACTGAGCACTATAGCCAGAGATTAACAAGAGCTTATTCTCGTAAGAACTGTTTACCCTTTGCTGGCTTCCGCGTAGTTTTCCTAGGAGCCCCTCCACAATGACAACAATAAAAATCATGGCTAATATTTATTGAGCATTTTCTGTGTTCCTTGTAGAGGCTGTTCTTTGGCAGCAGGCTTGAGCTATGGAAGCTTGAGTACGACAAAAGGGCCCCGGTGACAAGAAAACTGAATGCAGACAGGCTCATTAACCCACAGGCCCTACCTAACCAATGGGCTACTTACAACCAGGCACAGTTGCTAATATTACCAAAAATGGTAAAATTCCCGATGTCTCCATACCTCCTCACCCTGCCCTATAACTACTATAGTCCCTCACCACCGCCGCCTAGCTGACTGTCTCTCTTTTCTGTCCTGCCTTACAGCTCCCCTGCGGTGTATTCAATAAACTCCCTCCTTTGCTCCGCCCTGGGTGAATTCTTTCACTGCCCATGGTTCCCACCCCCACCCAATAGGGACACCTCACATTTCTGTTGCAATGCTGCAACTTTATATAAATTAATCCTCAAAATAACTGTGATGATTGTTTGGTTGAGTACCCCCGTATTCCAACACTTTGCAGATAAGGGTAGTAAGGCTCAGAGGTTAAATAATTCAACCAAGTTAGGAAAAGGAGCTGCTAGGATCATGAACCCAAGTCTATCCGATGCTGGATCTAGACAGTCTGGACCAGTATCCCATGTTGTCCTCAAGGCTGGTCAAGCGGGAAGGTGAGAAGGTCAGCCCAGGATCAGAAAGAACAATGGTCAAGAGTTACAGACATGAGGTGACTTTCAGAACTGGGGTTATAGATTTTATGAAAAGAGTTGTTTAATAAACCTCACTTCGAAGTCTTCCAAATGATTTTATTTCTATAATTTGGGGGTTGGGCATTATGCTCCAGGCGTCAGGGTTGTCTCTGGGCTGATGAAATCAAGGTGAGAGCATTATTTTCTACCTTATGATTCAGAATCCTGGCACCTTGATACACTAATATTTCTTAAACTTTAAATCATATTTTAAAAATAAATTTTATAAAAAGTATTTAATGTTTTTCTCAAGTTGATTTTGAATAATTTAAACATTTCCCCTCACTTTTCTATCAGAGACAGAAAAAATCAATGTAGAACTCTTGAGACCTGCTCACCTTCATTTCCTTATTTCTTAATGAACTGAGAACATCTACCTGTCTTTTGCTGGGGCTCCTGCATCAGATGCCTTTTATAACTGAATGGGAAGTGGGAGAGAAGCCTAGGTGAAATAAATCAGATTGTGGAGGAAAGAAAAATAAAAGGCATTTTCCAACTCCAAAGAGCGGAACACAAACCGCTCATTCTCCCAGGAGTTAAAGCAGCAAAACATAAAAACATCTCAAAGCAAGAAAACGTGGCAGTGGCCTTGAAGCAATGCATTCCAGCAGCAAAGCCCGCCCTTCACCGTACCACGTCACTGAACCAGCCGATACACGGGGTCACCAACTTTCAGGCTGCCAATTTTCTCCACTGAATAATAGATCCCAAAAAGTGGGGACGACTTGTATACTGCCTTCTCGGAAGGATCACACAGGCGGTAGCTGAAAGAAGCAAAAATTCATCATCAGGCACAAACGGGAAATAAGAACTTAAGGGCTCTCAAGAGAATTCAAGTTTTCATTCTCAGATGACCTATCATAAATAGAAAGCCTCTTCTACAACGTGGACAGAGAAATCTGTGCGCAAGTAGGCAAACTATACATAATCCTGGTTTTTCTAGGAGCATCCTGAGAGTCTGAACAATTTTCCATGGCTTCAGTTTGAAAAAACTGTGTTACTCAAAAAATAAAAATAAATAAAAACTTAAAAAATAACAAAAATAAGTGGTATGTTAAAAAAATAGTAAGTGGTATATGTTTGCATGTATACCTCTAACTTCACAACTCCCTGAAACAAATGCTCATACAATCTCAAAATGGAACTGCCTGAACTCACCAAGTTCTTTTTTTTTAATCAATTAATTTATTTATCTGAGAGACAGGCTGAGCGCAGAGCCTATGCAGGACTCAATCCCAGGATGCTGAGATCATGACCTGAGCTGAAATCGAGTCATATGCTTCACCCATTAAACCACCCAGGCGCCCCTCCAAACCTTCTGTCCAATGCATGTAAGTAATACGCTTCCCCCCTCCCCCCGGTTTACAAGCCCAAAGCTGAGGCTCTTGATGAACAAAAATGAAGATAGAGATGCAGCTGGCATGGGGCTGAACTACTGATGAAGTTAATGTTTTTCAAAAGGCCTGTCTAAAGAGAAAAAAATTAACTTCACTGCATCTCAAAAATCAAAAAACAAAACATATTTGCATATCCGAAGGTTATCAAGAAATAACCTCTTCTCTAAAACTCAAAAGGATTGGAAACAAATAGCAAAACAGAGAAAAAGAAAATAAAATAGAATATATCTCCCAAAAATGTTGACTTAGTTTTAAAAACACATTCTCTATTGATAACTAAAGTCAGCTAGCAACAAAACAAAACACCTGGGCCCAAAGGAAGCTCCCAAACAAATAAACTCTTGACAACTGGCTACATTTCCATTTTTCTAATATTTCATTATGCAACTTCAATTAGTCTCATAATCCTTGATGTTGAGTCTAATAAAGAAATCTGAGGTGCAATAATAATTACAGTATTTGAGGTCTTAATTTGGACATACACACATGAATGTTATTAAAAATTGATGTGAGAGATCTGAAAACTTCAAAACACAGTATTAGACAATGAAAAATCTGTCAAAAGCACTCGAAGATCCATCCTTAAAAAAAGAGGAAGCAACTTACCCACAGACACATGCCAACCAGAAGGCAGAGTGAAAGGTGCTCGGACGGGGCACCTACCCCCACAGGTAGCTCTGGGATGGGGATAGTATTAAAAACACCGTGGACACATTGCTGTTTACCTCTTCAGGGTTTCCAGTGGCTCCTTCCTGTCTATCACTCCAGTATCTGGGTCTACAGTGGTCAAAATGCACCTGCCATTCAAGAACCAATGATTAGGTGGTGGTTAGGGACCAATGAACACACCACCACCCCTCAGAGGTTGACTCTGAGAGAATCCTTACCTGGGGCAAGACAAAACCTTTTTCATTTCTACGTTGCCAATTAGGAGTTCATCCCAAGTATCCTAGGAGGAAAGGAAAAGTTATCTTTTGAATCAAGGCTTCATTAGTCTTGAAAGCAGGTTACTCTTTAGCTGGTCCTAACAATGAGGCTAGCAGAAGAAAGGACAGCCAGACCCCAAGAAGTATCTCTCAAAGGGACACAAAGGGAGACAGCATATGGGTGAGTCCAGGATCCATCCACCTCTTGAGTCACTGTCTCAGAAACCCGACTCTGTCAGCAAAGCGAGAACAGACCTTCTCTGCCGGGCAGTTTGCCGTACGAATCATACATTAACTACAAGGCCAATTTACTGATATATAATGAAAAATGTATAGCTTGCAAGACAAGCCCACTTTGTTCTTATACCTAAGCTACAATGGAAGCCAAGTTAAAATCTGATAGTTCTTTGATGAATGGGACATCACCCACAGGAAGTCAGGTAGGAGATTCACACATTCAACACTCCTACCTCCACGACTGGTAGCCTGCCCTGGCGGGGGGGCGGGGGGGGCTGGCATTCCACAGCTCCTGGCCGTGCTTTGGGTTCCCACCCTCAAACGGTGGGCACTGCCAACATCCACCTTGGGGCTTCAATAAAATCCTCTTTAGAAGGTACTATGACGATCCCTGTTTTGCACAAAGAAACCAAGACCTGGAGAGGTTACAAAATTTTCTCAGGGTCATAGCAGGTTTGAAAACTTCAGATTCTGAAGGCAGGACTTCTAACCACCCAGCTTTTAAATCTATCTCTGTCTCTATTTATCTGTCTACACACACATATATATAAACATACACACATATATGGAGATTATATAGATTACATTACATATGCCTAGATATACATATTCATACACCTACGCACACAGACATGCACACACATATATAAGGAGGGAGGGTATGTTATAGGACTCTCTTGCTAATAGGGAAGCCCTCTGTGGGATCTGCCTTTCCCAGGACAACCCCCATCCAGGCCTCAGGGGGAGAGGTGAGAGGTAGTGGGGGAGGGTCCTCACTCCAGGCTCCAGAAACCGACAACAGTACCTATAATCAGGTGCAATAAAAGTGTCCCTTGAAAAATTGTTTCCTGATCTCAACCCAAATGAGGTTTGGAGCGGGTCTAAGCGATTTGGTGAGAAGTCAGTCCGCAAGCGAGGAAATGAGCCATCTATTGACCCCCCCCCACCCCCAGGGACAGGAGAGGCCAGACAGAGCAGGGGACGGGGGGGGGGGGGGGGGGGCGGGGGGGGGGGGAGCTAACACATAATGTTTTTCCTTCCACCTCTGATGACCTGCTCTCCCAGGGGTACACGAAGCCCCCAGGGCCTACAGGGGTGATTTAGCCAACACAGGAAAGATACTCCAGTCCCTAACTGGGTCTTCCCAGCTCACAAATCTCCTACGGAACAGGAGCACAACCGCGGTAAAGGTCTCTGTGGACGCGCTGGGTTCCCAACAACCATTTATGAAACCGCTGCTGTGTGGAAATAAAATCTGTGTTCCAAACCGGTTGTTGGACGGACTGTGTTGCCCCTGTAAAAGTCAAGGACCCCCATGTAACAAACGGAATTTCTATATCCCAGCCAGGACTTACTACAAGCCCTGTGCAAACGGCAAAAATATGCAGCACAACCAGAGCAGGTGGCTCAGCCGGCGGAATGGGACCTCCCCCGAGCGTGACCAGTAATAGGGATCCCGCAGGGGGAAGTGATGGGTCCCGTGCAGCCTTGGCCTGGGGGCGGCGGCAAAGGCTGGATGCATTTTGCCACACGAGGGCGCTGCGGACACAGGAATGCGAGCCCATCCGCGCCCCAGAGCTCTCCAACTACCTGCCTTTCAATGTCTGCACAAATGATCATGAATTTCACATTTCAAAGCCACAGATCTGCGGAAACTCTGCCTTGTGACTGTGGCATGAAGCAGGAAAGTCTGAAAAGTTCGATTAGGTGTCCTAGCTCAATAAAACAGAGGTAATCTGCTCTTCCGCTCTCAGGGAACGGCAGTACCGTTTAGAGTAACAAATTGTCTGCATTCATAGAAACTGTCTGAAGCTCCCCAAACTGCAGCTCTAACAACCTCCAAAAGTATTAATCACTTTATATAATAACGTCACTCACCCTAATCTGATCACAGTTGGCATTTTGGCGCAGAGCGTTATTTGCAGTAAAAAACACTATGAGAATTAAGTTTAAATGTAATTATTAATTCAGTTATTAGAGGAAGATAATAAAATACCTTAAGTTATTAAAAATTCATTTTAATTAAAAATGCATGAAATTCAATTTTCCATTAGGTTCCACCGGACACACGCAAGGTTCCAGTGCCTTCCCTAAACACAGAAAACAGCTAGAAGAGCTGACTGCTCCCCCTGATGCCGAGCAACCTCTCTGCAGTCTGGCAAAATCCAGGCCCCTAAGACATTTATTTACGGTGAAGGGGTAAAGCCAGGGAGTTTTTGAGGGGCAAGAAGAAAGGAAAGGAAGAAAGAAAGGCAGTGAGAAAGGAGGGATCACGGTACACAATGGGCTCAGTTCCGTGGAATCACCCTAAGAAATTACTATGAATTTGCCATTTACATTGGCAAACACTACATTAAGATTACATGGTTTCCCATGACAAGTAGTATCCAAAGAAAGACATAAATTAAGGGTCTGGAAAAAATAATTAACTAATTAATTAATTAAGAGTCTGGGGCAATTATTGTGGAGCACACAGAATAGTGCAGATGAGGGTGTTTGCTTCTTTGAGACCTTCACTAGAGTCCAGACAGGCACCTGCCAAGCAATAAATTAAATGTATGACAGGAGATTCTACCCTCTCAAGTCTCTCTCTCCCCCTCCCTTTCCCTCTCTCTCTGTATACACACACACACACACACACACACACACACACACACCACACATATAGTCTGTACACATATATTTAAAGAGAGAGAATAGAATATATCTATTCCATCTTTGTATATATATTCTATATATGTTGTATATGTGTGCATACATATATTTCATATTATACATATTATATACATATAATAATATATACACAAACATGGTGGGAGGGCACCAGGTGAGAAGGGAGGCCAAGGTACGCTCCTGAATGCCCATGCACCACAGATGGACAAGAAGACATCTGAGCGTAAGACAGCAGGCAAAACAAGGAGCTCTCTGCTGTTGCCATGGGCTATCAAAGGAATTATCCTGAAGAACACAGACTGGATCAGCAGTCCTACCCTACCAACAGCTACAGAGCTTCTGGGCACCTGCACCTTGGGCCAGGGTCTCCTGCCATCCTTGGAGTCCTTCGACGTCCTGAACCTCAGTCCCAAGATCCGTGCCTCCCCGTACCCTGCTCTGGATTCTCTAATTGCTACTCCTAAGTTTAATAGATTATGTGACACATTCAGTGATTATTTAAGCCATGTTGGGATAAACTGAGGGGATGAATAAGTAAATAAACAAGTTTGTTGTTTAGAAATCCTTGGTATCAAGGAGGCCACATGATTACCGTGGGCTTGGGAAGCCATGAACTATGGGCTGGCTAACTATATGTGGCCCATTTGGAGAGTGATTACTGTTTGGGCAGCAGAAAGGAGGATGTGAGTCTTTCCTTATCAACTGAATAATGTTCAAGATGTTGCTGAGTGAAGAAAACACACACACACATATATATACACACTATATGGAGAATAAATCTGTTTATATAAAAAAAAACAACCTGTACATACAGCTATGTGTATATATTTATAGCAATATATTTGGAAGGCTCCTCAAGTTTAAACAGTATTTTTATAAATTTTGTTTTATTTTTTGTTTTCCTTTTCTGTGTTTTTTTTTTTTTTATCAGAAGCATTATCATCCCGACAACACATTTTTAAAGTCATTTTGATCTAGGAAGTTTCTCAGATTCTTTCCAACACCAAACACATGGTGTGTTTCCAACACCAATTCTGCAATTCCCTGACACCAAGAGAGGTCCTGTGATTTCACCCCTTTCTGACCACCTGGAGTTACACACTCCCTATGTTGGGTTAAGGGCTCGGTCCCACAGACTTCCCCCCACCCCTCACTTCAGATGCCAAGTGTTCAGCTCTGCCGTACTTCTGGTCAACCAGCTATAAATCGAGGATTCCCAGGACCCCGCCCCCCCTCAGGTTGGATATTCTGCCAGGAGAGCTCACAGAACTCAGGAAAGTGCTTTACTATGACCAGTTCATTATAAAGGATATAACTCAGGAGCAGTCAGATGGAAGAAATTCGGGGAACAAGGTATGAGGGAAGGAGCACAGAGCTTCCAAGCCATGGTCCCAGCTCCCAGGACCTTGACTTCTTCACCAACCAGGAAGCACTCCAAAACCAGTCTTTTTAATTTTAAGGGTTTTTGTGGAGGTTTTATTACTTAGGCAGGATGATCACATCACTGTCTATTTGCAATTGAATTCAACCTCCAGCCCCTCTCCCCTCCCTGGAGGCCTGGGGGGAGGGGCTGAAAGTTCCAAATTTCCAGTCAAGGCTTGGTCTTACTGGTGACCTACTTCCAACCTGAACCTACTTACCCCCCACCCCTACCACTCACCTCATTAGCATAACTCAGGTATGATTGATAGGAGTCTGTTAATAATAGAAAGTACTCCTATCACTCAGGAAATTCCAAGGGTTTTAGGGGCTGTAATAGGGGACAAGTGCCAAATATGTATTTCCCATTACACCACACAGTTCAACTATCTCAAAGCCAAAAATTGTTTTTCTGTTTTTAAGATATACATGCAAAACACTATTCTTTAATCCCTATTCCAAAATTTAAATGCTCTCTGTTTCAACAAACCCTGTGGCATTCTTCCCACAAACACATACATACCCTGTGCTAAGCGTTCCTTTCTCTGGGCTCCCATGAGTGAGGTTACGTCTCTCAACCCTCCAGCTACTGAGCCCTCAAACCTGCTTCACCCTCAGGCCCTTGCAGGCAGACAGTGAATTCATTTCTGTAAGTTTAGCACCTATCTCAGAGATTAGGACCCAGCAAACTCTCAATAAACGTCTGTTGCAAGCATGAGTGTTCTAGAACCTTGGCCAGTATATAAACTTTCACTTTATACATTGAAATTAAGTTTCCTTAGCTGAAGTAAAACTCTGCCTCAAGGCCAAACTTCCTTCACAGACTGAGTAACACAAGATTCCTTACACTAAGAATTACCAATTTACAGGAGACAGGACTTTTCACTTACTGGATTTAGTAAAGATGCAAGGCATCAGTGCTGGCCAAGGACTAGACAAAGGGCGCATTTCTGCTCAACTTGTGGGAACATAAATTGGCATGAGGTTTCTGCAAATCCATTTGGCAATATACATGAAAAGCCCACAAAATTCTGACTTTGCATTTCTTAAGAATAAGTTGAGAAATGCAGATAAAGACTGTTTTACAAAGCTGTTCATTATTTATGTAAGGGAAAACAGAAGACAGCCTACATGCTCAATTATAAGGGAATGGCTAAGTGACGGCAGAGTTCAAAGATGGACTAATATGGAACCACAAAAACTATGCTAACGAAGAATTTGTAAAGACAGAGCTGTGAGCCATCTACCATTAAGTGAAAATGGGGGAATTCAATACTACTTGTACAATATCACATAAATAATATTGGAAACACAATAAAATGTTATCATAGGCTACTTTTTGATGGTAGGATGGGGAAGGATTTTTATTCCTTCAAGTTTTTCTTTACACAAAGGAAGTGGTACTTTAAAAAATTACTTTTAGGGACGCCTGGGTGGCTCAGTTGGTTAAGCATCTGTCTTCCGCTCAGGTCAAGATCCCAGGGTCCTGGGATCGAGCCCCACATCAGGCTCCCTGCTCAGCGGGCAGTCTGCTTCTCCCTCTGCCTCTGCTGCTCCCCCTACTCATACTCTTTCTCTCTCTCTCTCTCTCAAATAAATAAAATCGTTAAAAAAAAAAAAAAAAAGATGGTCATAATGCCATATGGTGACAGATGGTGACTTCACTGAGCACGGAGGATGCCGAGGACTGCTGCAGCCCCAGGAGCCCACAGAACAAGTCTTCACCTTACTACATACCTTTTATGTATATAACTCTGATACCTTTTATTCTAGTTTGCTTTTTTGTTTTTTGTTTCTGTTTTTGGTTTTTGTAGTGCTGGTCAGGACCCATAGAACTAAAATTCTAACCCAATAATGGGTTATGACCTGCAGTTTGGAAAGGTTAAGGAGAAAGATGAAGTCAGATCCTGCACCAAAATGCCTGGCACAGTGCCTGGGACATAATGCACATTTGACAACTGGGAGCTTTGGCTGTTACTGTTACTTTGTTATTGTTTTATATGCTGTCGTTGGCATTGCTTCTTCAGAAATCCCTGAAGCCCGGGCAGAGATGATGTTCTTATTCCAGGACAGAGACTTCTAATGTACGCATGTATGCTCCCAAGTAAAATCCAAACTCGACCCCACTCCGATTTGGGGGACTGAGAGTTTGGTCATAATGGTTTGCAAAACATTTCTTTCTCAACAGCTGCAAAGGATCGGACTGAGAGGACCCAGTGCACACAGCCAGTGAGGGGCCTGGGAGTCCAACCACAGCTGCCTGGCTTTAAGATCTACCCTCTCTAGAAGCTTCTTGAAGGATCACTTCCTGAGTGACAAATAACACACCCAAGGTTTTCTGCAAGCTTCTCCACAGTTCTTTCATACTGCAGAGTGAGAAATGATACAAACAAGATAGTCCAAAAAAAAAAAAAAAGTCAAGACAAAAAAGTCCTGCATACCAGGAAAGTGAGCAAAGTTCGGGAAACACCTGATCCCTGACTCCTGCAATGGCCAAGCACACAGACAAGAAGCATTGGTCAACTGTATTATTTTTAAACTCCACTGCTCTGCATTCCCCAAATGCACACACACTACACTGGCCCAAGGGAAGCCACCTTTAAAAACTTGCTTAACATTCTGAGTTACATGGAAAAAGTACCAAGTACTTTGGGTCATGAAGAGCAAATGTTGCACAATGCATTCTACTATTGCTCTATATTTTTGCAATAAAAAAAATGGCCAGACTCTGCACCATGCTTAGATATGCTATTTTTTTATTATTAGTTGGTCTACTAAATATTTACATACATTCACATTTTACATCAATATTTAATAGAGTCCCACTAATTGAAAAGGTTATAGTTGTACAACAGTGCCTGGTAGACAGGTTAATACATCAGGCCCCTAACTATTGGCCTTCCTAATATCAGGGAGGATAAATTGATGCAACATCAGCATCATTTTATACAAAGGATTTTTTTTTTTTAAAGTATACAACCAGAGGACTTTTCTGGAAAAATAAGAGTATTCTGCCTTACTTATGTTACTATTTCAGTAAGCCCATCGTGATGCAGGAATTAAAACACAGAGCTCAAGATGACTGAACATTTTTTTAATTAAAAAACAAAACAAAACAAAAAAAGACTCCACCCACTCAAATTGCCTAAATGAACAATGCCAATGCCAATGCCTCACTAATGTGAGGTTTTAGCCTTAGGTTTACTTTGACAAGTTACAGGAGAGCAAAAACTCTTAGCTGGCAAATTCCAAGAAAGCAAAAATTCTTTCGACAGGGATCTGGCTACGGAATAGCTTTTCTTCTTATTCCTCTTGGCTCAAAATCTTACTAAAATTAGGACCTTCAGTGGAGACAAATCAAGAAAAATTGTATTCCCTAAAAGAAAATTTCTCAGAAAATAGTGGAGCAATTACAGGATTCCTGTGAAGGTGTTTTTGCTTCATGGACTAATTTCTAATCCAAATCTCAGCCACTTGCATCAACAACATCGAGCACCGATTTTATTTGTGTTTAGCAAGCATCTAAGGATTCCATGCTTATGCACACCAGTAGACCACAGGGGTGGGGAGGGGCGGGGGGATGGGCAGGCTAGTCCCCTCTCTGGCACCTGAGCCCTTCTAGGCCCTGCACCTGCGTTATTGTCTTTTCTGAAGGAGGCCTCCCCACACTGTATTAAGTCCCACCAAATCTGGGATTTATTCCTGGGGAGAAAAATCAAGTCTCTTCCCTCAAGGTGCTGACTGCCCCAGAACGTCGGGGCCCCTTCCGGTGCTGCCTCCTCCATAGACACCGGCACACTGGGCTCAATTCCACGACCCCAAGGTCACGACCTGAGCTGAAACCAAGAGTCTGATGCTTAACTGACTGAGCCACCCAGGTGCCTGTGCAAAGGTTTATTCTAAAGGACGACACTTATCAGCAAATAAGGGCACATTTTACTCACACAAAAGGAAAGGTGGCCACCCAGGGGAGCAAAGAATGGAGAGCTTCTCCCCTCAAGAGTTAGCTACTTGGGATTTCTAAATTGGAAGCATGCCCTCACCCCCTCAGGAGCCAGAGGTGCAAGTCTGAGGTTCTAATCCCAGAACTGCCAATCACATGTCCAACAAGTGCGTAAGGTCCCTCAGCTTCAATTTCCTTATCAAAAGGAGACGGTAACACAGACTTCATAGGGTTGTCATCGGGATCAAATAGAATAATTTGTATGAAGTAATACATTAGTTCTGTGTCTGGTGCCCAGTAAACATGCAATGAATGGATTTGCCTTGGTCACTTCCAGGCTCATAAAGTTTAGCCCACCACCAATGTTTAACAGGACTCTCGATGTTCTCTCAGCACAAAGCAACACCCAGTTGCGTATTTCTGTACAGATCGCAGGACAACTGGGTTTTGATGTGGGTGTCCTATTAGGGCTACAAAGGGCTGTGGCTGGAGAGGGTAGAAATTCCTGCCATCAGCCACACAGGAGAGCATGTGGGTCCTCTGGGACAGAACTCGGCCACAGCGTGGACCCTCCCGAGGGCCCTGTTCACAGGCAGATCTCCTGTATCCTCTCGGCCTCCGCTTTAGGGTCTGGGCCTTCCAGGAGTCTCAAATCCTTGAGCACTCCTGGCTGTTCTCTTCATCTTCATTTCCCTTTAGTTATCTCTGAGCCATAAGGATACATTCTTGTCTAGTTCCTGACTCGATCTAGTTTGGAGTTCTGACTGCTTGCTTTGGGGCCCACGCATGAACGGGTGAGTGGCGTCCTCCTGAGGCCAGGGTGACAGGGGTAGCAGTAAGTGGCCGGCTCTATCAGATTAAGGTGACGCTTGGGGGAGGAGAGTCTCCCTCACAGCTGACCATGGAGGGTCTGAGCTGGGGCTAGGTAAAGGGGACAACCATCCTGTGGGCATCTTGAACAGCACATCTGAGCTTCATGCACAAAAGCGGTGAACCTCTTACCTCCTCGAAAGCATCGCAGCCTGTCACCACGATATTGGGTCTGAACTGGTCCATTTTCACTTTCTTCTCCAGCCTGGTATTCAGATCCGCCAGGGAGGCTTCCGAGAGGATCATGATGGGGCAGCAGTCTGGGTAGGCCACCTGTGCCAGGGACATGGCACCCTCAGGCCTCCCTGCCCCGTGAAATGCCCTAGCCCAGCTGAAAGCGAAGCAAAGGCCAGAAGAGTTGTGCAGGGAGGGCCAGTGGTGTTCGGGGAGGGGAGGGGACACGGTGGTCTTGCATCCGGCCAAGTCAGGGCTGGGCCGGTTCCTGCCGCTGAGCCTCGCAGGGGCTCTCCCGCCACTCGGAAAAGACAGCAGCGAGGGCTGAGGGCCAACATCACTTTCTGGGACTCTCCCTGGGCCTCAGTCCAGCGCCCAGCCCTGACCCCCTTCCCACAACATCATTGTCACACAGGGGAAGGACCTGATGCCAATCAGCTATGCTCTGGTCCCAATTTCTCCACATGGCACCCGTTCACTCTATGTATGAAGCACCTACTCTGTACCAGGCACTGTTCTAGGTGGGCAAAAGGCAGTGTGAAAATCCCTGCGTTCAAACAGCTTGTGGTTCAGGGAGGTGCTGGCATTTTAAACCCTAACTCGCTGCAGAATCGAAGGCTTTGCGCTGTAGCTGCCCCACAGGGCGGTCTTCCTGAGAAGGTGACTTTTTGGTGCCTGAAATAGCCAAATCAGCCTGATGGCCAAGGAAGCCCCAGGAGAAAGTCAGCTTCGGTAATTTTAAGAGCCTTGGTTCAGTCCCAAATGAACTTCTCACTTCCCAACGTGAGTGTCTCCTGAGTCCCCATCTCACTGGGGGTCACCCCGGGCCTCTCCCTCCACAGTCCAGACACGATCTATCCTCCACGCATGCTGGAGAGCCTGCTCCACTCCGAGCCACTTCCCTCTCCATCCCCAACACCTGCCCGGGACGTGCCCTCAAACCCCCTCACCTGGGCCGTTCCTACACTCTCCTAACTGGGGACCTCCTTTGTGGGTCAGGAAGGAAGCTGGAGACAGAGGGGTGATTGGCAGAAGTGAAGGGCAGCTCTCTGGAAGCACACCTGGTAATTCGGTACTGAAGTAGAGAAAATTTCCCTCGATGGTCTTCCCTTCATGTGCTTCTCAAACTGAACCAGCCTGAAAGCCTCTGTTTTCAAGAAGCTGGTGAACCACTGAGCTGCCTGGTCGCCACAGTCCCTGCCCTCGATGTCCATACCAAAGAGCCTGGAAGGGTCACAAGAGAGCGCCAAGTTACTGTCCTGCCTCAACACGCTGAGAGACGGGACAAAGACAGGACAGCTAGACCGCTGGGACCTGACTATCCCGGAGCGCCAGGAAGTGGTCTTCGGGCCAAGGGCCAAAGCCGGACAGAAACAGAAGGGAGGCAGTAGAACGTTCCAGGGAAGAGCTTCTCAACCCCTAACATGCCTGCAAATGCAGACTCTGCTTCAGAAGGTCTGGTTGGAGCCTGAGATTCTGCCTGCCTGACAAGCTCCAGGATGCCCAAGCTGCTGGTCTGCAGACCACACTTTGAGTAGCAAGGATTCACGATACTTTTCGAAGGGGACAGGGACTATGGTGTGGTCAACGCAGCCTAAGCTTGGAGTCTGGCAGAACTGGTTCAAACTGGAACTCCACCATTCTCTATAAAGACTGTGACCTTATACAAACCACTGAACTCCCCTGACCTTGTGTCTCCGGTTGTAAACTGGACAGTGTAGTATGGTAGCTACCCACAAGGTAGGCACAGAGTCAGTTAGATAACACAGCAGTCTTTCTGCTTGAATACCACTAAAAAAAATGTTTAAAAGCTATGTACCCCTCACAGAATGGCAAGTTGACATGTAAACTATTTTTATCATAAGTTTAATTTATTGTAAAAGATATAATTTCCATTGAATTATAAATATTAACATTTAAAATATAATTATAAAGTATATTATGTATGTTAATATACAAATATATAAAATTATACTTTTTTAAGTATGCAATGGAATCTAAATGCCATGGTGGTTTGACACCCACTCCTCTTCATTTCTTAAAATATATGGTTAAGGGGCACCTGCGTGGCTCAGTCGGTTAAGCGTCTGCCTTCAGCTCAGCTCATGATCCCGGGATCCTGGGATCGAGCCCCACATTGGGCTGCCTGCCCAGCAGGGAGTCTGCTTCTCCCTCTCCCTCTGTTCCTCCCCATGCTCATGCTCTCTCTCTCACTCTCTCAAATAAATAAAATCTTTTAAAAAGTAAATAAATAAAAATAAAATAAAATATATGGTTAAAAGGTGCCTGGATGGCTCAGTGGGTTAAGCATCTGACTTCAGCTCAGGTCATGATCTCAGGGTCCTGGGATCAAGGCCCACATCAGGCTCCCCGCTCATCAGGGTGTCTGCTTCTCCTTCTCCCTCTGCTCTTCCCCCCACTCATGGTCTCTCTCTCTCTCACTCAAATAAATAAATAAAATCTTTAGAAAATGAAAAAATAAAAATAAATAAAATATATGGTTACGGTTAAGGTCTACTTTAATAGCCCACACTTTTATGTCATTCCTCTTTTTATTCTCGAATACAGATGTACACGTTATTTCTCTTACATAATTTTATGGTTATTGATCAGTTTTTAACCAATTAAATTTTCTGTTTCTTAAGGCTCTAAAGGAGAAGAAATTTTTTCAGGACTGAGTTATCATGACAATTTTTATTTGTGTACAATGGGTCACAACAAAATGAGTTATAAATTTTGATAATTACTAAGCATAAAAAGTAAAATTTTGTTTAAAATTTAAGATACTTAAGACATAAAGCCTGGAATGGATTTTTTTTAAAGATTTATTGATTTATTTTGAGAGAGAGAGGGGGGCAGAGGGAGAGGGAGAGAAGCAAACTCCCGCTGAGCACAGAGCCCAATGCCACCCTGAGACCACGACCTGAGCGGAAACCAAGAGTCCCACACTTAACTGACTGAGCCCCCTAGGCGCCCCTTTGAATGGATTTTTACAAAGAAAATTCAGTTTTGCTGTAAAGTTCTCAAAGAATAAATATTAATCAAATCCTATACAGCAAAGCTTTTCCTCTCCCTGCGCAAAGGCATTAAGAGCGAACACTGGGAGGCAGGAGGGTTCAAATCCCAGCTCGGCCTTGCATGACATGATACGAGTCCTGTTTTCCTGGTGTGAAGTAGAATTAATGATATCCACCTCATGAGCTTGAGGAGATAATTAGCTAAAATATTATATTCGATGAATTATTATTTCAGGCTTTTGAAATTTCAGAACCTTGAATGACGGATTTCAGCTCAGACACTCTGCTTGAAAAAGCATGCAATCAGGACACAGGGAACAATCTGTGGCCTTCCTCTGAGCCTTGGGACCAGCGGACAACTCCAATCTCCACAAGCTGAGAATGCTCAGGTGTTACAGAGGGATCCAGAGCACCCCAAGACAGGTACCCAGGCCTCTAGGACTTCCCCATAGCACAGGACAAGACCCCCAGGGAGCCATAGAATTTGACGGCCCTGCAGGGGTCCTACAGACTGAAAGGAAGCCCAGGACTGAGGCATATCCAGGCCAGAGGTGGGAATCTCCTAAATCTGCCTTGGGCCAGAGACCTGAGAGGCTGCAGTCACCTTGAAAAGTTCTAGGGCCTTCTCACACAACCCTGAGATATGGCTGGTAGTCTCCACTAACTGCCTTGTCTGCCTGGCTTGGGGGGCTGGCAATGCTGAATAGAAGTCCATCCAACTTGAATAAACAGAGACAAACTAAAGATTGGCCCTTGGCACCCCCTCTCTCTATAGGTATTAATCATGCTTTTGCGTTTCCTGTATTCTTGATGCTTTGGCATCCTGGGGCCTTGCTGATGTGGAAGGAACTGCCCCTCCCAGGGCTAATCAATTCCTACAGGTAGGAAACCACACACCTTTAGACAGCACGACAACCAGTCCAGAGCCCCCACCCTCCGCCACCTCCTCTCTGGGCTCTGTCATGCCAGGCCACTGTCCCCGGCCCTAATCGCCCAGGGCCAGGTACCAGGCACCCAGAGACAGCCTCTATGCCCCAGAGCCCACTGAAATTACTCAAACTAGCCAACCCTGAAGCTGTTTAACCGCCCTGCCTGGGACTTCCTGTGGAAACCACAATAAAGGCTCTTGTAGGGGCACCTGGGTGGTTCAGTCAGTTAAGCATTTGCCTTCGGCTCAGGTCATTATCTTGGGGTCCTGGGATTGAGCCTCCATCGGGCTTCCTGCTCAACTCAGCAGGGAGTCTGCTTCTCCCTTTCCCTCTGCCCCTCCCTCACTGCTCATGTGCACGGTCTCTCTCTCTCTAATAAAATCTTTAAAAAAAAAAGGCTCTCGTTCCCCCCTCCACGTCTCCCCAACCCCGCACCCCACCCCAGCCCACCCCTGCTGCTCCTCTGTGTGGCCCCACATGACACGCCAAGCCTCCTGTTCCCAGGGACCCGTGAATATAGAAAACGTCCGTCTTTCTTCATCACGGTCATTTGCCCCTCTGCATGCCTTAACCATACCTGAGTAAAACAAATCCCAGGGACCCTTAAAACAGTACTCTGCCTCACCCACTCACCCCCCACCACTGGATCGATCCCAGCCCTGGCCAGACTTCTCTGAATTACTTCCTTTACCAAACACATCACCTACTATACACACTGGAGCAAGACAGGTGCAGGGAGAAGCCTACAGGAAAATCACGTCAGGTCCCCAGGGGCCCCAAGCAGAGCACCTGCAATCACGGAGCTTGTTTGAGAAAGGCAGCTTGCTCGGCAAAGCCAGCTGGCCCATGCCCGGAGCCCTGAGGATCAGGCGGTCACCCTCACAGGTGATGGACACCAGCACCAGGCGAGGCTCCTGCCGGGCGGTGACCATGTGTCCATCTTCCTTAATCACCAGCCAAAACCTGCCGAGGAACAAACACGAACATGCTCAGAAAAGCCTCTTCCACCCTCTCAAAGGCTTCCCTCTAGCTTCCTATTTCATCAGACCCTCTCCTCTGCCCAGACTCGGGATCCAACAATATTTTTCTAGACAATTACCTCGATCTGGTCAAATTCTTCAGATCCAAAAGTTGGTGCCCCTAAAAGCAGCTTCTTTGGAAGAAACAGCCCTCGGAGAAAACATCTGGCCAATGTATGAAAATCCCCAGTTCCGAAAATGCAGAAAATGAGGCTGGCTTAAAGGACCTTCCCTCGCTGCTTAGGGAATCCTGATGCTTAGTGTGCGGCTTTGTTGCGGTCAGAAATTTCCCCGCGCCTGTTAAACCCACAGCAAAACGTCTTCCAGGTCTTTTTGCTGTGGAACAAGATGGGGCCCGAACTCCCGGCCCAAGTGCACTAGAACCCTGGACGGGGTCTTGTGATGTTCGGGAGGCCGGAGGATGCGAACAGGCCTCCACTCCATCTAACCTGCTGTGGCTCGCAGGTCTGACATCAGGAGACCCCGACACAGCCTCCCCTCTTCGTGCGCATGCTCTGACTCAGAGAACGAAGATGCCCACACACCATGAGTTAGATCAGAACTCCGCTTATTTCTAGAGAGCCCGCTGTTCCAGGCTGGGCTGTCACGCTGCATCCTATCCCGAGGGGAGAAGGGCTGAGCTTTCCCGGGAAGGGGAAGGAGCCTGGCCGGGGTAGGTCGGTTACGCTTTTATCTACAGCGGAGCGTAGCATGATTTGACGACTAAAAGGTATTTAAAAAGCGCTGTTCCCCCTGGAGAAAGTAAGTTTCGATGCCACCATCTGAGACAGGACACGAGCAGCGCGTGACAAAGCCTGCAGGCATTGGCTTACGAGAAGCTGCCGAAAGCCCGGGCTTCCCAAACGGGAGCAGGATGGAAGGGACCGACCGCAGGCCCTTCCTGAAGGAGGGGCGCCTCCTCTAGGGGAGAAGTTGCCAACTACGACTGGAACCAGGTGGGAACGCCTGCCCTAAGCTGATGAGGCTGTCTGATTCCAGAGGACAGGCAGCTCTGTCTCGGCCTTCACCATACCCTGGGAGGTGTCCCGTCCCTGCCACCGGGCCCGCTAACCCGTAGGTGTGTTGGTGTCAGGGGACAGCGGTGCAGGTATGGCAGTACAAAGGCACCTCGGGCATCGTCTTGGTTTTTCCCACCCCAGGGCTGGTGATGCTGGGCAGTGGCAGGCCCCCATCTCTCTGAGAAGCCACCTTTGCCTCCCAGGGTTGTCTGGCCTGCTCGCCTACGGGGTTCTGTGACCAAGGGCATTCCTGTAACTTTGTTACTGCCCCATTCCCTCGGGGCTGGGCCCTGTTCCTATTTTCAGCCTCATCCCTGGGTACAGAGTTCCGGATGACCCTGCTCTGCTTCATCCTCCCAAAGCCTGCACCCTACACTTCCAAAATGCCCTAGTACCCAACGGGACTCCCTCAGAGATCTGCACCCAGCCAGACACATGTCCCAAAAGGAATCTGCATGTTATTTCTGACCTTGAGTCCCTCCCTGGGCTGAGTCTCCTTGTCCCCATCCACCTCCACCTCAGCCCTTCACTGGGGCTTACACGCCCTGCCCTGAGCTCCAGTCTGCTGTTTAATAGCATAGGGGTTAACCCCTGGGCCTTAACAGCGAGAAGGGGAGGGGGGCTGGACGTTTTGTGCTAGCTGCTACAAGTGGAAAGTCAAGTGGCAGCTTGCAGGTGGTCTAACACTGGGATAGGACAGAGACACCAATAAAAGATAAAAAGTTGCTGCCTATAACAGACCCCGACCACTCTCATTACCTTGCCCAGTGGGGTCATGGCATTTGTCATCTCTTGCATACAAATGATGCCCAGTGAATGAATAATTACCTCTGTTCTGCCAGATCTGAAAGAAAGTCAGTCTGGAGTGTGGATTTTTCACGACCAAGTTGTCCCCAAACTTTCTTTTACCCCTAAAGCAGGAGTGTGCGGTGTGCGAATCAGTGCAGAGGCCGGGGCTCAGGTCCTCCAAAAGAAAAACAGTGCTCCGAGTGATCACGGGGGTGGGGGGGGCTCTCACGGGGGGGGGGGAGCAGAGCCCAGGACGGCTGGAAAACCTCATGTTTAAACTCAGAAATTGGTCTGGGAAGCAGAAGTGCTGGAGCCTGAAAAGGGGAGAGGGGAGCAGGGAGCCTGCCACAGACAGCCAGAGGGTAATGTGCTCAGGATGATAAACTTAGAGAACTCATTTCTCCAGGAGATCATAGTCGGTGCAGAAAACATCAAGGGCTGCCTTTGGAAGGGCTAGGGCAGATTTAGGACCCATGGAGACAAATATAGACCCACTAAGAAGAGCAGGATTTACAAGGTCAAGGAGGGCAGCCAACCCTCCCACCTTCTGTGCCAATCAAGCGATGCAGCATTCTGCTAGGAGGACTCTGAACCAGCTCAAAGTCCAGGGTGCCCAAGCCAAACATTCACAAATTTGTTAAGAGCTTTAGACAAAACAGTTCTAGAAATCTGAGGACAGAGCCCTTATGAAGAAAGAGCCCAGCTTCTTAGAATGGTTCCAAAGAATGGTTCGACATGGAGTTAAATCCAAGGGGCCTTTTCCTGCATTCCAGGCTGTTTGTAGTTTCATTATTAAGTTGAGAGAATAGCAGTCATTTAGCACAGTTCTTTCTAGCTTGCTTCCGAGTTTCAATTATCCTTTAATAAATAAGACCTAGATGAAATAGGGTCTCTGAGATCATCAAGTCCAAGCCCTTTCTTTTGTAAATGAAAAAAAATGAGGCTCAAAGTTTAGATGACTGTGCGTGGGTCTCCTGATCCTCCGTGCAGTCCTCACTCTTCTAAATCACGCTGGCTTCACAAAAAGTGCATGACTGCTGTACCCACAGAGATCTGAGTTCACACCCCTCCAGCACATAACTGCTTTGGGTGAGACACTCACCCTTTCTGATCCTGCTGTTTTTTACTTGCAGAGTGGAGATAACATCTAGCCCACAGGACGGTGCTGAGGCTTGTGTAAGGTCATCCATGTGACAGGATTCCGCTCAGTGCCCGAGGCACATGAGGCACCGAATCCGTGTTCATCCCCCTGCCTTGCCCGGCCTCCTCCCAATCTCCATGCCCCACCACCCCATCCCAAGCATTTAGTGTTCAAAACAAGGGTTAGTGGATACAGTTCCATTTATTTTAAGATACCCATGGAAGCAGAAAAGCAAAGGACAAATCCTTTCTTTCCACAAAAGCAATAATCACAGCAAAGTAGTGACAATGAGAAGTGGAAAAATAGTCATTCAGATGATCAGAAGAGACACAGATAAGAACTGGAAATCTTGGGCGCCTGGGTGGCTCAGTTGGTTAAGCGACTGCCTTCGGCTCAGGTCATGATCCTGGAGTCCTGGGATCGAGTCCCACATCGGGCTCCCTGCTCAGCAGGGAGTCTGCTTCCCCTCTGACCCTCTTCCCTCTCATGCTCTCTATCTCTCATTCTCTCAAATAAAAAAAATAAAATCTTTAAAAAAAAAAACTGGAAATCTCTCTGAGAAATAACTTCAATCCTTCAAGTGGGGAAGGAAGTAGCACAAGGTAACTTTCTCTAGATGTGCACCATGAGAATTTGGTTCTCCCGGTTTTTGCAGGGTGTCCAGTACCCCTGTGCCTAAAGTTTTCCCAGCAGTAGGAAGACTTTTCTAATCCTTCATACTTGAATAAGCTCTAAACATGCTCTTCTCATTCTTAATGGCCCCAGATACCACCCTTTAATTATAGCAACAGACTGACCTGGGGAGATTTTAATACTACACAAGGTGGCTTCACTCTGGGTGATTCTGATTCCATAAGTCTGGGATGGGACTCTCAGGAAATTCAAGTTTTAAAAATCAGTGGCTCATTAAATGTTACAGTTCCTCTGGTCACTCACTCCTCTCCTGAAATAAGTCATTCAGAGGAAGACACATTCCACATGATTTCACTCATAGGTGGGATTTAAGAAACAAAACAAAGGAGCAAAGGGAAAAAGAAACAGACAAATCAAGAAAGACTTTTTTTTAAGAATTTATTTATTCATTTGACAGAGAGAGAGAGAGAGAGAGCAAGGGAAGGCGGAGTGGCAGGCAGAGGGAGAGGGAGAAGCAGGCTCCCCACAGAGCAGGGGGAGCCCGATGCGGGGCTGGATCCCAGGACCCTGGGATCATGACCTGAGCCGAAGGCAGATACCTAACCAACTGAGCCACCCGGGCATCCCAAGAAACAATGACTTTTTTTTTTTTAATTTTATAGCTTTATTTTTTACATTTAGGCTTTTAATCCATCTGAAGTTTTGAAATAGAGATCTAACTTAATATTTTAAGAAATGGGTAACATATCACTATACACCCTTTTTTTAAAGACATCTAATTTGAAATGACATCTTAATTTTCTATATACATGTCTGTTTTCTAAATTCTTTTTTTCCCTAAAAATCCTAATATTTTTTCCTATTTATTCTTTGATGTAGTGTTCCGTGATTCATTGTTTGTATATAACACCCAGTGCTCCATTCAATACGTGCCCTCCTTAATACCCATCACCAGGCTAGCCTATCCCCCCACCTCCCTCCCCTCTAGAACCCTCAGTTTGTTTCTCAGAAACAATGACTCGTAACTATAGAGAACTGACAGTCACCAGAGGGGAGGGTGTGGGGGGGATGGGTTAAACAGGTGATCGGGATTAAGGAGGGCACTTGTCATGATGAGCACCGGGTGTTGTATGGAAGTGCTGAATCACTGTATTGTAAGCCTGAAACTAATACTGCACTGTATGTTAACTAACTGGAATTTAAATAAAAACTTTAAAAAAAGTTCTGTTGATAAGTTGTGTACCCCTGATATGATACAAGAAGAATGGAACTTTACTTCTGTGCTCTTCTTCCTAAAAACCCATAATCCCTGTCAACCATAAGGAAGACATCAGACAAACCCAAACTGAAGGACACTTTACAAAATGTCCACTCAGGATTCCTCAAAACTCTCAAGATCATCAAAAAACAATACAAGCTTGAGAAAGCATTATAGTCTAGAGAAGCCCAAGGAGTCACAACATCCAAATATAATTACAAATGTATCCTGGTTAGGGTCTCAGGATAGAAAAAGGACATTAGGGGAAAACCAAGAAAATCTGAATAAAGTATAGATTTAAATAAATACATACATACATACATAAATACATACATACATACATACATAAATAACTAATAAAAACCTCTCTGGGATTAGGGGCGCCTGGCTGGCTCAATTGGTAGAGCATGTGACCTTGATGTCAGGGTCCTGAGTTCTAGCCCCACGTTGGGGGCAGAGATTACTAAAAGCAAAAACAAAACACAAAAATCCGTCCAGGATTAGATATCTGGAGCGGAGGATGGAAAATGCCCAAGAGTTACATGGTCTGCATACACAACATTTCTCTAAAACAAATTGAAGTTGGGCGCCTGGGTGGCTCAGATGGTTAAGCATCTGCCTTCGGCTCAGGTCATGATCCCGAGGTCCTGGGATCGAGCCCCGCATCGGGCTCCCTGCTCCTTGGGAGCCTGCTTCTCCCTCTGCTTCTCTCTCTCTCTCTCTCTCTCTCTCCCCCCCTCTCCCCCCCCCACGACTATAAAAAATCTTTAAAAAAAATAAAAAATAAAAAAATAAAAATAAAAAAAATAAAACAAATTGAAGTTTTTCAAAGCTGTGAGAGTCCACATTTTTTAAAGAAGACAGCTGAGAAGAGTGAATACATGTGTCCTGGAGTAACTCGGGGCAGCAGATAGTCTCTGCTAGAAGATTCTTTGAATGACCACCTGGCAAACGTCCCCTCCCTCTGAATACAAAGAACCACAACAAAACCACCCCAGACAGATAGGAAGGCATCTTAACCCTAACGAACCAAAGAAGGGGATTCTGTTCTTCCTTGTTCACTCTTTCTAGAATGTTGCATTCTTCACCATCAAGTGAGTCTTCCAGATATCCAGCTGCATAATTCTGTGTCCGTGAATATATGTCTGTAGCCTGACCTTTGGGATGAGTTAAATGACAGGACACCTTTTCTTTTCTGAGGGAGATGAATGGAATTTCCATATGCGGGGACTTATGTGGGTAGAGACTTTCCCCAGAATTCTTCATTAAGGACCACTCTGCTCCTGGGGAGAGGGGACACACTATTCTCTTAATGGCAAATATTACATTTGCAGTGCCCCAGATATCCCCTCTTCCCAACACAAAACTTCACCCTGCTCATTACTTATGAAAGTGGATCAAGTCTCCGCCCCCCTCACCCCGAGTCTCCTGGGCACCTGCTCCAGGACTGGAGAGAGACGTGGAAGGAGCAAACTCCAGCAAGACCAAAGCCAGTGTCCTCGAACGAGACTTGCTTTCAGCGTTGCCGCTCTCTGCCCACGTGTGCTCACAGCATTTTATTTTCTACTACTGTGCCGTAGACTAAGATAGAATCAGAAAGTTTAGAACTAGCAGGAGACTTGAAGATAACCAGGTCAGACCCCGTCCTTCTACAGAGGAGGAAAGTCTCATCTAGAGGTTTTAAGTAGGGTTTGCCCCTACCTAATTTTCCAAACCTGAACCAGACATGAACTGACCTTCCCAGCTAAAGGATCAAAGGCAAAGCATCCAACCAACAATCCAGGAAACGCAAGAGGCAAACCTCTAGATCCCTTCCCGCGAGCGGCCCCCGCCCCACCCCGTCCCGGGCAGGTCCTGCGCAGCCGCGGCCCGGCCCGGCCCTACCTGTCCCGCAGGTGGCCGCAGCGCAGCCCCAAGGCCGTGCACTCCGCCGCGCTCACCGGCACCCCCTTGCACGACTTGACCGGGTAGATCCAGAGCTGCGCCACGGTGCCCACCTGTTGCAGCCGCCGGCGCCGCCTGGAGCGCGCGCGGCGCCAGGCCACCGTCCCCAGCGCCACGGCGGCCAGTCCCAGCGCGGCCGCCCCGAGCCAGGCGGGCCGGGACGGCGCGGGGAGGCCGAGGCTGCGCAGAGCCGACGAGCCCGGGGCACCCATGGCCGAGCGGGCGGGGCGGGGGGCGCGGGCGGCGGGGGGCGCGGAGGCGCTTAAGGCTGGCGGCGCGCGGGAGGAGGCGCGGCGGCTCGGGGCGGGTCCTGCCCTCCCGGCGGCCCGAGCGCGGATGGCCCGCGGCCGCGCCGTAACCGGATGTGGGGCGGAGAGGGCCCGGGCCAGCCCTCCCCTCACCGCCCGCTTTCTCCGGGTTGGTAGCCGGCCCCGCGCTAGCGCCCTCCTCCTGCGCCGCCACCGTCCCGGACGCGGCCCCCCGGCTGCCGGATCGCGCGCTCCGAGCCGAACCGGAAAGCGGCTCCTGGGCGGCAGGACGGTAGGCGTTACAACGTGTAGGAACTACTTGCCCTGGCCGATCTCTCTGAGACTTGCAGCATTTGGGGCCCATAAGCCGCTCGGTGGAAACGTCTGCACTGAGAGAAGAGCCGAGGCCAGCGTGGCTTCTGGCCGGGTGCCCGGGATGACCCCAGCCCCGTCCCCTATCCCCCCCCCTCCCCCCCCCCCCCCCCACACACACACCTCCAGTAAAACGCCTGCCTGGGAGAGCTCGCTGCTGCCGGACACTGCACGGCTTGCTCTGGCCACCATCTGGGGATGGAGCCCTGACCTCCCCCTAGAGCACGCTCTCAGAAGGGCTCACAGAGGAATCCTTCCTCTGGCCCTCTGAGATGTGTACATATCTTCTGCAACTCAGAATTGTCTTTCTCAAGGACCTGAGAGCCATTTCTTCGCAGAGGGACAGGGCTTGTGTCCCCTCTGCGGGAGGGCGGAATCCTAGCTTCAGTCATTGGCAGCCAGCAGGGGCCGCGGGCCTGACCACGTTCCTACCGACCAAGCTTTTGTCATTTTTCACTTGAGCTCCCCACCTGCACGCCATTGTCCCTTTAACGGGCCCAGTCACCTCTGCACAAATGGAACTGGAGCTCAGCTTTTTCCCCTAATTCACTAATTGCTGAATAAAATTTGTTTTCATTGCTTTAACTAATGTGCAGCTTTGTTCATCTTTACCAGCTCCATTCCCGCAGGTTCTTCAGTGAGCAGGGGATTTTCTTAGACAAGTTCAGGTTTGAGATGGTTTATTTCTCAAAAAAAACCGTTCCTTAAATTGGGGCACTGTTCTGGGAACGTTTAAGAAGGCAACCAGTGGGCCTCCTCCCAAATCTGAATCAGTCACCCTCTGGAGGGTGACCCTCCAGGGTGGGAAGAGCCTGGAGGAAGGAGCCAGAGAGGCAAGCTCCCTTCCACTAGCTCCTGTGAAAAGTGAAAGTCAAAACCCACCTGAAACCCCCCTTACCCCCAAAGAGCCCCTGCTTGAAAGCCCAGACCAGTGCAATTCGCCTCTTCAGTAACCACACATTCTCATCATGCTCAGCGGCCAAGACTTCAATTTCTTTTTCCAGCATGGTGTTGTGAATGAGGAGTGCACCTGATTCCTTTTCCTCCCCAGACTCTTGAAGAGGGTCAGAGCCCTCCATCCCCGCGAGCCAGCTGTCAGATAGAGGTTGTCTGTAAGTCCATCCTCCTTCCTAGATGGGAGCTCCCAGACAGGGAAAATGTTCCTTATTAAAATATTTGTTCCTTCAACACACATTTATTGATCATTCACCAGGCTTTGCCCTAGACTGGCTCTGGGCATTTAAAGTTTCGAAGAAGCTGCCCCGCCATCCAGGAGCTTAGGGAGATCTGGAGAATGACACTGGAGCAGAGGCATGGACAAGATGCAGTGGAAATAGAGATGGAAGAGCAGCTGTATCTCAGGACAGTGGTGTTCTCAGAGGAGGGAGCTTTTGAGCTGAGCCTGGAACACATGGAGGGTTGGGCGAGGGTGCAGAAAAGGGGATGCTGGGCCAGAGGAAGGCGCACACAACGCTCGGAGAAATGGAAGGGACGTGAGGATGTAGTGACCAGCAGCTGTTGAGCTTTATGAGCAGGTACCTGCCAATGCAGCAGGTGGAAGGAGTTGAGGCAGGACAGCTGGGCAGGGGCCAAATCAAGATGCTCCTTGTCTCAACTACATGTGGAGACACATCGGAATTCTAAACAGCAGGAGACATGGTCAGACTTGGGTGTTGGAAGGCGACACTGACCACTCCGAGAAGGGGTAACCCCAAAGGTGTGTCGATGAGAAGCAAACGCTGTGGTTTGGGCCGAAATCAGGGTAAATAACCAGTGGGGATGAGATGGGGATGCGGACAGGAGAGATAGTGGGGAGACCCTTAGCAAGAGGTGGTGACAGAACACTGAGATTGAGGGAGAGAAGGAGGGAAGGAGTCCATCATGACTCCCTGCCATCCGGCCTGGCAGGGGACAGGGCCCTGGGTCAAAGGTAGGGGGCCCATTTTTTTTAATCTCTGAGATTAAAAAAAAATTCAAGGGAAGAAGCCGATCTGGGGAGAAAGATGATGAGCGAGCTCTGTTGTACACATTGATCTTGAGCCAAGATCAAGAGTCAGACGCTTAACTGATTGAGCCACCCAGGTGCCCCTAAGATTTTATTTTTAAGTATTCTCTACACCCAGTGTGGGCTCAAACTTATAACCCCGAGATCAAGAGTCACATGCTCTACTGACTGAGCCAGCCAGGTGCCCCCAAAAGAATAAAAAAAATGGAATGAAGCAGTACACTGATTGCTTGAGCTCAGCCAAGTGACCACCTGGCTGAAATTGCAAAATCATCAGTAGTAAGAATTAGCTGTTACATACCTTGAACCCTGTGGAATAGGGGAGAGGCTATCCCATTAACAGGACGTGCACTTGAAGTTCTTTATTGGCTTAATAGCTGGTAAAAGGGCTCCACCTGCTAGCCTGGGGATAACAACAATCTTCTGGGGTGTCCGTAGCTCCAGAGCCCCCTGTCTCAAGCAAAATATTTGTTCAACTTAAAATCTCATTCACCTGCAATAAGAGCTCCAAAACTCAGACTTACTCAATGTAATAACAGGAAGATTTAGAATTTACTCTAGACAAAATGCAGTAGTAGAAGTTATTATATTAGTGTTAAACATAGGAATAATCTTTGTACATTTGGTATCTCAAGTATTTGTAATACTTAAAGAGTTTAATATATTAGAGAATAGTGGGGAATATTAGAATGTGGAAAAGATTAGGGGAGGGGGTGGGGCAACAGCTGCAACAGGTGATGGGCATCGAGGAGGGCACTTGTGATGAGCACCAGGTGTTGTATGGACATGATGAATCACTAAATTCTACACTTGAAACTAATATTGCATATACTCACTGTATGTTAACTGACTGGAATTTAAATAAAAACTTGGAAAAAAAGAATATCTAAAAGATTAACCTTGAGGGTGCCTGGGTGGCTCAGTTGGTTAAGCGACTGCCTTCGGCTCAGGTCATGATCCTGGAGTCCCGGGATCGAGTCCCACATCGGGCTCCCTGCTCAGCAGGGAGTCTGCTTCTCCCTCTGACCCTCCACCCTCTCATGTGCTCTCTCTCTCTCTCATTCTCGCTCTCTCAAATAAATAAATAAAATACTAAAAAAAAAAAAACTATTAAAAAAAAAGATTAACCTTGAGATTCCAATTTAAGTTACATAATTGCTTACTTGATTTAGATTTTTTTGGTGACTAAATATTATAACTACAATATGGCCTCGGTTTGTAAACATATTGAGAACCTAAGAATTTCCATATTTAGACACTTCACTTATTAGATTATAAGAACTCTGGAAATACTTGGAAAGCTCTGTGAGTCAAACAATTGAAGTACTTAAAAAGAAAAGCATTAAATTTACGAATGCAATTCAAAAGTCTTTAAGGCCAAGCAGTAATCAAAGGCCTGTTTAAAAGTGTTTGTTCCAAAAAAAAGAATGATAAAAGAAGAATAATGAACTATGTAAAGTGAGTTTAAAAAGGAGATTTTTAGGGCGCCTAGCTGGCTCAGTGGGTGAAGCATGTGACTCAGGTTTTCTTTTAAGTTTTATTTATTCATTTTTACAGAGAGAGAGAGAGAGCGCGCGCGTGAGTGAGGAGGACAGAAGGAGAGACAGGACTGAGAGGGAACCTCCAGCAGACCCCCCGCCGAACACGGAGCTAACGGGGCGCGGGTTGCTGAGACCACACCTGAGCCTAAACCAAGCGTCTGACACTCAACTGACTGAGCCACCCAGGCGCTCCTGTGACTCTTGATCTTGGAGTTGTGTGTTCAAGCCCCACAATTGGCTTGAGATGACTTAAAAGAGATGACTTAAAAGTAAAAAATCTTGGGGAACCTGCGTGGCTTAGCTGGTTGAGTGTCTGCGTTTGGCTCGGGTCATGATCCCAGGGTCCTAGGATTGAACCCTGCATGGGGCTCCCTGCTCAGCGGGGAGCCTGCTTCTCCCTCTCTCTCTGCCCCTCCCCCCTACTTGGGCTCTCTGTGTCAAATAAAATCTTAAAAAAAAAAGTAGCCTCTTTTTAGGACCTTTGGGTGCTTGTTCAAAATATGTACATAGTGGTCTTTTGTGACACCCTAGAGTTACTCTATGTGAATTTGGTGTCAGTAAGAATCTAGTAATAATAATAATAACGGTAATGTTCATAATACCTTGCATTTTATAGGACTTCACAATTTACAGAATGATTTGGCATTCAGTGAGGTAGGGGCTGAAGTTTGAGAGAAAGCTGTGCGTTGCCCTGGGAAGGCTGGGGGAGTAACGAAGACGCTAGGCATAGTGGGGTGTCCATCTATAAAGCCCCCATTGAGAGGATCGATCAAGGCAAATTCACCATGGTTCAGAATCTGCCTTTTAGCCTTTTAAAGTAGAAAGTCTAGCTTTTCAGTGTCCGCAGGTTGACTGGACTCAAGGACACTAACCTCCGCTATTAAGATTCACAGGAGACTGATACTGAAAACATCCATGCTGTTTTACTCATTCACAGTAAGAAATACCGCCTCATGCCCACAAGCATGCACACCAGTGCGACCAATAGTGCCCAGTGAGGGTGGAACAGGGAGAAACTGCTCCCGGGGTAACTTGTGTGTGAGCCGGGCACCTCCTTCAGGCTGCCAGGAGGAGACAGGCCCAGATTGTTAGAGGTGGGGTTGGGGACAGATACCAGGGAGGTGATGCCTCAGTTGCCAAACAACAGTCCCAGAACTTCCCGAGGTTGAGAGCTCAGGAGTTTTCGAGAACAAGGACAATGGCCGATTGTTGTCCCAAGAGACAGCAACTTTCATTCCAGCCCTGCTGTGTGTTAGCCTCTGGTTTTTAGTCTCTGATAATGACTAAGGAGTCTTAGATCTCCAGGAGGCAGCGGCCTGCTAGGAATACACATCAGCAACGGGGCAATCAGGAGAACCGGGGGTGGGGAGGGATGTGGGCTCCTGGAGCCTCCGGACAGCGGGTCCTGTGACAGAGGAGCTAAGGCCGGGCTGACCAGAAACATTCTGCGAACTGACCAAAGGGTAGCGAGAGAGGGTCACAGAGAACACGGCATTCTGAGGAGCTAAATTTAGTACAGGCTGGAAAGTAAAGGGCAAAGTCTAAGCCTGGGGAGAGGGCTGGAAAGATAAACAAGTCCAGGTGGCCAAAAGAATTTCACTGTGTAAAAGGACATGAACTTCATCCAGAGGATATTTAAAAATGAGTATTTAGTGGGCACCTGGGTGGCTCAGTCGGTTAAGCCGCTGCCTTCGGCTCAGGTCATGATCCCAGGGTCCTGGGATCGATTCCCACATCGGGCTCCTTGCTCAGCGGGGAGCCTGCTTCTCCCTCTGCCTGCCTCTCCCACTGCTTGTGTTCTGTCTCTCTCTGACAAATAAATAAAATCTTTAAAAAAAAAAAAATGAGTATTTACTGATAAGAAGAGAAACTCAGTGGCTGGAAACAAGGGAGAGACGGAAACGTCACATGTATGTACATTTATACCTTTCACATTCTGAACCATGAAAATCAATACTTATTCAAAAAAATTCCAAAAATTCAAAAATAAAAGTATTTTTATGGTGTATTTTTAAATTGTCCTACTTACAGGAGTCTGGCTGTGTACCAAGCTGTAGGGGAGCAAAACAGAACGTAAACCTACCGTACCAGCTTCTAACCTACGAGGTATTTTCAAAGCTTTAAGCCTCATCAGAGACTCAGCCCACCACCTTTGGGTAGATTCCCAATGTCAAAAGATGTAAGATGCGTTTATCCATCTCTGCATCTGAAGCCTTGCAGAGACATCCTGTAATCTGGGTTTTGGTGGGAGGCAACATGTAGACAGGGTTTTATAGAATGCATAGGAGCTTTAAAAAATAGAAAGGAGAGGAAGACCTCAAAGAGAAATAGAACTTCCCCAAAAGCCCTGAAATGGTTTTGGAGGAAAATAGTTTGGTATGATGATCAGGGCAGCATAGGAAACAGTAGGAGATGAAGCTATCAGGCGAGATGAGGCCAAATTGTGCAGGCTTTGCACGTTGTATGAATTTCTTTCCTAAAGAGTTCAAATAAACCCACACAGACCTTGGTCTTCTAGAAGCTGGTGTATATGTACCTTTAGGATGAATTGGTTTTTCCCTCCAAATAGCAGGAAAAAAATAACTTATGAAAATAATTTTTTCTATTTTGTATTTTTCCTCCCATAATTTTTACTGAAACCTCCTAGTTTCTGTTGGTTAATATAAGAAGTAAAAAAAAAAAATCGGTGTAACAAGCAAATATATGGGAAAAATCAGAAGCAAGTGAATAAGCTTGTTTTTTTTTTCTGCTTGTCAAATATGTTCATAGTGGTGATTTTTATATTTTATTGAAAATATTTCCATTACCAAGATTGTTCTTCGTTTATGTGTAGGAATTAACTGTTATCAATGTTTGGTCGCTCCCACAAAAATCAAGTTTTCCTGTTGGTTTAACAACAGCCCAAACTCTCCCACTGCTTGTTTTCCTTGGCTTATACAGTTGGTTTTCAGTTTTGGTTTGGGTTTTTCAATAGGGAAGTTTCTAGCTTGTCCTGAAACATCCAAATGTCAGGTAATGCGAAGTCTACGTTCTGCCTGACAGCAGTCAGCTGCACCTGACTGGAGCCTGTCCATTTAGGCATCAACCCCCAGGTCCCTGCCCTCCCGCCTCCAACCTGACCCCTCTGGGTCTTTGGGGTTGCCCTGGGTCTGCCCAAGGTTCCACCAGGGGGCGCTGTGATCAGCGTTTTGGAGAGCAGGGCTGGGAGGAAGTGGCTGGCTCTCCAGACAGTGGAAGGAGGCCCTCTTTTGCTTCCTGGAGAGTATGTCTGAAGGCACAACTTTCCTTGGCCCAACACAGGGAGGGGCCGGGACTAAGAGCCAGTGGCAAGCCAAGTATTTTGAAGTAGAAGAGGAGAAGCAAACCCACACTCCGTATTACCCCCGACATAGGAATAATGCTTTGCAGCAATAAACCTTTGTCAGAGACGGAATGGTATTTGGTCCTCACAGCGATCCTGGGTCAAAAGTAGGACAAGGTGTCTATTCCTGCGTTAGCCAAGACACTCAGAGTCCCTTGTCTCCTTCCCCTAAGAGCACCCACCCAGCAAGAGAGGCAGGTCCCCATGGTGCTGGCTTCCTCTCACTTTCCTTTGTGTAGCGGAAGAGGACGAGAGACAAAAATCCCGCATGGAGACAGGGTGCCAAGAACTAGAAGGCTAGAAAAGGGGAGCAAGGACTGGTGGGGCCAAAGAAAGAAGCTGAGACGTGTCTGTCACAGCAAACGCCCTCCTGATGCAGTTTTGGAACATAGCTGAGGTTTCGTGGGGGGGGGGGTCCGGAGCCCACGGCCAAGAAAGAATTCTTGAGACGTCCTCAGTGCAAGATGGTGGTTTTATTAAGGCACAGGGACAGGACCTGTGGGCAGAAAGAGCCACTGCTCCCTGCTGCCCCCTGCAGCCCCAGGATTGTGGGGGGCAACTGACTATATACTTTGGGGTGGAGGGAAGTAAAGATAAGGGACGTTCCAAAAGGAGTTTCATCTGCTAAAGAAGACTCACTGATAACGGGAGGTCTTGCTATTGTCAAAATAAGGTTGCTTTTCCCTCTGGCAAGATCAGCATTAAGACAGGAGCTTCCTGGAGGAACATCATACTCTACCTGCCTCCAGTATTTGTCAATGGACTGCAGGTTATATGGACACTTAACTGTATCTACATTTCCTTCTGCCTTTGTTTCCCACATCACTCCTAGTAGGCTGGCCTTCCACCTAACTGGGATTTGTGTGTCCACCTGTGTATCCTGGGCCCAGTGAAATCTCAGTGTATATTTTATACATAGAGAGATGACCCAAGGAGTTCGTTGGCCTTTACCTGTATACAGGAAGGACACTGATGTCCCTTTGATGTCAAGAGCAAAGCTGTGGGGGCGCCTGGGTGGCTCAGTTGGTTAAGCGACTGCCTTCGGCTCAGGTCATGATCCTGGAGTCCCGGAATCGAGTCCCGCATCAGGCTCCCTGCTCGGCGAAGAACCTGCTTCTCCCTCTGGCCCTTCCCCCTCTCATATGGTCTCTCTCTCTCTCTCTCTCTCATTCTCACTCTCTCAAAATAAATAAATAAATCTTTAAAAAAAAAAAAAAGAGCAAAGCTGTGGTGTTGGGCCGATGACACTGAGGACCAGGGCCCTCCTCACATCTGGCCAGTCTGGTCTTGAGTGTCCCCCCAACACCCCCAGGTCCCCCAGTGGCCAGGCCACGGCCACGTGTCTTTGGGGCTTGGATTTTGTGGATGTTATCAGCCAGGATGCAGAATCCTACTTCCTCTCTGCTTTTGGTTGCTTTTTCTCTGTTTGTTTTCTTTGGCTGCTGTAGGAAGATTTGCTTTTCATCTGAGCAGTATGTTCCCTGGTCAGAGTGAAGGATGAAGGCTCCAACAGGATACAGTCATCTGGGAAGGGAAGAGAATCTCCTTGCTTGGGCTTCCTTTCCAGAAGCAGTCCCAGCGCCTAGAAAGCCATTGCCTTCCAATCTCCCTCTCTCCACTCACTGCCCCAAGAAAAGATTAAGCAAAGTACCTCCTCACCCATGGCTAGCCTCAAAATAACCTCTGTTTCCCAGGCTGCCTTTCATTCTGTGTATTTATTATTGCAAGACTGCAAAAATCTTGAACATCTTTGGTAAATATGATCAGAAAATAGTGGCACAGTGTGATCTACTCTGCAACACTTGGGTTGCAAGTACAGTCGTGTTCTTTCTTTAATTAAAATGCAATTCACATAATATAAAGTTTGCCATTTCGAAGTGTGCAATCCAGTGGGTTTTAATATCTTCACTGTATTGTGCAATCATTACCTCTACCTCATTCCAGAACATTTCCATCACCACAAAAAGAAGCCCCATACTCCTCCCCACCGCCCCAGTCCCTGGCAACCTCTAGTCTGCTTTCTGTCTTCATGGATTTGGCTATTCTGGACATTCTGGGTTTTTTTGTTTTTTGTGGGTTTTTTGGTGGTTTTTTTTTTTTACATCCATATGAATGGAATCATACAACGCGTGGCTTCTGTGTTTGGTTTTCTTTGTTTAGCAGGTTTTCAGGGTCCATGTCCATTGTCGTGTGTATTAGTACTTCATTCCTTCCTGTGGAGCAATAATGTTCCATTGTATGGATAGACCACATTTTGTCTGTCCGTTCATCAGTTTCCACTTTGGGGTATTATAAATCATGCTGCTATAAGTCATTTGCCATAAACATTTGTGTATAAGTTGTGTGAAAACATATGTTTTCGATTCTCTTGCATATAAGCTGGAGTGGAATTTGGTGGGTCCTATGGTCCCTCTACATTTAACTGTTCTGAGGAACCGCCAAGGTGTTTCCCACAATGGCTGCCCCATTTTACATTTCCCACCAGCAATGTGTACGTTCCCTACCATTTGTCCCAGCTAAGATATAGCTGACATACAACACTGAACTCATTTAAGGTATACAACATAATGACTTATGTATGTATTGTGAAAAGATCACAATAAGTTAACATCAATCACCTCAGATAAAAAAAAAATCACCTCACATAGTTAGAATTTTTTTCTTTCTTGTGACGAACACCTTTAAGATCTACTCTCTTAGCAACTTTCAAATACACAATCAGTATTGTTAACTATAGTGGCCATGTGGTACATGACATCTCCACAACATACTTACCTGCAAACTGGAGGTTTCTACCCTTTGACCCCCTTCCATTCTTAACTCAAGCAACCAAGGGATTGTTTGGATGGTCTTAGCTGAACTTATGTTGTTAAAGATGTTAGACAAAATCAGACACTGAAGGACACTGCTAAGGCCAGATTTTAATCAGTAACAACTATTGCAACAAGGAAAAGAGTCTGGCATAAGTGACTTCAACTTCAATTTGCACAGAGGTGAGTGGGCACTTTAAGGGGAGAATGCTAGAGCGCTGGTCAGGGAAGTGAAAAATCACAACAAAGTGGGAAAGGGGCTTGCTCCCTAGGAAACCCACTGAGTTCACTACCTGGAGCTTATCAAATTAGGCTCCCGTGGGCCCACAGATGTAGCAGCATGCCAGGGGCCCTGTTTTTAGGTGTTGGCTGGAACAAACAGCAAGTTCTTTTGGCAGCCTTGAGTTTCCTCAGGCAAGCACTTTAAGGGGAGCGAGTTTCACTCCAGAGATGTAGCTCTGAGGTGTTGCAAACTATGCTGGTGCTTGTTCCAGTCTTTATGGGCCAAGGTTGAGGCTGGTCAAGTCAGAGGAACCTGGGGGCAGTTTGCTCAGAGAGAATGAGGAAATGTGGGGGGATCTTTCTCTAGAACTTTCCTTATTTCATGTTCCTGTCAAAATAGACAGTGAAGCACAACACTGATAGCATCAACTAATTTATAAAAAAAAAAAAAAAAACTGTAGTCACTACATCCTGCTATAGAAATCCCATCAACGTAACAGAACTCGTACACAGCATAGCTTGTCTGTAGAAATGAAGCCAGAGCTGTTTCCGCGGACTCGCGGAGGAACACGGGACTCAAACCTTTATAAGCACAGAGCAGGAACCCTGAGGGCAGCGTCAACCGTCAACCAGAGACGTTCTCGGCCCATCCTTGATCCTCCTGCGAAACACAACAGGAAGCAAATTCATCTGGATGATGACATAAACAGAAGGAATCCTGGCTGATTTTAAATGAAGACTTCTAACAAAGCAGCTTTGGGGAAGGAATGCTCTTGGGTGGAAAACATTCTTTACAACCAAACTCCACAATTGCTACTATTTACAGTTTTTCACGATAAATGGAAAACCAAATATACTCTCTTGCTTTGTTTTGTTATCTATTTGTTTATTTATTCACTTGAGAGAGGGAGAGAGAGAGAGAGAGAGAGCATAAGCGTGGAGGGGGGAGAGAGGCAGGCAGAGGGAGAAGCAGGGTCACCGCTGAGCAAGGAGCCCCACGCGAGACTTGATCCCAGGACTCGATGGGATCATGAGCTGAGCTGAAGGCAAATGCCTAACTGACTGAGCCACCCAGGCATCCCCAAACCCTCTTGTTTTGACTAAACCACTGGGGCCTTTGACAGTGTGAAAAAGGTTTTCCTTTCTCTGTCTCTCCTTCAATAACCAGAATGGGGAACAAGCAGATTTAGTAACACCCGGCCCCGCCGGACGTCTCATGATCTTCCCTACACTCAGCTCTTCTAGTGTTGTCTGCTCCCCACAAACCATAATCCTGATATGTATGAATTATATGCGAGCATTTATTACCTGCAAGACTCCTAGGTTGACAAAACAAACCTGCAGGCGTTTCCTCCCCACCCCCCCCCGGCCCCTCCCAAACCCCTGCACACAGAAATTTACAATCCGGTTTGTAGGCATTCCCCTCCACACACACACAGAAACTTACAATCCGGTTTGTAGAATATACATATGGTTACCGAAGTTTAACCTAGTAAATCTGAAGATCTAATTGGCTTTATTAGGCGATTTATGAATGGGGCAGCATCTCAATCTAGCAGCTGTACAAAACGGAAAGACTTTATAGGCAGAAGCGGGACTGGACAATTAGCAAAAGAAAGGATGATTTCAGGCAAAGTCACCTTCCCTTAGGGGAAGAGCAGGGGGTTTATTCGGTGGATTACCTTATCTTCCCGGGGTAGGGGTGGGGATGGAGAGAACCCTCAGGACTGATTATAGATGGGTGCTGACCAGAAAATTCATGACTGACTAAGACTACATTTCTGGAAGAGATTAAAACTGAAATTAGGTTAGGGCGCCTGGGTGGCTCAGTTGGTTAAGCAACTGCCTTCGGCTCAGGTCATAATCCTGGAGTCCCGGGATCGAGTCCCGCATCGGGCTCCCTGCTCGGCAGGGAGTCTGCTTCTCCCTCTGACCCTCCCCTCTCTCATGTGCTCTCTCTCTCTCTCTCTCATTCTTTCTCTCAAATAAATAAATAAATAAATAAAATCTTTAAAAAAAAAAAAAACTGAAATTAGGTTAGGTACAAAGACTCCATTTGGTGATGTGGCCTGGCATAAGTGACTTCATCTTGGGCCGATAGAGTTGTTTGGTTTTTATTATAGTATAAATAAATCTACAAGTATATAAATATAAGGCGAAAAATGAATAAGACCCTGTGGGAAGTTGAAGTAGTCTAGTGATATGGAGATTCAAAGAAAGGAGAAATAACTTTTGCCTGGAGTTGAGAGAAAGGTTCCTTCCTTGTTGAGAAAGGCCCCAAAAAGCATACTTCCGAACGGGGAGCTCCCCCTGGTGCCAGGAGAAGGGTGTAAGAAGGAAATGCCCCACCAGATTTGGGGTGATCTATGTTGGATACCCCGTTAGAGGAAGAGAGAGTTTTTACCTATGCCACATCTAGATCTTGTTTCCTTCCTTTTGTGGATGAATAATGATGTTTTAAGGCCTGAAAGCCCATCTTCTGTCCAGTTAGTTTCCCTAATTTAAAAGCCATCACGATGATAAACACTTTCTCTCACATCCTGCTTTTCTCCTAAATACACTGCATCTAGGTATTTCCTTCCAGTTCAAAGTTCTTGCAATTTGTTTTAATGTTTAAGAACAATAAGAAAAGGACCACCTTCCCCATTCATATTTATAGTGATGTATGTACCTCGGGATTTTAATATTCTGTGGGGAAAGCCTTGCGGATTTCAGGTGTCCTACTGGGAGCCCCTAAGCCTAGAGACTGGGACTTCTCTAGCCAATTATTAGTGATAAGGAGAACAAAGGCAAGAGAAATGTCGATAAAATTAAATTTCCTTACAACTTGCAGCCCCTGGATAAATACCTGAGACGTGCAGTGTTAACATTCCTCAAGGAACTCAGGGCTGCTTTAATGTTAATCCTTTGCTAGAAACTAAAAGCAACCTTAGCTTGACAATAGCCAGACCTCCAGGATCCTGTAATCTTCTTTAACATACAGAAATCCCTTTAGAGATTTCTGTTCTCTCTACTCCCCCAACTTAAAAGTATGTAATCAGTCAACCTCACAATCACAGTGCATCTCTTTCAGCCCATGGGTTCTGTCCCTGTGCTATAATAAAAGCACCTTTTTGCACCATAAAATGTCTCAAGAATTCTTTCTTGACCCTTGTGCTCAACAACCCGCATCATCAGGGCTCTTAATGAGAAAATTCTAAGGGCACCTGGGTGGCTCAGTTGGTTAAGTGTCTGCCTTTGGCTCAGGTCATGATCCCGGGGTCGCAGGATGGAGCCTGGAGTTGGGCTCCCTGCTCAGCGGGGAGTCTGCTTCTCCCTCTGCCTCTCCCCCTGCTCATGCTCTCTCTCTCTCTCTGAAATAAATAAGTAAAAATCTTAAATAATAATAATAAAAATAAATAAACACCTAGCAGGGCATGCATTTTACTGAGGCATGCACGTAACTTTTCTCTGCACAGCCCTGCCTCACATGCATGCACGGGAGGCACCCCCCCTTTCCCCTGCCTGGAGGGCCTGGGACGTGCCCTTCAACAGACCCCAGTGCCAGGAGACAGCAGCACGGAGAGTGTGTACATGAGTCCCTGCCGGCCCCAGGAGGCCAAGGTCAGGGACTGGGGCGGTCACGTGACTCCCCCGGTTCCAGGGTAGAAATGACAACAACGTTGCAGGAAATGCCCAGGCTACAGCAGAAAACCCTGGGGCCTGGCCTCGCACATTGTATTTTCTGGCTCAGCCAAGAGGCATTGTAGCAATTAAACAAATAAACGTCGGTCTTGGCCTTGAACTCCAAAGACTTCTGGCATGCTCATGCTTCTCCCTCCCCCTCACCCCACCCCGTGCCTTCCCAGTTGCTCAGGGCAGAATCCGAGAGAATTCTTTGATTCCTCGCTTTCCCTCCCCCCATGCCCACCTGGGCAAGTCCAGTCCCTCTGCTTTCTCAGCAGGGAGCCCTCTCATGGCCCAGGCCATGGGCTCTGCCTCCCCTCCTCACTTCAGCCTTGCCCACCCCAGGCCCACCCTGTCCCCACTGCAGCTCGGGGAGACTTTTCACCCTGGAACGGACTCCAACACCACTCCCTCACCCTATACGAAGAACCCATCCAAAGTGTCCCCTTCAGGCACCCTCACTGCCCAAGTCCATGGGGACAGGCACTGCACTGTCGGTCACCAGCATGCCATCCAGCCCAGTGTCGAGCACAGAGTGATGCTCAGGGAACACCTGTTGGACAGCTGTGAGTGACTGAGCCTGTAAAAGAACCAGGCAATTGATAAATAAATGAAGGACACCACACAGCCAAGCACCCTTCTCTGACTCTCCAAGATACGTGCCACGGTGGGGTAGGGAGAGGTCCCGAGCAGAAACCCACGTATGTGACCTCAGGCCGGCCTGGAGTCCCAGGAATTCCCCGGGGAAACCTCGCGTGCCGAGCCTTCCAGAGATCACCACCCAGCGCACCAGCTCGCGCCCTCTGGGATGTCTGTCTTTGTCCGCTCATCCGCAAAGGTCCCCTGAACTCCTGCTAGGTCACAGGCGTTGTACAAGGCACAAAGGATACAGCAGTGAACTGCACGGTCCCTGCCACCGTGGAGCCTACGTTCCAGGGGTAGGAGTGATGCCTCACACAAGCAAGCAGCCAGTAGATGGACACGTACCTGCAGAGGGGGATGGTCAGGAGTGGGGTGCTAGGCCGGGGAGTCACATCCTCCAATGGTGTGAGTGGGGGTTGGGCTCCTCACCTTCTCTGCCTCAGCCTCCTCATCTGTGGAATGGGCTGAGGACAGTCCCTCCCCGGAGGGCACTGTTAGCACAGAAGTCAGGTCCTGCCCTTGTCTGCTCAAAGCCTGCAGAGGTGCCTCGCCTCGATCTGAAGGAGAGCCACGTCATCTCCACGGCCCCCAAGGCCTGCAGGATGGCCTGTCCCCAGCTCCATGCCCCCAACTCCCTCTGGCCACCCGGCTGCTCCTCATCGGGCCAGGCAGCACACGGGCCAAACTCCGTTCACTTCGAGATCAGACCTGGGTAGCCCCATGGCCAGTCCCCCGACCTGCCTGGTCAGTGTCCCACCCCCCCTGTGCCCGCACACACTTTCTATACACTCAGGACAAGGGGCAGCGGAGCGCTGCAGCAGGTTCGTCCCCAGTGAGCTTTCTCGTGCTGTCACCAAGTACGAGACCTTGTTAATAGCTTTCTTCCTTGTTCCCGAGCACGGCTGTCTGGTAGAATTGTCTGGGCTCATGCACGCTCCAAAGATCTTTGTTTTGTGATTTTTGTTGGGCACAAAACAATAAACAGGGAACAGTTTTGCTCTAAAGGCACCACAAAGCTTCTTATAAATTTTTGTGCTGTTTCCTTTCTTTTCTTCCTTCTTTTTCTGTCCCCCTCCCCAGCACCTACTATATGCAAACATCAGGCTGGGGGCGGCATGGGGAATCGCACGTGTTAACAACTAATTCGAATATAGAGCCGATACAGAGCAGATTAAAACGGAGGCTGAGACTCAGGACAGGCGGGAGGCTGCCGTGTCCAGAACTGATTCATTCCAGCAGCTGAGATGAGGGAAGGCTGCACGGAGGAGGAGGCCCCGAGCTGAGCCTTCCTGCTGAGAGAAGCAGAGTTCCGAGTACAGGGCTGGGAGGCAGCTGACAGAAGGGCGGGGGCAAAGGTCAGGGCTTGGCCTCTGCGGGCCTGCCGTGGGGACCCTGGGTCAGGAGGGAGGGCAGGCCGGAGGGTGGGGTGGGACTGCGGGAAACAGCGGCAGCCAGATAACAACCTGATCCCTCTTCTGGACAAGGGATTGAGGCTGCCGGGGAAGTGATTCCTATTGTTTCTGTTTCCTTCTCAGGGGCCTGCGGAGAGGAGGTGGCAGGCCTGCTGATGGCCAGAGTGGCCTTGAGAGCTCCTTAAGAGGTCAAGAGGGAGGAAGAATAGGAAATGGCCCCCTTGAAGAAAGAAAAGATAAGCAAGATCAAAGTACAAAGAGACGGGATTTTTGTCAGAGGGAAGCTGCAAGAAGATCCCTCCAACTCAGGGCACCAGGGCCAGGGGATCCTAATAAGGCGCCATCCACTTCAACCGTACCTGGGTCCAGAGAAGTAAAGGGACTGGTTCAAAGCCACACAGCCGATTGCCTTCCTGACTCCCTGTGCAGTGCTCAGATTACTTCTGCGGCTGAGAGCAAGTGCAAAGGAAGACCCAGATCCCTTCCCCCTCCAAAGTTCGGTGTTAGCAGAGGATGGTCCCCAGTTCCCAACCAGGCAGGATGTCCCCTGCCCAAGTGCCCAGGAAGACCTCAGGGCCCAGGGCCTCCTGGCCTTGGAGGTCAAGGCCACCCCTACTGCCTGGTTCCAGCCCTAGCCAACCGGGAGAGCAGGGCAGGCCGTGCTTACAGTGGAAGCCACCTCCTCTGTTAAAGGTCTCCCTTCGCCAAGGTCGGTGTTCATGACTCAGGCACCCCACTCCCCACCACCCCCTGGACGCCCCTCTCCAGGCACACCGTCACTCACTTTTCTCTCCCCTCTGGACCTTTGCACATGTTCCTCCCATTGCCTGAAACTGTCTCCCCCGCCACCACCACCCCTTCGCCCCCTAGCTCCTGCTCATCACACAGGTCCCCACTCACCTTGTGGGAAGCCTTCCCAAGATAGGGTCAGGGGCCACCCCTAAGGGGCCCCTTGATCGCCTCATGCACGCACTCTTCACACTAGATTATAATTGTCTGCAGCTATATGACTGAATAAAAGTTCCCTCAAGGCCAGACCTTACTTTTTTATTATTTCCAGAAACAAGGACATACTGAGCTCTTTCTGTGGGTTTCACTATTGTGAGAATGAATATCCTCCTGAAAACTCTACAAAGTGGATACAGTTATCAAACCCCCTCTTGTCAGATGGGCAAACTGTGATGCAGACAGGTTGAGCCTCTTGCCCAAGGTCACACAGGGAGTGAGCTGTGCAGTCAGATTTCAGAGCCAGTGCGGTGGACACCCGGCCGTGCTACCCAGATCCACCTTCCAGAAAAGACTCGGCCCCAGCTGCTGGGGATGTCTGCAGACAGCTTTTCAGCTAAGAGCACCTTCCAGACTGCCTCAGCTCTGGAGAGCCATCTTGCCCAGCGGGGTGGGCAATGATCAGCATGGGGTAGAAGGGCCTGGCCATCCCGGAGCAAGTCAGGTCAACCCTGTCAGGCCATGCTGGCTTCAGCGTTCCCCGGGGGGTGGCCTGAGGCCATGGCTGGGTGTCTTCTGCCCAGTCCCGCCTCCGGCTACTGGGAGTTGAGCCCACGGCACCTCTGTCATGAGCGTGCGCTGAAGGCCACACCTGAGCTGGGGCTTTCCACGACGTCAGCCATAAAGCAAGGGCAACATAATTATAAAGCGGGTTCAGGATTCCAAACTCAATGACATTTCACCACGTGACTGACTTGGCTTCCTAACAGCACAGCGAGCAGAAGGTAAGATACGTCACACAACAAACCAGATAACGGAGCGGTTATCGGAAGTTAAGGAACCAAACTCGAAGTCAGTCTGTGGGCATGAAGCTGAGATAAGGCCTCTGTCTGGTCCGGGTCGGCTCTGGGCACAGATTGCCCGTTGTGTTTGAGCAGGGAAGGATCTCCGTTCTGCTCGGACATCGATCGGGCAGAGCCCTCGGTGGCAGTTAGCTTTTTGAAGCGGTCGGACAGAGGGCTCCAGTCTGAAGAGTCGGACAGTTTACTGCAAGGGTCCTCCCTTTTCAGAGGGACTGAAGCAGGCTCGGGCCCCCGCAGACCCCCTCTGCTTCTGCTCATCGTCAGTCCTGGGGCGTCCACAGCTGGTGCTGGGCTCGGCGACGTCTCGTAGCTACAGTACCCTTTACTCCTTGCGTCTTTGCTTGACACAGGCCCCTGCTTGACATGAGTGACTCCCTCTTGCTCTCTACAACCCCCTAACAACCTCCTGCACGTGACGCTGCAACCCGGGGCAGTGTGATAGCGGGGCTCACACCCACAACCACCCAGCCTGTTGCCTCCCAGTGGAGACGCCCAGCCGTCCAGCGTGGTGCGGGCATACAGCAGGTGCACAAGGCTTCTTTGCTGAATACATGAGCGGACACAAATGAAGAGGCTCCTTGGGTGATTAATGAAAGTGTATATTTGCTCTCCCGGGCCTCACAGCTGTTATGACTGAGTTCGTAGGGCCCCTGCGTGTCTGCCATGAGCCATGACCGTGACCTCCTGCCCCCTGACCTCCTGAGAGCCCCAAGCTCTCCTGCTGATCCTCAGGCAGCCTGTTTGTCCTTTGAACACCGTGCCCAAAGGAGTTTACAGGACTTCGTCTGCACCCCCATGTCACAAACAGGACCAGCCCGGGTGTTGGCAAACAAGGCCAGCGGCAAGCCTAACCCAGCTCAGGGTGAAAGTGCTGAGTCCTTCCTCATCTGGAATGGCTGGAAAAGACAGAAAGCTACAAATAAGCCTTTTCCTGGAACCTCCAGCCACATGCCTCCGATCAGCAGCTCTTGAGCCCCTGCCCCCACACCAGCTCTGTGGCAGCTCTAGCTGGGTTTGTTTTAAGCAAACGGGAAGGTGGGGCTCTGCTCCCAACAGGAACCTGGAAGCCATTCCCCGTGTAGATAAAGGATAAGTTCAGGGGGAAGAGAGACAAACACTAACAGTGGAGGGGGAGCAGGCTGTGTGTCTCCCCACCCCCCCTCAGTCCCTCCCTCCCCCTCTCCCCTGTAGCAGGTTGGGGTGCAACAAACAGCACCAGGCTGGGACAGGGGAGCATCCTAACAGACCAGGTCTGGCCACTTGCCGCTGACCAAATCCAGAGGTGGTGAAACAAGAAAGGAATTTATTTCCGTGAGGCCACCACCAGGAGGACAGTGGACTGGCATTTCAAAGACTGCCTCCAAAATACAGAAAATAGTTGTGGAAGTTCTGGGAAGCCAGGTGGTCCGATGCCAGTGGTGTTCCTGGGGTGCAGGGCGGCTTCCTGCTAGCCTGGGGGCTCAGGCACATGGCCCCCCGGGGCGCTGTGAGGAAACAGGAAGCTCTGGCCCCAGGGGAACACAGTCCCCAGGCAGTGGGAACAGTAACTGTGGTTGCCCAGATCACACCAAGGACGCGGGGCAAAATACAGTAACTTCAACCACCCCGACCTGGGGGCACAGATCCCTTCCCCGGCCCAGCCCCCATGTCCCGCCCTCTTTGCAGGGTACGGGAGCTCTGATGGGGGGGTCACCAAATGTGGGGCACCCCAATTGGGTGGGGGCTGGTGGCCCAGGTAGTGAGATACTTCACCCAACGCAGAATAAAAGTTTATTGAATACAGCACAAGCGATCCGCAGGCAGAAGAGCAAAGGAGAGACTGCAACGCGGGTGTGAGGGGTCACAGTATAGTGTGGAGTGAGGAGTATGGAGACGTACGGAATTTGCCCTTTTTGGGTAATCTCGGGAATGGTGCCTGGATGTAATTGGTCAGTTAAGGCCTATGGCTATTGCAAGGTGGATCGCTTAATGAACCTATTTGCACTCAGCTTTCTGGTCGCTGTGGCCCCTTTCTGCCTCACTCAAGCTTCCATTGCTCAAGCCCGTTACCTCAAAGCAGCCTGGACATCCTGTGCCTCGCCTGTGGTAAAGCAGCAGCTAAGGAATCTCAGCATCTCAGAAATTCATGGTGTGAGGGGCTGGTAAGCGCCACGAATCTTTGGCTGCAGGGTTTCTAGCTACCTAGCTGGATCACATTGTTGGGCCCAGGAACGCAAATTGGATGTGATTAGGATGAAAGTTCCCTCTTCCTTGCAGTCCTTTGGGGGTAACAGAGCCAGAGAGGAACCGAGAGTCGGGGGGCAGCTGGAAGTGGCTGAAAGCAAAGCCTGAGTCCCAGTTTCAGGGCTTCCTGGCCACAGAATCACATCTAAGGATATGGTTAAGCCAGCCATCACAGCGCCTCCCAGCTAAGAGACTGCGTGCTCCTGGTCCTCCTCTGATTCCCAGCGAGACCCGGGCGGCGGGGCATGCAGAATCCGGGGGGGGGGGGGGGGGGTGCAGGTGGAATCTCAGGCCTGTGGCACCACGGGCATGGCTCACTGACTTACTGAAACGGAAACTCCAAAACGCAAATCCAAGCTTAATTTTGCATGGAGAAGTAAAGGTGATAAAGGACATTTGTAAATAAGTTACATGTCTTTTTCTCCTTAATGCTACAGATCTCAAAATACACAAACCATCATCCACAACAGAGTGGGGGCATGATAATAACATCTAACTCAGGGTTCTTTCCACGATGAAAGAAGATAAACAGGTAAAGTGTTTTTTCCAGCAGAAAAGTCCCTGGCAAACAAACAAAAAAGGTGTTATGTCACCACTTTCTACTTCTGCAATTCTGAACATCTCTCCTAGGAAGGGAAATACACACGAATTATTTCCCCCCATTTTGGATTTTTTTTATAGATTTTATGTATTTATTTGACACACACATAGAGGCAGAGAGCACAAGCAAGGGGGAGCAGCAGAGGGAGAGGGAGAAGCAGGCTCCCTGCTGAGCAAGGATTCCCCACTCGATGTGGGGCTCCGTCCCAGGACCTCAGGACCATGACCTGAGCGGAAGGTAGAGGCTTAACTGTCAGAGCCTCCCCGCATTTTGAATGGAGAAAGCAGGTCTGGTTGGAAGGGGTTTGCTCTGGATTTAAAGACCCAGTAAAAGGAAGGGCTCGCTCTTTGCTCCGTCTGTACTTTGGGCCTCATTTCTGTATCAGCTTTGAACCAGACACGCTTGTTTAGAGCCTTGTCAGCAGGTTATGCAAGCGAATCACCTGAGAAACGCCTGTTAAAAAAACAAAACAGCCAAGCCAGTCCTGGCGGTGTTGAATTCTGACCCTAATTTGTGTCCCAGATGGAGCTGCAGGGTGCAAGGTGCTGAGCACTCCTGCAGGGGAGATTAGGCCTGGACATCCAGCAACCAAACTTTTGTTCTGCCCTCCTCCCTTCCCCTCCAAGACCTGCCCCTCTGTGGCTTTCACACCTACCAGGCTCTGGCACTGAGCCTTCTAGAAAATCTGAAGAGACCTCCTTTTCCTGGTGAACTTCAGTGGAGTGATTTGGCTCAAAAACCTTGCCTCCTAAAAAAAAAAACATCCCACGTATTATTTTTCCCCACATTTCCCCGTGAATGGTCAAAGGAATTTGAAGATTTTGTTTTTTCTCAGGCTTTTGGGCAAACCACAGAATCTCTCAAATACGGCCTTTACAAGGATGCTGAGGGCATTATTTTTCCCCTTTAACTCTGTATATAATTTGTATTATAAAATACATTTACAGAGAGAGCTATAAAGTTTTCAAAAGTTTGGGGGGGCACCTGGGTGGCTCAGTCAGTTGGGTGTCTGCCTTTGGCTCGGGTCATGGTCCCAGGGTCCTGGGACCGAGCCCCAAATCAGGCTCCCTGCTCCGCGGGAAGCCTGCTTCTCCCTCTCCCACTCCCCCTGCTTGTGTTCCCTCTCTCGCTGTGTCTCTCTCTGTCAAATAAATAAATAAATCAATCTTAAAAAAAAAAAAAGTTTGAGGATGATGGCATCACAAAGTTAAATTCAGTTTATCGGTGCTCCTGCAGAGGCGGGGGGTGGGGGGAGGACATCGTGGGGGCAAACCCCACAGCAGCAGCTCCCTGAATCTGAGCCTGCTGGGAGGGTTTCCCAGCCCCAGGACCACTGTCTGCGAGGGCGCCGCTGTGCCTGGAGGACTACTGGAGGGTGCAGGAGGCCTGAGCTCAGGTCCTGCTTCTTGGTCACAGACGCCAGTCGGGGGTTTTCTGATAAAGTGCAGGTGCGGGGCAGAAAGGGACAGCAGGGGCGATTCCAAAGTGGCTGAAGATACCAAGGTCCCCCACTTCCTGCTTTGCTCTATGCCTAACAGCCGGTGGACACACCTGACCCCCGCCCTGCCAGGGAGTATAATCTGAGGCAACCCAGGACCACTCTGCTTCTCTTGACCTGCTTGTGTTATTGTGATTCATAATCAGAAATATATAGTTGGTGGGACACCTGGGTGGCTCAATCTGTGAAGCGTCTGCCTTTGGCTCAGGTCATGATCCCAGGGTCCTGGGATCCAGTCCCGCATCCGGCTCCCGGCTCAGCAGGGAGCCTGCTTCTCCCTCTCCCACTGTTCCCCCCCCCCCCCCCCCCCGTTTATGCTCTGTCTCAAATAAGTAAAATCTTAAAAGAAAGAAAGAAATACAGAGTTGGTCTTGGTCCTTGTTCCTGGCACAAGCTCCTAAAACCCTTTTGGAATTTCTAAGTCCTGAGAGCAGGCAAGGTGTCTTTTGTTATGCTAAGAGGCAAGCCTCCATGTTGCCCAAAGAACCAACCCTGTGATTAAAAGATTTGGAACTTTCCACCTCCCTCCAGAACTCCTGGGAGAGGAGAGGGGATGGACATTGAATTCTATTATCAATTGCCACTGGCTTAATCAATCACCCTACGTAATGATGTCTCCCTAAAAACAGGCTTCGGGAGACCTTCCAGGTTGGTGAACACACTGGAGATTTGGGGAGATGGGTGTGTTTGGAGAGGCATGGAAGCTCTGTACCCTCTCCTCAGACCTTGCCCTGTGCATCTCTTCCATCCAGCTGCTCCTGAGTTGGATCCTTTTTATAATAAACAGGTAAAGGGAGTAAAACGTTCCTCCCAGTTCTGTGTGCCGCTCTATCAAATTAACAGAACCCAAGGAGGGTGTTGTTGGAACTTCCGATCTTTAGCTGGTCCATCAAAAGCACAGGTGGCAACTTGGACCAGTCTTGTAGGACTAAGCCCTTCCATCTGTGGGATCTCCGATGCTCTCTCCAGAGAATAGTGCTAGAATGGAATTAAACTGTAGAACACCCAACTGGTGTCAGATAGCTGCTTGGTGGTGTCGGAAAACTCACACATCCCCACTGGCTGCACTGTGTACACTTCCCTCCCACCAAGCCCTTTCCCACCGCTTCTGTGGAGACTCAGTCAAAGGGCATGTTACATATGCCTCGCCTGGGGCTGGCACCTGCCAGGTCCCCCTCCCCCGCCCCCACCCCCGGCTCAGGTCAGATCCCAGGCTCCCACCTGGGGAGTCCACTGGCAGTTGCAACCTGCAGCAGCCCCCGGGGGCCAGCATCTCCCCATCTTCTAAGCCACTAGTGAAAAACGCAGCTTCCTGGTCCCACCCGAGCCTCTCAATCAAAATCGTGAAACCCCAATAGAAATGTAAAGATGGACGGAAATTAAGATGGACACACTCATGCTTTAGCAAGGCGTGACTTTAAACAAGTTTCTCTCTTCGTTCCTGAAGCCTCTCCCTCTCCCCCCTTCGCTTTTCTGTAAAATCCTTCATTCCAGGAGCTCGGTACGATGCTGATACGTAGTAACGTAGTAACAACACTCCGATGGCCAGAGCCATTTTGAAGACAGGGTAAACAGATTCCTATTGAATCTGCCCCGATCCTGCGTTTTTCTCTAAGACTCCTCAGCCTTTTTACCCTGGGTGGGCTTGCAGTCTTGGAGGCACTAGCCAGCTGCAGTCTCCTTTGCCTGGCAAAGTAATAAACCCAGACTCTGTCTTCAAGCTACCTATTTTGGCTCCGGGGCACAGCAGTCAGTTTTCAACTATTGGACGTTCTGGAAATGTTCACTTCCAACAAATGCAGGAGCTGAGACAGGAGTCTCAGCTGAACCCTATTCTGCTGGGTTTCCTGAGAACCGCCCCCCCTTCCCCTCCTTAAGACCTAAGCAGAGTTCCAGATGAATCGCGGACCCTTTCCCTCCCCTTGGGCCTTGGGGCAGCACTGGGCTCCTCGTGGTGGCTTGGGTGCCCCAGGGAGGTCCCCGTGTGAAGTCAGCCTTGGCGGGACGCTGCAGGAACCTCAAGCAAGGCTGGAAAGTGAGGGGGAGAAAAACTTCACACACAGACACGTTCCACAAATTGAGGGTTTTATTTACATTATAGACCAGGAAAAGGATACAAAAGAAGCTTCTTGGTCAAGCGTGTAAAGGCAAAGCTCTGAAACTCAATTCTCAGTAGGGTGTGGACCCGGATATTTAAAGAAAAAAAAAAAAAACTGAAGACAGAGAAACAGGCAAAAAGGTAATCTGCAACACGGATGCCCTGTCCCCGGGGGAAACGAACCCTCTGGGAGTTTGGACAAGGTCATCTTCTGTACACAGGCATCTGGCTCCCGGGACAATCCCTGCGAGGTTCTGACTGATGACATTTCTAGGCTGATTCTTAATCAGACGATTCCAATTTCTGGGCCAAATATACCTGGCCTGATAGTGTCTCCAATTTGGGGATGGGATGGGGAAGGTCTTCACCGGACAGGCCTTGGCAGCTCTGGTCCCTTCCAGGGTCACACTTCCGTTCCTCCGAGGGGACTCAGCAGACTTCTCCAGGGCGGGTCAGCATCCCTGGGCCGCCAGGGAGGGACATGCTCCGAGCCCCTCACAGGCTGCCTCCTCCTGTCACCTGTGGGCTGCAGAGGTCTGGCTCTCCCACTAAACTCTGCTTGGCTTTTCCTCCCACTTTGGTCTCTTTTCCCCGAGTCTCAGTGTGCTCAGGCCAGCTGTTATCCTCTTTCAGCATTTGAGTGAAAACAAGACCGTTTGTTTTCTCTTTTCCTCACAAATATTAATGATGCAGAACTGGATCTAAGTTCATCTTCAACCTGAGCCTCCAGAATGTCTAGCTACAACTCTCTCCTACACCGGTTCCTTTTTCTGTCCATCTGTCTGTCTTCCCCAGTCACCTTCTCCACGTTCTGGTGCCACCTGGTTGGCCTGACCGGTGAGGCATGAGCACCGAGGCCTCCTCTGCCAAGGCCTGGGGAACTGCTCAGGGCAACACGCAGGTGCTGCCGCCCACCCTACAGACTGATCAGCAACAACTATTTGGGCTTCTGGATATTCTGGCAACAGTCCGAACAGGGGCCTATCACGGGGGTTGGCGGAGGGGTACGGTAAGAGGAGCCTCCTCTTTCTTTCCCCTCCCTGGCCAATGATCCAATGGCAGTCCCTGGGTCATCCCGGGTGGAGTGTCCAGCCCAGGACCCATGCGGCACTGAGCTCTGAATCCAGGTGAGATGCGGACCAGCTTGGCAGCCCCAAAGAGGAAAGGATGCTACAAAAGGCAGCCAGCGAGAGCTCATGGGCCCCAGGGGGACTTTCAGCACCAGCCATGGCACCCCTAGCCCCCCAGCATCCCTGGTCCCTACCCGGAGCTGCAAGCCCAGCCCACCTAAGGTTTCCCAGGGCTGATAAACCAGGCCTGGCTCCCCACCTTCCGCTCCTCCTGTCCACCATCTTTCTACTTCCAGCACACCTGTCTCCTACTTACTGGTTCCTTCTCTAAATCACACACTTTCCTTGCCAGGCACCACGTCTCCCTCTCTCCCAAGACAAAACGCCTCTGGGTGGCTAGGTGCAGTCGGTGATGGTGCCTGGCAGCTGAGTCAGGAGGCCCGGCCATCGGCCAGCCACTGGCCTGGCCCGGGCCCCATGGCATGGCTCCCTCCAGCCACCTCTACACTACACCGGCCTGCCTCTGCGCCCCCTTCCTCCCACCAGGCCAGCAACACATTCCTGTCACTGGGGGGGTGGGCGGAGGGGAGGGCAGGGGGGGATCACAAGCTTTATCTGCTTTAAACAGTCACACACGTCATCAACAGTTTTCAAAGCATCCCCACCTTCAAAGAGATTTTCCTTCCTTCCTTCTTCTCAAGCCCATAATTATACCCCTGGTGACAAAGGGGTGGAGAAAGGAGCTGGGGCACATGACAAACAGCTTCTCTGCTGGCCCCAGAACCGAGGCAGCCAAGGGCTGTGAGCGCCATGTCAGCCTGCGACCCTTCCAGAACATAACAAATCGTCAAAATCCCCGTCCCGCCTTGTAATCACCCCTCCACTACCCACCCAGAGTGCTCCCGTCTGCCAGGTGTCTGCCTCCGGGCCAGCCCCCTGCCACCTCCGCATGAAGCCTTCGGTGTTTGCACACTGTAACCCCAAACCTAACATGGGCCTGATTCTCTGCGGGATTGTCCATCGGAGCCACAGGCGTCCTAGAGTCATGAGAAAAGCTCAGCGGACGGGCAGGGACGTTCCATTCCTAACATTCATCCAATGCAACAAGGAAAGACATTGATTTCCTCCAAGGATTCTGTGGGTTCAGGTCTGAGATGGTCCCAGAGCGGAGCTTCCATCCGTGCTGGTGAGTCTGCCCCCGCAGCTCCCACTAGCGGACGAACGTGACCACGCTGGTGGCTACTCCAAACGGGGCAGAGTAGGCCGCAGCGAAGCCTTGCAGGCCGATGACCACGTAGCGGCATCCCTTGGTGACCACCTTCCCAACATTCTGTTTTTCAGGAGAGAAGAGAAAAGCAAAGGGGCGTGTTAGGCAACGCTGTAGTCCCTCACACGCCATGGTGACCTACGTAAAGGACCATTCTGCCGCATTCTCTCAGGGCAAATCATCTTGCAAAGTACTTTCAAGCGCTGCACACTTCCAGATAGCTTGGATGTCCTGATTCAGAGGTCAGCGCCCCATGGGTCCCGTGCTAGATGCTCCCCCAGGATGACCCAGGGGCTGCCACTGGACCACTGGCCAGGGAGGTGAAAGCCGACAGTAGTGAGGCTGCTAGCTCTAAAACCAAACCGGTTTTGTTGCCAAAGGAGGCTCCATGCCCACCAGGGGCTTGAACTCAGGGCCCTGAGATCAAGAGTCCCGTACGTGCTCTACTGACTGAACCAGCCAGGCGCCCCTGGTTTTATTGTTAAGCCAAAGCGTACTCTTCTCTGTTCCAGCCCAGTCACTGCATCTTCTGGAAGCTGGGCCTAGTGTCCCTCCCTTCACCTTTATCTGAAAGCCCACCCTGCCGACCCTCTATCTCCAGGGCAGATTCCTGTCCAACCTGCACCCATCTCCAGAGTCTCCCACTATTCTCGGACTGCTGCATCCTCCAGTACAATGATTAACCCCTTGAAGGTAACGACTACGCCCTGCTTTCTCGCTATCCACTCCTTTTCTGTAGGGCCTGGTGCTGGACAGGGGACATCCCAGGGATTCAAATGGAATGGCAACAGGAAGCACAGCGCCCCCCCCCCGCCCACTCATATCGATGGTGCTGCCCACCCCACCCCCC